>NW_027226298.1:0-600000 GCF_022539635.2 Chironomus tepperi
AAGTCTTTTTACACTTTTTGAGGATAATTATGCAAATTTCTTGCATGAAACCACCGAACTTGCTTATCTTCTTGTGTCAAAGCCTGTGTTCAATTCCAGTTAGATATCTACTACAGGCATTGACTACTAGAAGTCCTCTGCAATCCACAGACCTTCTTCATCCAGCCTAGTTATCCTACCTTGCAAAACAGAAGCTTATTCAAGTCAAATCCAGTAACATCCCAGAAAAAAACCGGTAAATAATCTCCTCACAAATCATAATTACATTATTAATGCACATTAAATGCTGTTGAGCTTATGAGTTACAACCCTGCTGTGCTATGCAATTGATGCATTAGATTCAAACTTCGTACTGCTGTGCAGTAACCAAAGGATTAATTTGTGACGTCAGTTGAACGGTTTTTCGTATAGATTAAATGAAATATTGTCACATTAAGGCACGTTTATGCATAGTGTTGCCTAAAATATCCATTAAGTGGGTTCTAATCTTTAAATTATTAGAGTTTAATAAAGTAATGAACATAAAATTGAGAATTAAGGCAGATTATCCAACATAAAAAGGCGAATATTCATTTTTTAATGGTTTAACTTGGAAATAGGTAATTAGGCTTAGTGATTGATGCTAAATATCACAATATGCAACAATATAAATTGCTGCTGAATCCCCAAAAATTCCTAGAAATTCCATAAATTCATCCTCAAATGCACCACAATCGATCTACAAAATTTCATCGCTGTCAGAACTTAACCGAGTCTCTCAACTTGTAAAGGAATTTCCTCTTTAAAAAATCAACCATATGTCATGAAAAATAGCACACTTAATCTATAACAACCTTCAAATTAATGACACTCTTGTTAGAAATAAAACAAAATATATAAAAAAATTCAGTATCTGAAAAAGCAGAAAAAACATTGTTTAAACACGAGAAAGCAACAGCAACAGCAGCAGCAGCTTAATATGTGTATTAAATAAATGGGGTCCTAATCATCTGTGATCATTTACTTTACCTTCCTTTCTGCACAACCCCTCAATTCCTTTTTTATTTTATAAAAATTTATGAATTATGCTTTCAAATGTTTCCCTTCGCATATAAAAAGGAGAAATATCGGAATCTGAATAATGAAAAAAAACTGCAGCAGCCGTTCAACAGTTTAGAATTGAGCGAGACTAGAAATACCAGTTGCACATTCTCCCCCGGACTTAAATATTTTTTTAAAATTTCATTTTATTTCCTCCTTATGTTTGCTGTAAAATCAAAGAATTTCGAGACAATCAAGAGTTTGGCAGCTGCCTGTTTACCTACGTTATGTACTTTTATACTTTTTTTTTCGGGAGGAGGCTGACATTCTGCAATACGATTTCTTTCACTTAATTCTAACACACGATAGATGGTAACTTGATCTCTTGTTGTATGCCTCATCTTTCAGATGCTGACTCTTCGCACATTCTCGAACGTAAATTGAGAAAATTGTTTGTATCGATGAAAGCAATTAATGGGTTTTGTTAAGGGATAGATGTTATTACTTTACATACAGAAAAACTATAGGTGCACATTACAAAACAATGATTTAGGGGATTTACATATTGTGCTATAAAAATTATGGACTTTGATTTCGAATCACAATGGAATGAAATTTGTCGAAATTAAAAATTATGATTTATGGGTCATGATGCAGTTACGTGGCTCGTTCTCATTTTAATTGCATTTATGACTAAATTACTGAATAGAAAATAATTATTTATTGTCGCTACTTCCTGTAACTCCTCTAAAAAATGGTGTTAAATAATTGTGTAAAATGTTAAATTTTTTTTGTTGAAATTTAAGATAGTCTGTAGCAGTTAAATATTGGTGGGATCTAGCAGTTCAGAATATAGGAATCATCGATTTCAACAAAGTGTTGGATTTGCTATGAATGCGTTAAGACTTTGGACACTGTCTTGATACAACAATCATTGGTTAGAACCTTATGGATAGAGCAATTTTTCACTCAAAAATGCTTAAATTGGCCCAGAAAATTGCCAATGTTCAATGACACCGAAAAGGGTCTATTCACGGTTTAGGATCACAGCTACTCACAGTTTTTGAACAAATGTCTCTAATTTGCCTAAGTTTTTAGAAGAACCGATCACAATCCTCAATAAATGTATGCATTCCCTCATACAAAACTAAACATTGATCTAAATTTGCTGATGATTCAGCTCCTGAACATCAATTCAACACGATGACATGTGGATGATGCAAATCTAATCTTCATCTCTATAAATTCTTGAATTTCAACATTTTATCCTATTTATTTTAGAATTTTACATCATCAAATCCAACAAATTTCAAAGAAATTCCATCTACCTACCAACCAAAAAAATAGAGCAACAGCCGTCAAATATCCAATAAAATTCATTTTTTCAAGCATCACACGTAAGCTGAAAAAACCAATTAACAAATCGACATTACGTAAAAATGGATAGGCAAGATAGATAGACAGATCATCACATTTACAGTTGCACATTGATAGATGCTCTTCTGCCCTTCTGTACTCACTAAGTGTGACCGACCAAATGGTCTCTAAAACGAATGCATTGCGTTAGATAAATATACATGCACAGAAAAAAATCCCGCGTAGCCTTCCTGTTGTTCATGTCCTGTACGTCTACTTCATCCACAAACAGTGCACCGAAATGTATTCATCTAATCCTGTTTGTATTTGAAAACATATTTGATGTGAAGAAATGGAAATTAGAGAAGCAACAGAACTGTCCGAGAGTTCAAAGACCCCATTTATGATATTTTGTTGTTATATCGTTTTTCGGGGTATGGATGAAAAGGAAACGATCGACAGATGGGACTTTTTTTTTTTTGTTCTTTGCTCTCTTTCCTTTACACATTTTTATTCATGCTTCGCTATTCCATTCCACAAATGATTATTATAGAAGCGAAAAGAGTGGAAGAAGAGAGAATCCAAAAATGTAAACATTTGTGAAACTCGTTTGCCTACCTTCCTTTCTTCTCAATTCCTTTTTTTTCATCAATTCTCTCTATTTTTCGCCTGTCTAATTTCTAAATCGTATGAAAAGAAATCTACACACATTTTTTAAGGTGCCTCTGCTCATTGCCTTGTCTCGTATTAATTACGTGCTGAATATCATTTCGCATGATCGCGTTAATGTTGCTTTATTCTTGCCTTAGAAGAATAAAAAATTAATAATTGAAATGGAAAATCGATTTTAGTGCCGTTTTTAGCGTGGATTTTGGAATTGTTTTGTGACTGGATGGATGTTTGGGTGTTCATTGAGAATTATCCTTGCTTAATTCACTGACCGTGCGGACCATCGATGATCCATAGTTCAGTCTGAAGCTGGCCCTAATGATTTTTGCCCTTTACCAAGTACTAATCCAAATGTTTCACTGCTCTATCAACAGCTTCTTTCCAAGAGCTGGTTGGCTGCCCTTGTGTTCTTTCTCAGTCAGATTTGGGTATCTTGATACTTAGTTAATCATTATAAAGGAATAACTAACTCAAATCGTGTTGATTTAGTCCAATTTACCACTAACTTACCTGTCATCACTCAAACAAGACCAAATGCAGCACATAATCATCAAATTCCAAAATCTAAAATGCGTCTTATCATTCTATAACATCCACAACACAAGACACCATCACTTATATTGTGAAATTATTAGATAGTGGGGCGTTGTAGCATATTTTCTTTCATTTAGCACGATAACTCATAATTAATGAATTAAAATGGAATCTAAAAGAAGAAAATGAAATTATATCAAGCTAACAATTTAATCTATTCCGGATAGTTTTATGTGCTCGTCCATTTCCTTTGACTGACTCTATAAGCTTGCCTTTCACGTTCCACATCCACTTCTATTTCTCGTCAATTTACGTTTTGTCAACAAGTTAATTGACCTTTAAGTGAATAAGAAGTAAAATGCCTCCATGAAATGTTTGTATAATAAAATAGACAGTGTAAATTGATATTTAATAATTTCATTTTTTTTCTCTCCCCAAATGTTGATATCGTGAGTAAGGATTCATATCGGACGAAAGACATTTCCAGAAATATCACTTTCTGCCCTTCATTCGCTTTCATTTCATTTCTTCTTTTTGTGCGTCCTTTTATCATGAAAATGTAATTATGGTGCTCAGTTTGGATTGAATTGTTGGTTTATTGAAAGTTTGAAGGACTTGATGAATTATTTGTAGAAGTAGGCTGTTAATTAGGGGTATGATGATGTTATCTAACTTGAAGGACCAGTTTCTTGGGTATACACTAGCTTTACTAGCGAATGTAGTCAGGAATTGTCAAAAAAGCAAGCTATAGACATGTGTTGCACTCGAATATAGACTGGGGTGACAGATTTCAATTTGAATAGTTGCTTGACTAGTGCTAGGGAATTTTAATCATATCCAGAAGGGATCAGTTGTCCATAGAATTAGTCAAATAAAAGCCAGTCCAGTTGGGCATCGAATTCTGCCTTCAAAGTTCATTCATTCAATAATTTTGTGCCACAAATCCTTACTTTCCATGACATTTCATTCATAAAAGTGACATCCTCTAAAGAAACATCCAAAATTCCCCAAAAATGCGCCTTAACATGACCCTAACTCTTTATCCATCCTTTATCTTTGTAAGCTTTCATTCATTTGACTCTATTGACTCTAGAACATTTTTTTTTTCTTCTTATTTGCCTTTCCATTACTTATTCTCCTTCTGGTCTTCCTTGGAATTAATTTACATTGCTCATTTCAATATTTATTATTTAAGTATTATTCCTGGGACATTTCCATTTCTATTTCTATATAAAAAAATATAGTTTATTTGTATCTCTCACATATCGATTAGTGAGGATTCTTCTCAGAATAATGTACAACAGGAAATAGTAGGACAATGACATTTTAATGATATTATATTATTGAGATGTCACTGTCCTATGAAGTTGACAAGTTTACTAGGGAAATTAAGTTGATATTCTTGAAATTACCGTTTATAGTTATAGGAATTATTAAGTTACAACATATTGGCATTGTCAATTCGAAGCCAGGTCTAGAAGAGACTTCAAGTGACGTCTTGGAGTCAATTCATCTTTCCTGCCATAAAGTATCAGAAAATCATAAATTCACGATTCAGTAATCCCAAATCTGTGTTCAAAAATTGAATATCTCCATATGCTCCACAACTTTAAAGTTCCCAACTCCTTCGCCATTACTTATAATTCAATTCAATACCTTTTAAAGAAAATGTCAAGCAGCTCATGCATTGCATATACACAGAATCGATTAAATAATCGGTATGTAGTGTATGTGCACAATTTATGACTTCTTCCGACATTCCAGCAAGCTCACTTGACTGCTTTTCTTGCTTATAATCTATATTTTATAAGCTGCATTACAGTTCAATTTTATAAGAGTGGACGGTACTAAATAAATAACATTTACAATTGATTGCGTACAACAGTTTACACGACATGTTTCAATTAATGATTTTCGACTACCTGAGCCAACTGCTTGCTCCTATGAAGGGCAATGAATGAGCAGTAATAATTGTAATTTACCATCATTAGCAATGCATGGTATAGTTCCATTTCATAAAATGTATATCAAGCAATTGTATCATTTTATTTGTACCTCATTTATGTGTCGTCTATATAGACATAAGGCTAAAGATTAAAGGTTAAAAATTAGCTCAATTTAGAACAAACATCATATTTAATTCTGTAAATCGTATGACTATGTATATGAATATCTATCGATGTCCTGCCAAGTTAATGTTCCCTCCCACACACATATGGACATTCCATATCAACAATAAGTAACAACTTGCAGTTGAGATCTAAATTATTCACCGATGAGATTCTATTAAAGCTTAACTTATGAAATATTCATTCGTTCGAACATTTGTGAGTTTATTTAGGGGCACTTTACTCTTTCACATCCCCTTGTCTGTACTGAATTTGCTATTCGGATTTTCGCGTAATTCCATACGTAAGTTGTGAATTAAATTACATATTTTAGACAGGAATAAAGCAATTTTTATGCACACATTAAAAACCATACAAAAATTTACAAGTTTTTTAATTGAATTTTGTCAACTTCACAATCCATGACTAGATATGAAGGGGATACAGATTATTGAAAGGTTCAATACGGCTGTTAATTTAATTCCTTAGTATCAAAAACTCTTTCTGTTCAAGGGGCAAATGAAAAGTATCGATTACAATTTTAATAAAATATTCCCGTCCTAATAGAATTTTTTACTTCATTAAGTTCCTCTTTTTATTTTGTATATTTTTAAAAAAAAGTACAAACTTTTTTTCCAGCACAGTATCAATTTCTACTTCCGTTAATTTTGTTATACACTTTTTCATTATTTTTATTTAAAAAACCTCATTCTCACATGCTTGCATGTGATATGCATGAGTTTCACAATAGACATTGATAGTGGCAGATATTGGGAAAGTAAGGTAGTAAGATTAGGCGATTTTAAGGCGCATTTTAGGCTGTGTCATGGGAAAATAATATTTGATTAGCATCCAATGAAGTGACAAATGATTTAAGTTGATAAGCTTAACATTTGCTGTCTCTGGATAGTGAACTATACAGTGGATTTTTCAGTAGCAGTGAACTATCCAGTAGATTGTTCAGTAGTGGATAGTTCAGTATCCAGAGATCCAAAGAAATTGAATAGTAAGCTATCCAAAGATCCGAAGTTATATTTCATTCCATCAAAGACACTTGTGAAGTATAACATTAGTTCAACAGTCAGTAGATGCCCAGGCCTGCATATTTTAAAAGATTCTTAGTTCTTAGTTTTCGTAATAATCTTAATTAAAGAATCTGACTTTATCTGAGCAGCACAATGTAGTCAAGTGAAGGTGTAATGATAGCTATGTGACAGTCAACTTAATATGCTTTCCCAAAATCCGATCCTGGAAGATTTTTGGGACTAGCGATGGGTCCGGGATGGAACTTTCCTTATCCCAGTCACGATAACAAGAAACCATACAACATAACATGGATGAGGGACCATTTTTGAAAATTCAAATCCTTGTCTTACATCATAAGCTAACAGCCTCTAGTCATGACTAATTGAAGACATGTTAATGTCAAGTTAATGATTTATTCTGACGTATTTGTGTTCACTTGGGATCGAGCTATTTGTATTGATATTATTAATCTAAAATCAAACCTGTAACTAGCAACTAGATTTGATCAGCACTCAGAACTGACAAAAAGCTTCCCAACATGCTCATTACACACAATATTCTCGCTAAAGACAGTATCATGTGAAAGAGGATCTCACAGTAGTGCAAAAAAAATAACGAGAGAAAAAGATATGAGAACTGAAGGGGATTTTTTATATATGGCACGGGACATAACCAATAGAAGGCGCATACAAAAAGACTACAATAATATTCAATGAGAAATAAAAACTTTTCAATTTTTTTGAACAAATTCCAAAATAGTTTTTAATGTCAAGCGGATATTGGTATTCAATATCCTCTTTGTACATTGTTGTATGTCCAAATTTTTTTATGCTGTTTCTCATATGAAATAGAAATAACAAGAAGAGAAGCTTCCATATCATAGAAGTGGATGTACAAGCAGGCAGTGAGAAAAATTAAAATAAACAAAATTTGAATACATTGTGGCAATGGTCAATGGCCAAATTTCATTGGCTATGGCTTCAAAACTTCTCCTTTTCAACATTCCTTCCTTTTTTTGTGTGTATCGAAATTTATTTCCTAAATTTTTATTTTTTCGAGTATTATTAATTTCATTGGAAGACTGTAAAGTGACCGTTCTCACTAACTAACTATGTGCTGATGATATCATCGTAATGAAAATGTAAGAAACTTTTGTATGTACTCAAAAATAGAATAGACAATGACTGAATTTTACAACATCCCATGCTCTTTTTTGTTTGATAATTGAAATCTAAATGTGATAACAAAGGGTCTATAGAAATTGTGACTAAATATAGAATGCCAATGTATGAATGTAAGGACAACAACAAATAATCATAGATGAAATCTACGATGAGTGAAGTTTGTTATATATTTGGCATTTGACGTCAATGTGGACGAACTTTATTTTTTATTATTATTATTTTTCTAGAGCATAAAAATATTTTTGGAAGTTGATTTATTTTTGGAATGGCTCAAACGTAATTTTGATGATGAAAAAATAATTTTTGGTTTACTTTTTCTAATTAATTTGTATGCCTTTTATCTCTAAGCTCTAATATGATTTGGATAAAAATACGCTGGAACTGGACCTGGAAGCGTTGGTCATATCAACACCCCCAGCCCTCCTTTGCCTTCCTTCCTGTTCCCTGTTTGGATAAATCCTTCAATTATCTAAGGTTTTTTGAGACATTAATACAACACGAATCCATTTTAAACTAACTGCAACTCTGATCCTAGAGCCCATCATCCACTTGTTATGAGTTTCAGTACTAATCCTAGCATACAACTCAGAATAGCTTAGTTATACGCCTTCGTCTAAAAATCGCAAGAATTCAGGATCTATTTTAGCTCTGGTAAAGTTTAGGTTGTCATCATATTGCTTTTCAAACTCTGTCTGCAAAGTATTATCTAGGCTTAATATCTCTGCTTATATGACGTTATCTGATCTTCCTATGAAAAGGTGATTCGAGAAGCTGAAGTCAGACTCCGAAGCTGACCAAATGTCAAATGTATGTATCAATTCAAAGCACCTCATCTTAAAGGTAGATGATGCTCCACAATCAGGGTCCTTACTATCTACAACCATGTTTCTAAATGGAGCTTAGGTTACAAAAGAAGGTTTTGCACCTGACTCTATTGCTGGCTCTGAACAATCAGATTGGATGATAAGGTTTAAAACCGATCATTTTGAAATCTATTTGTACAAAAAATCATCATAAGACGACCAGCACTAGCCTACATGACGTCATTTAGCATTTCCCTTTATCTAACTCTACTCCCTTTAATGGATTACCCTTTGCTACATATTCATACCAATAAAACACCTGATTTCCAATCAGATAATTTTAGTATTGAGAACAAAATCATTTATCTTTAGTCAAAATGTCCCCTCTTAATACTTAAAGAATAGCATGTAACTCATTTCTCTAAAAGATCTCGAAAGGTTGGAAGGAAAAAAATTCACCAGTTGGTCATAACAAGTAAGGCAAAATATAAAAAGATTTTCATCAATTGTTCACTAATAAAAAAATTTTTATTCTTCTTGATTTTTATTTTTTTGCCAATCGACAAAAAATTATTGAAAATAAAAGGAACGAAAAAAATTGATGTCGTCAATGAAAAAAGAAAGCTTGGACATAGAGCGGAGAGCAACAGCAGGGAGAAAGTTCCATATATTCATAGTAACGTATGTGTTCGATATGTAATATTGAAAAAGAAAGTGAAAAGGAACAGTTATTAATAATGCTTCTCTTTTTTTTTGTGTCCCTTCAGAATGTGAAGGACCATTGCTCCTATTGCTATTGACGATAAAAGGTCAACAGAAAAAGTTTTTTTTTTTGCCAATCATCGACATCTGGATCGCGCATCTTTATTTGAAAACGATCCTTTTGACTTTCAATAGTAAAGTACTGACTGCTGTTGCTGGCTGTCATCATCAAAGCTTATTGCATGAGAAATTTTATGAGATGTCATTTATCAGATGACGAACTTATGAGTGCTGTTACATATGACTACATATATACATGACAAAATTTATATTAAAAATAAAAATGGGGAGAATTTAATCAAAAAAATAGGGAAAAAAATTGGAGATGATTTTTTAGTCGGAGATATATTAAAGAAGTGCTAGAAAGAGGTCAAGTTTAAAGGAAGTTTTTCAAGTTTAGAAGATATTTTCTAGTTTTGAGAACTAATTTGTACTGCAATATGTCAACAATTGTAAGCATATTGCTGGCTTCTGGATGTTTCTGACTGCAACATTTTAAAGGCTTCGCTGAAATTCTTCTTTTAACGGCAAATGGAAACTGCCCTAATTTGACAGTCATATGGACACCAAATGGAAGTCGTCTAAAGAACTTTTGAAGTTCCGTAGCAGAATTTTCTTCATTTGTATCGCTCGGGTCAAATGATATATTAGAGGATGTGATAGAGCTCGAAGTCGATTTGAACTTGTTTGAAAAAGTTGAATAAAGGCAACTCAATGAATTCTTGAGAAGAACTAGAGTCTTTAGTCGATTTAGTCGGCAATCTGACTAAAACAAGGCATAATGCTTGACATAAGGTTACATTATATTCAAAATCATATTTAATAGCATCTATAAATTGAAGAATTAAATCGAGTAAATTTTCAACTGATCCCGAGTAAAATAGAGATAGTCCTGCCACTAAACTCGGAGGGCTCCACTAAACCTCTTTATCAGTCATATGGACATCCGAAATTGAAAGTTTCTATTTAGTGTTAATAAAAGAGGCTTACCGGAACCTTTTAAGTTCCGTGTCGGAGCTTTCTTCATTTCTGTCTCCGTTCGGGACTAGTCCTTCATTTGCGTCGCTCGGAAATCCAACTGACAATCCAACCTAAAATATTATTTAGTCTATTTCCCTCCAAAATTAACTTAACTAACAAAAATACAATAATTTATGTATTTTTTCATGTAAAACTTTTTGTAGTTTTCGGTGTCAAGAAAAATCTTTAATGGCATATTCAATCAAAAACCAGTATAATAATAATAATTTTGCGCATATAAAACATTTATGATGAAAAAAAATACAACAAGTTTTCCAAAAGAAAACAACAAAAAAAATGTAGGAAAAAGAATGAGAAAACATTGTTGGAAATTAAGCAAATTTATTAACATTTTGCGAGAAACAATAATTTTCTTTCTTCTTTGTTCTCAAGTGGAACACATTTTTGCTAATGTTTTGTAAGAAAACTTTTCATTCTTGTTACTTTTTTTTATATATATATCATGTAATATTATATTCCGGTAGTGGTGGCTAAACTATTTTTGTTATAATGTAATATATAGCAAATATTTTTTTTATATATCAAGAAAAGTGTAGAAGTCTGACCGAGTGACACAAGATTTTTTGGAAGGGACGACCGTGGATGATCTGGCAATTGTTGGAAGTTGATGATTTTCTTACTCAGTTCCTTGAATAGAGAGTAATTTTTGCGTACACCTAGTGATGCAAAAGATCCCAAAGATCAAGATGATACCAAGATTAAGATGATTTCTTGGCATGCACAAAGGAAGCCACAAAGAGTTGGTAGGGTAACCCTTCTCTATTTTGAGTCATATGTACTTGAAACGTAGCTAATAACACTATTTTGTCGATTATTGGCAGCAATGATGGAGAGTAGATTTGATACAAGTTCCACTAAAAGCGTTGAAGCTAGGTTTAGGTCTTACAAGAGCACAATGAGAATCTTAACTATCGCAGCAATCAGGGGCCTAGCTAGAAATAGGAGGGATCCAACTAAATTTAGGGAGGAATTTGGGATTTTTTTTTCACGAATAATCCTAGCAAATTGAAGAATTGCTTCCAAAAATGATGGAGAATTGGACAAACAAACTCCTAATCTCCATCTCACTCCCCTGAATAACACCCTGGCAGCAGACCTCAATCCAAGAAAACATGCCAGATTTCCTTGTAACAGCACTATGACATTAAATGACATAATCAATTATATGACTCAAAATCAGCTCTAGTTTTGGTTTTTTGGGCCACGCTTAGAGAAATCCCTAAAAAAGCACTATCCAAAATTCCATCTAACACCCTTCAACCAAAAAAACCTCCCAGCATCACTTTGGGCACGTTTACTTTCTTCCGCATTACCCATGAAAATGTGAAACTTGTTGTTAACGTATGAAAACTTTCATTTTTTTTTTTTACTTGAAGCGAGAAGAACAAAAAGTCGTAAAAACCAAATGGTACTTGCATGGGGGGTAGAGTGAAGAAAAAAAAAATCATTGGATAAAGTTTCTGTCGTGCTTTATGGATTTTCGTTCATATCGAATCAGATTCCGCTTAATCTGTTTATTATGGGCAATAGCAAAAATATAAAATGAAACTTAACGTAGTCATCGTTGTTATTACAGTCATTTTGTGTATTATATAAAATGTATGATGTGAATGATAACAAGTGGAAGAAGCGAGTAGAGGATGAGGATGAGAGTATTCCGTTAATCGATTTTTAATTAAAGGCAATAAAGGCCTCGGCGTGGATAATGCTCATTAATGCATTACATTATCAACAGAGCACAAAATACGACCTCGTTAATAAATTTTAATACAATAAATTATTATTATAATTTTTTTCAAAAAAAAACGTATATCCGTGACATTATTGCATAGCGAAAATTATTCATATAATAAAAATTTCAGCAAGTACCATTCATTCATTCATTCGAGAGAGAGTTGAAATAAGGGGACATAAATGGATTTTTGTGGTTGAGATTCCGCCTCATATGGAGAAACAAAAAAAAATGAGACCATTTCGAAATTTATGCATTTCAATTCCCATAAGAATGTCATATGTTATTGTGCATTGTGTGCATAATACTTGTAGAATGCCATTAACATTTTGCATTATATTGTAGCTCATACTTCTAGTGCTGTTCACATAAATTGCTTAAAAACATTACCACATAGAGCTTGTGTTGGGAGGATTCACAAATAAAAATTGTTCCTTATCGTCATTTAATTTCGGTTATTTATGTGGACAGTTTGTCTGTGCTGGGGCGCAGCTGGAAATAGTTTGAGACAATTTGACTATGATTTGTCTGATTTACTTATCATACTTAGTTGGGCCACCAAACTTTGTGATTTAGTGGACTAGGAATCAAAACCAGAAGGCAACAATCATCAGTTAAAAACCCAAGATGTAAACCAAAACAGGCAGTTTCTTTGCCTGTTAGGAAAAATGATCAGTTTTATCAATTTAGATCCAAAAAGTTGGGTTGACTTCCATATCATCTTCCCCCTCCCCTTTACTGAATATACCTTTGGACCAATCAAGGGTTCAATGAATGTCTAATTGTTTGGTACCCCACAAGGTTTGGCCCAACGATACATCATATCCCAACCTACAAAGAGCTTTATTTGCTGCTTACAAAGTTAGTAGACCATTATATTGGATTATTTTAAGATTAAACCACTTCGATAGAGTTTGTACTGGACCTCATAAGGCTAATGGCTCTACAGATGGAAGAAACTTGTCCACCAGAACGAGAGACATTCTACTGACTTACCTTGCAGTCTGTATGGGTCAATTATGAGCCATAGTTTTCTTCAGATGACGCAAAAACCTGCCTTTTTTGCTGGATCCCCTTTTTCCAACTTCCAATAAAAATTCTCACAAAATGACATAAAAATCAGAAATGCACCAATAAATGCGCAATAAAAACATCAAATCCCACTAATCCATCAATTCCTTACTGCAAAATTTTTATCCATCAAATAAATTCTAACCCACTCGACTCAACTGAACTCAAAAAGTATCGGCATAGAGCTCAGTGAGAGGAGAAACTTCAACAATATTACCTAATACTTTTGACATTCATTTATTAGCACATTCAATTATGATCACGAGATTGTTTTTACTCATGTTATTTGTGTGCAATGTGTACATCACATACGATATCCTTCATTATCCCAAATTTATCTACATCTAAATGCATCTATATATGGGGATGTGTGTATACATATAAATTCATTTTAAATCATTGCATTTTGTTCCATCTATTCTATTCCATTGTGGGGATAAAAACAGAAAAAAGACGAAATATTTATATCCATGCTAAAAACTGTGTGTAGATTGCGGTAAAATTTGTATGTATACAAAATGCACATGCATATAAATATGTTTGGTTATAGGTGAAAAATGAATGTGTAATGTTTATGCGTCAATTTGATGTTTATGTTATGTTATGTCCTTTAAATCTCAACGGGACATAAAGATGAAAACGATCCATACAGATTTACATATCGTTATATTCACCTTTTATGACCTCATACTCTTCTTCATACTGTAGACTTAAACCTTTTATGTTGCATATCATTTTATTATGGGAGAAAATCTTCATCTGTTTCAAAATGAGAAGGAAATATAAAAAATTATATTCTTTTTTTACTGTACAACCTGTGTTGTGTTGTATTTTAGATTTGTGGATTAGCTAAGGGGTCGGAAGTTTTGAACTTTTGATTTTGGAAGTCCTGATTTTGATTGAAAGTTACTTGATTTAGATTGCTACTCTGTAACCATGCTCCGATGTGGAACTTAGGTTGCTACAAATCGATAGATAAAGGCGTAATCTGACTTTGAAGACGACCAAATGTTAAGTGCATACCTTATCAGGAAACACCCCTTACTTTACTTAATTCGTTGGTCGGACAGATCTATGGCATCCCTCAGATGACGCCTAAAGCTGACCTAATCGCTGGCTTCCGTCTGCCAATTGCCAATACCAAATGCAATACAGTCTCTATCGACAGCTTTCTTCCAGGAGTTCTTTTGGGGAATAACCCTGTTACCACTAAATGCTAGAGAATGCACTAGAAATCGAGCAATGTTGCTGGAATGTGTACTTGAAGGGTGGCAGCCTCAATCAAGTTATGAATAATTAGAGTTACAATCTATCATACCCGAACCCAACATCCACAAAGAAAGCAACAGTATGGAAGCAGGACTGACCTTGATTTGGATTATTGAACTTTAAATTGCTGCACATTTGAATTGACTTGATTTCAAATGAATCAATTCCAGTCACTATCAATTCAAACATCCCCAAATAATCGTCAATCCATTCATTCAACAGCAACAAGATGTCTGTCTGATGACCTAAGATGAAAGCTTCATCCCCCTTCAGATATGTATAAACATATATATCCCCAAAAGTATTAGAGAATTCTACTGGTTGGCTAGCTGGTGTGGGAATTTTTATGCTAAATGGTTCTTTTCTCTCATTGCAATGCATATATGTGAATTTTCATGCAATAAATTATATTCTTCTCTCTGTCTCATCTACATTCCTTATTATAATACTCAGTTCTTATTCCTCCTAATACTACCGAATGGGGTAGTATCTCTATCTCCATCTCACTCTATCTGTCTCTGTCTCCTTTATGTTGGATATAATCAAGCAGAGGCAAAAGGTAGAATGATTTTAATTTAATTAAAAGTCCAACAGATTCTGAAAAATATTTTTTTTTTTGCATAAAAGAGACACAAAAGGGAAGCAGAATGAAGCAGAAATGGGGTTATGAAAATTATTTTTTTATTTTTTCATTAAAGAATATTTTTGGACTTTTTTTTTCATGCATTCCTGTTTTTATTGGCTATTGATGATACACTTTGCAGGAGTTGTGAGTTTGGTGCAGTGCAATTAATCAATTATGGATGTAAGGGAGGCATGGGGCATGAAATGTGATTTTATGGCTTGAAGGGGGGTTCATTGGGGTGTCTATGGATTAACAGGTGAAATATTGCAATCAAGAGGCTGTAAGTTGCTGTAAGTTGGGTAATATGCTAGATTGTCATCTCTAGAGTGGCATATACCTGATTTCTGACCATAATGTTCAAGAATTTTGTGACAAATTAGGTTTAATCAGCAAAAGTCAGGACCTGGGATCAGCTCATTTGATAACAGAGTTCAAAGTCGACTCTACGTGAAATCTGGAGTCGACTTTGAGCTCTGGCACATAAATCGTACTCAAACTCACAAAACCCAGCATAATCCCAATAAATTTCCCACCCAAAAATCCCAACAACAGTCTCACTTCCACATATATAGCCTCAAAATCATGATTTTTATTATATAAAATCGAAAACTTCATGACCTTGTACCTTGTTGTTCATGAAACAGTAATAATTCATTTTGTGAATTAATTTTCAATTAAATCACACCTCACCAACAAAAAAAAAAATTGTTTTTAATAGTCAAACCAATGTATATCCAATAATAAAAATTGCATGTGATGCAATTGAAATAATTTTTTTTTATCAATTTTTGAAAAAATAAATAACATCAATTATGCACGCTAATGTTACAGTTAAAATCCATATATTTTCGTACAGAATGATACATTTTTTTGTGTACAGCCAGGAACAAAAAAAAGCACAACAGATGCTTATCGTCAATTTATTATCGTATTTTTTCCTTTCACATTTTTCGCAATAAAAAGTTTTTTTTTGTTTCTTTTGTTTCATTCCTTTTCACGCTATCATTGTATTATGCAATTTCCTTTCACCATGACTGCGACTTTCTCATACATGAATGATATTTTCATGAAAATTTTGCAATAAGTAGAAATGTGAATGGGAGCGTAAAAGTTTGAGTTAACGAGGAGGAAATTTGAATGTTAGCGAGTGGATTGAGCGAAGTTTTGTGGATTATTTAAGTAGTTTGACAGTTTTTCAAGAATTTTAGAACAAGAAAATTTTAGAACAATATTTGAATTTTAGAACAAGATCTCCCTTTTTGGAACTTTAAGAACAGAACTAGCTTTTAGAACTAGATTCGACAAACATTAGAATTATTAGAACTAGATTTGATTTAGAACTAGAAGAACTAGATTCGACCTTTTAGAACATAAACTAGAATTATTAGAACTAGATTCAAGCTTTTAGAACAGAACTAGATTCGAGCTTTTAGAACAGAACTAGAATTATTAGAACTAGATTCGAGCTTTTAGAACACAACTAGAATTATTAGAACTAGATTCGAGCTTTTAGAACACAACTAGAATTGTTAGAACTAGATTTGTGCTTTTAGAACAAAACTAGAATTATTAGAACTAGATTCGAGCTTTTAGAACACAACTAGAATTATTAGAACTAAATTCGAGCTTTTAGAACACAACTAGAATTATTAGAACTAGATTTGAGCTTTTAGAACACAACTAGAATTATTAGAACAACCTCCAAACTTTTAGAACAAGCTACAATATTTCAAAAACTAAAGCACGACATTTAAGCAATAAATCGCATCTAAATCCACAGAAATTCGCTACCTAACAACTCAACCCCCAATCCAGACAGCAATAAAGAACTCAATAGTGCAATTTCAATCCAAGAACTCCGCTAAAAAAAAGTATGTATATATGCATTTAAGTGAAGAAATTTATTTAATTTTCAAACACATTCAACAAATATGGGATTTAAATCACATTGAACATAAGCGAACGAAAGGAAGCGATATATGCGGTGAATGGTGCAAAAGAAAGAAAGATTCTCGTAAAAAATAAACTTTTCAAATAAAACTTTTTTCACTGTTGAGTGCGCGGTACAAACACACCATATACAATATGTTGTTCCTCTTATTCATCTATTTGCTGCTTATTTCTCATAAAGCAATTCACAAGGATAAATGATAAAATATTGCAGAAAAAAAACGAGAAATTGTGCACTTTTTGATTAGTTTTTCCTCAATTTCTTGTTATTTTCGTCTATAGCTATAGCTATATGTTGAAAAAAATAAATTAATAGTTATAGAAATAATGAAAAATACCAAAGACATAGATCCATACATATTGTACGAACAACAGCAATAATAGCAACAAATTTTCAGCAAATGTTTGTTTGTTTGAATCAACAAATGCCTTATTGTTCTCATAATGATATAATAATGAAAACAAATAACCGTTTTTAATGTGCAATGTGTACGGAAACATATTTGTGTTGATATTAATTCTCTTTTTTTCTGCTGCTGCTGTCCACCAATCCCATAATACACATGCAAGAAGTTTTTTTGATAGTAATTATTAGTAACGATTCTTTTGTTTCTATTTATGAGGAATTTGGGAATTTGTCATAATGTGGCAGGTCTTTGTTGAAGAGGTTATGTAATTACAGTGGTGGACAACCATTTTTGAGTCATGGTTTACCTAAGACTTAGAAAATTTTGGTATGACACACAAATATAGTCAATCTGTTCAATATTGTATTGATTAGCATACGTCCTTACTTAATTACATACTGGAGCAAACCTCTAGCTTGAAGCAGCCTAGTTTCCTCCTAACAAAAGGCTTTCCATGTGACTCTATTGCCTGAACACCTCACAAAGCTTTAATAAATTGCCATACATTTTGTGCTAAGACCCCTCAAAACCCTTTTGTGCTGTATATTTGAGTACTAAATCGTCGATATTTGGATACTTTGAAGAAGTATTGCTGCACAACTGAGATTCTTAACGACAAATGAGCGTGCTACGGCTGGCAGGTTGACCATTACTGCATTGTAATATTGGATGATTGTGTAAAATCTCAGAATTAGCCAAGGTTCATGGTACCTAGGGTGTAATATAATAGATTTGTAATATTCGGCCAATAACCTCAAATATGCATATTTTAACTGTACCTTCCCAAGCGACACAAATGAAGAAGGCTCCGTCACGGAGCTTTAAAGGCTCTGTTAAACCTCTTTTATTAACACTAAATGGAAGCCGCCTAAAATAAGCAGCCATTTAGTATTAGTAAAAGAGGTTTAGTGAAGCCTTAAAATCATCGTGTAGGAGCCTTCTTCATTTGTGTCGCTCGGGCTTATAGTTCCTCCAAGAATGTAAGGCCTGCAGTGATGGACAAACCCTATAAATTTGATATCCTTTTATGGAACCTTGCATTATTTTCAATAGCGATCCTGTCGTGACCAACCTGTAATCGACCAAAATTTGATACTTAGTTGATGGATAGCAAACTATATGATTATAATTATAAATTTCAAATGGTTAAATAATATGACAGCACACATGAGAACCTTTCATAACAAAACTATTTAATTTCATATATGTACATATTTTGGTCAGTTCTATTTTCCCATACAGTTCACCATATTTATTTTAAAATTTAAAAAAAAAAACTAATATTGACATTTGGACATGAAACATATTTTTTATATATATCATCAAACGCAATAGCAAATCCATCAATTTATATTGAATTTTTTTTTGTTCTGTATTTGTTTATTTTTCCCACAATTGAGAAATTCATGACTGCAAACGCAGTATTTATTGATAATTATATTGTTTACAAATGGTATTTTCAATTGATATTATAACTGACTGATAATTATAAGCCACGTAGTCTGTTGAAATATAAAACGAAAAAAATTGTATATGAAGCCATAAAAATGAAAGGGGTGACTTCCAACCAAGAACAGTGGCAAGAAAAGTTGATTTTTTTGAGAAAATTGAAAATTACCAACAAGACTTTACATTGTAACTTACTTCTGTTTCTAACGTAAACAGAATAAATAAATAAGACTTGTAGTTACAGTTGCCATCAAGTTAAACAACAATTCTGTCTAAATTACCCACTTAATTTGCCATTGATTGCCTCGCCAGAATTATTTTATTCTTCAATGAATATTTAATGTCGTTGATAGTTTTTCCATCAATTTTCTTTTACTTACTTGGCTGTTCACTTTATTTTTTGGTTCCTTTTTTTGTTAGCATTTAATGTTGTGCCTCAAATAAATATGGGGTTTTTGTGTCTCTACCCATTCAAAAGTTGGAAAAAGTTACAGTGTTGTTCGTTTGGGTGGTTTTAAGGTTGACTATGTAATTGGGTATATCTAGAAAGTCTCTTGAGATGACTAGAATACAACAAGCTGCTGACTAGGGTGTTGCATTTGTGATGTGGACCTATACAACGATAAGAGCTGTGTAATGAGCACTGAATAGAGAAAGAAGGTTCAAGAATGCTTTTTGCAACACTTCCCTTACAACCCCCGGTAGCTCAGTGGTAGGAGCATGCGACCGGAAATCGTAGGTCGTGGGTTCGAGCCTACTTGGACTATATTGTGGAACCTTTTCTCTAGAACCTTAGAATTGATATGGTTTTGAATAAAAAGGGTGTGCAGTACTTGATCAATAGTTTAATATTCTCGATCAGCTCCACATCCTTGTTGTAGTCAATACATCGACTCGGCTCAGACTTTAATTAAAATCAAGGATAATCCAGAACCAAGTGCACAAACTGACCTAAAATCATTAATTTGAGTTCTTAATATTTGGCTTTCGAACCTGAATTAGCAATACAATTTTAGAGCTTAAGCAGTCCAACCTGTTCACCATATCCAACCAAACATCCATCAAACAACCCTGAAAAATAACCACAAAAGTCAAAAAAGGACACAAAACAAAATTTTTTGAGTAAACAATTGATGACGAATCGCTCAATAATTAATGTGGATATACCTCAATAAAAAAAAAACAACTATCGATGACTGAGACATGCACAAGTATCGTCACGATTGTCAAATTTCATGATTACAAATTCAATTTTTGTTTTTGAGGCGATACGCATTTATTCAGGACTAAATTAAGATACAACATTAAGTAGGAATGCCTAAATTATAATTGATGATGTGTGTAATGCAAGTACACTCAAATGGCTTCTGTTCAATTAAAAACATGCTAAAGAATCGAAAATATTCTACCCTTGAAAATACTTTACTTTAAAAACATGCATGAAGTGCCTGTCGAATCTCTCACATGCATAATTTTTTCTTCCTTCTTCAGTTACACTCTCTCACATATGTGACCATTTTGATGTTGTTGTTGTTGCTATTACTACTGTTTAATTACGAATTATACAATATCTCACGTTCGCATCTGCCACTTCCTCTCTTATTGCTTTGAAGTAAAAAAATAAATTATGTTCAGCCAGCAATCAACTAAATAGCGAAAAAGTACACTTTGTGATATGTCTCATGTTATCAATTGTTAAATAATAACAGTGCAACACTTGTGGAAAAACTTTTTTACCCTTGAAAAAAACTAAACTGCGGTCTTAATTTGAATTTTTAAAAAGTTAAAAATCTGACCGCTTTTCGGAAATGAACGGTAAAATGGAATTGGTAATTACCGGTAACGGACGGTACTTATTCGGACCCCTATATCACATGTTGTTGTTGGGAATGACTATGAATCGGAGTTTCTGCCATTTTCTAAACTTGAGCCGGAAGCTAAATTTGTCATTCATTTAACAATTGAATTGAACTTAACTTTGAAAAAATTAAATTTTTAACTTGACTTGAACTGAACTGGTTTATCTCAACAGTTTGGGAATTGGACTGAACTAGATCTTCTCAACTTGACTTGAACTGAACTTATCCTTCTCAACTTGACTTGAACTGAATTCATTCTTCTCAACTTAACTTGAATTGAACTTGTTCTTCTCAACTTGACTTGAACTGAACTCATTCTTATCAACTTGACTTGAACTGATCTCATTCTTCTCAACTTGACTTGGACTGAACTTATCTTTCTTAACTTGACTTAGACTGAACTCATTCTTCTCAACTTGACTTGGACTGAACTCATTCTTCTCAACTTGACTTGGACTGAACTCATTCTTCTCAACTTGACTTGAACTGAACTCATCCTTCTCAACTTGACTTGGACTGAACTCATTCTTCTCAACTTGACTTGGACTCATTATTCTCAACTTGACTTGAACTGAGCTCATTCTTCTCAACTTGACTTGGACTGCCAAACTCATTCTCAACTTGATTTGATCAACTAATCTGAATTATTACTTCTCGACTTGACTTGGCCTGAACATATCTCATTCCCAAAAAAATGCGTCTATTGATCAGCTATCCTATAATTTTTAAAATAATATTTCACTTTCAATGTGCAACAATAGGAAGTACTCATTGTCAATTCCTATGTTCTTCCTCTTTTTTGTATGAATTGTTTGAAAATTGTCTCATTTCCTCCTTATAAAGTGGCACAATCTCGCACATGCATTTCGTTACATCTTTTTTACACGGTGTGAATATAAAAAAATGATTAACAGCAAAAGCATGTGACAAAGTAGAACTTCATGTCTGAAGATTTTTTTTTTTCGCCATTCTATTCAATATTTTGTACATTGACACTTGTAATTTTACTGCAATTTCTTTTATCCTCATTCACTTACTTATAATGTGAATGGAAAAGAAACAAATTCATCTAACAAAGTGTTAAATCCTTTGATTTCTCAAGTGTATGGTATATGAAAGTTGAATATGCAAAGTATTTGGATGGCTTTTATTTGTACTACACATTTTTATCATACAATGCAGCTCTTCATTTTGCATCTTCTTCTTGTTATTTTTTGCATAAATTGCAATTCTTTTATGCTGGCGTTGTTCTACGATATGAGATTTAATGGCAAATGAGTTAGTTGAGAAAAAAAAGAAGTCCAAGTGGGAATTTTCCAAGTGGGAATTACAGGGATTACAGGGATACATTACAGAGGTATACAGGGATACAGGGATACATGGATACATGGATAAGATACAGGGATGATGCAGATACAGGGAGATACAGGAAGATACAGGGATACAGGGATACAGAGGTATACAGGGATACAGGGATACATGGATACATGGATACAGAGATACAGGGATACAGGGATACAGGGAGATACAGGGAGATACAGGGAGATACAGGAAGATACAGGGATACAGGGATACAGGGATACAGGGATACAGGGATACAGGGATACAGGGATACAGGGATACAGGGATACAGGGATACAGGAATACATGGATACAGAGATACAGGGATACAGGGAGATACAGGGATACAGGGATACAGGCATACAGGGATACAGGGATACAGGGATACAGGGATACAGGGATACAGGGATACAGGGATACAGGGATACAGGGATACAGGCATACAGGCATACAGGGATACAGGCATATAGCATACTTCCTCAGGTCAAACAAGAAGCAAACTACAAGAATTCACATAATATGTCATCATCTGCAGCTACAAAAGCCAAACTATAATGAGAGCATAAATTACACCCACTGGCAGCGCTTTTACATGAAACAAAGCCAATGTACTTCAAAAGAAGACTCTAAATTTACAAGATATAGTGTTGCTTTTTACTATCATGGTGTCATAATAAGTTCTTTTATTTTATGAGAACCTTCCTCTTTATCTTCATTCTTTAGTGAACGAGAGTGAATGAAGGCGAAAGAAGAAAAAAAACAATCGCAGTACGAAAAATGGAGCAATAAGAAGCAAAAGAATCGAGGGGCAAAAAAACTGTTAATTAAGCGACTCTATTCTGCAATCAAGTTAGGAAAAAAAGGCACAAAAAATATGAAATAACATGCGCCCATTTAATTTGCTCTTATCGGAATAGCTTTATCGAAAAAGCATTAAATGAATGATGGAGGCACTTGGCGAATGGAAGTAAAGGTAGTCGACAAAAAAAATAATAATTTTAAAATAAATCACCGTAATTATGGAAATGCCATAAATGTTGGCTTTTACCAAAAAGGGCGCAAAGCGAGAGAGATTTACGCCGACAAGCACTAACTCTTGAAGCACATATACAGCAACAGCAACAATAAAAGGAATTGAATGAATTTTTTCTTAAGGAGGAGATTGCGTGCCTGAATGCCACTTTAACCGCCCACCCATCCACAAATATAACTAGCAAAATTAATAAAAATTTGACATTATTAATTTGTGTTTTATGTAAGTGCCTTTGGAAGTCCCCTGTGTGCCTGAAAATTAATGAGAAAGTATGAGTGGCATTAGTGGCAATAAAATATGAAATTGAATGAAAATTATACTTGTAGAAATATTCAACAGTTAAAGTTATTTTCGATTCCAGCTATTCTCGTCTTTGATGTCGTTAATGAACGGGAAAAAGAAGGTGGAATCAGGGTTGGCATGTGAAGAATACATTTTGGTGTGATATTCTTGCAAAGTTATGTTGGCTTTGGATCTTGAACTATGTTTGTTACTGTTTGAAGTAGTTCTGTTGGAGATTTATGCTGGATTGTGGTATTGGCAATTGACAAAGGGCAGCCAGCGATATAGCCAGTTTTGGACGGTCAACTGAGAGAGCCCATCGGTCACTGCTGATCTATACGGTCGGCAATTACGGTTTACTGATCTAATCTAAAGACATCAGCATCCTCAAGCACGTGACAACTCTGCAATGTGCGAATATGAGCAATGAATAGAAAAAAAAGCTAAAGCTTTACAATTTTTTTAACAAAAGTGTTTTTCTTTCTCCACTGTGCAATTACTGGAAGTGACGTTAATGATGTTGAATGAAAATCGTGATTTTACTATAGCTTTTATGATATTTTCTATTTTTTCTTGCTACCACTGAACTTTTTACCATAATTTTTTTTTCTAAAACTATTATTGCTTTCTTGCTGTTATAAGTATTGCTTCTGCTGAACTTCTTAAGTAATTTACAAGGCCATTTCACTTTTCACTATGTTGTTGTTCAGCCACAGAGCTACAATCATTTTTATGAGATTTTATTCAATTCATACAAGCTATATAAAAGGATAATGTAATTCATTTGCAAAAATTTTGATGTCCATTTTTGCATAGGGACTGTATGTATCCGTATGTATCTTGTCTGTGTAGCATTTTTCAATTAGAGGCCGTTTGACTGTATTCTAGTATTTCGGAAGTGACAAGCGTAGACAGCAATAGTAGTCTTAAGGCTAGCAATAGTTTCAGGTGCTATCGTATGAATCTCAATTGATGGAGTGTATGTATGGTATTATGAAACATAGCAGTACTCAGTTGACCAGGGGCGTATTCACGCTTCAGAAGCATCTTGAGATGAACCCTCGTACACTCTAGACTTCACCACATTCGGAATTCATGTAGAGTCAAAGTTGATACAAGTCAACTTTTTGATTCAAAATCCGAGTATATTGAGCTCTGTAATTCAATAAAGACATTATGTGTGACAGACCACAATACATGCTACATAACATCGAAACAAATCCCATCACCAAAACATTTTCATTACTGGTTCTACTCAAGAATTTGCATAAATTTGAACATGAAATTTAATCAGAATATATATGCTCATAATTTGCATAAAAAGCTTGCAGAAGTGCTAATTAATAGCTGATGCGGATAATGAACTTTCATTAAATCTTAAAAGGTACAACTAGATGTTCATTATTACTGATGCTAGCTCACAAATTTTGTCTGTGTAAATGATTTTTAGTTCACTATATTTATAATGAATTAAATTCAATGAGTAAATGTGAAATGTTTATTGTTAAAATTAAAACTACTTAAGATTGATTAAATTTAATTTGCATTACGAAAAGGAAATGATGATTGTGTGAGGTGAGTATTGGATATTTATGAATGAGATCTTAGTTCAAAGAGCAAATTGAATGTTGGTATTTTAATTGGCTGTGTTTGATCTATAGAAGGTCAAATGGTTCAATAAAGTTTAAATTTGATCTTAAGATTAGCAATTGCTTCCTCGAACCGTGTTGGACCGATAATAGCCGTCGCGTTGCAATCAGGTCTTCTACACGTCTTGTCGTCAACACGACCAGGTAGAAACGTCATATCAACTACACACGAGTCGAGAATGTTAAATTACTAACTAAACCTACTTACTTACTTACTTCGCTGGCTTTACAGAGCAAGTGTGATCCATGGCCTCCATCAGTACTCGCTTGAAGCTGTATGGTGCCTCTTTTGCTGGCCTGAATTACTGAAAGACACTTCATTTGTAGACTGCATTTGCTTGGCATTTAGTTGATGACTAGAAATTATGTCAATTTGTCCACTCAGAAGATTGAGTCGTTCAAATCAGTTCTTTGATGCCACTCCATCAATCTTCATCTAATAATGGAGGCAACTCTAGTTTATGGCAAGTTAATCCCCAATTGATGACTAGTTCTAACGTTATTGTCCTTTCGGTCAAGTAATTGGAATTTTACAAGCTCATTTCAGGAAGATTAGCTCATGAGTTGAGGTAATTTATAGAATTTACTATCAAAACCTTCAAAAACTGGAATTAAGTTTCAAATTTTACCAAATTTTGCCGAATTTTCATCAAGATTCATCAAAAAATGCAACAAAATTCAGCATCTAAACAATTTGTCCGTTAAAAATTATCCTCATCACATTTCCAGCAGAAGAAAAATTCAAAAAATGCAGCAACAAAAAAAAAAACAACAGCAAAATCCATCAAGTGGTGAAGTTCCAAAGGAAAAAAGAAATCCACAAGCATTTTTTCTATTCCCAATATCGGCGGTAATTTCCTGAGTTTGCGCACATAAAACTCACCCCTTGCTCCTTTTTTTTCCTTTCTATACATGTGTTCCTTTATATAGGAAATCACAACGACATGCTTGGCACAAGAAACAAGTTTCCAAGTAAACATCCATTCCATTCGTGAGTTGCGCAGACGTAACGAAAAAAAAATTTATTTCAGCATATGACATAAGGAATTGGAAGCAGGCAATATCCTGACGCAACGCTGAATACACAACCACTGTTTCCATTTTCACAACATAGTTGACATGATATTTTTCTACTCTCAACTAAAAAAAATTCCAATTAAAAATTCTGTGCTTTGTGCTTCCGTTTTTTACTCAATAAACACTTCATTTTTTGATAAGAACTATTCTACCTTACAATAATACATGTGAATATATAGTTTTTCAAATAAAAATATCGAAAAAGTTTATCTGTGTTACCGTGGTGAAGTAAAAAAAAAAACTTTTTTTTTATGTTAAATTATTAAGCAGTGATTTTGGTGGAAATGACTAAAAATTTTGTGTAATTCGTTTCACTAACCAGGAACCTTGTTAGACCATATTATTTCACCGTCTATAAAATCCAGCAAAAATAAAAAAGTGAATTTTTAAGTTCAAGACAGCAAGTTTTTATGTGTGTGTACGTATAAGTCTTCTTATTTATATAATTTTTCATTCACAAAACTTCCCATTCCTCCCCGCATCCAAAATATTAATTTTCCAAAATTTCCACTTCTTCCTCCTCTTGCATCGTCATCATCGGTGTTTATTATTTAAAAATATGAGAATTTTCCTCATTCAGATTGTCAATTTTCCAAAAGAAGGAAGTAAAATTTCATTGTTCATTTGTATTAGTGCGAATTACGTGCCTGTGCACACATACAATCATGTGATACACAATGCGGCGATAGCAACATAACTTGCATCATATCGGTGTTGTGTGGTTGTAGGAAATTCATCCCCGTTTATTTAAAATAATGAAATTATTAATATAAATAAATTATTTAGTTCCAATATGTGTGTGTGTGTATGTGTGTGCATTAAGGCAACAACATAAAAAAAGGTCAGATGGAAAATTCCATAAAAGTGTAACAAAAAAATCCGCTTATAATTGTGAGTTATATAAAGCAATTACACATACGGCAATGTACGAATGAGAATCATAAGTAGTAAGTGAAGTCATTTAAGTGCCATTCGTAATAACTGTCAGCATTTTCATCACAAAAAACACGGTGGAAAAAAGTTTTCCATCTTTTGTCCCCAAACTGAATCTCATTATGATACGAGCTGGGGACATAAAGTCATCCTTTTTATGTTATCAGGGTTGTGGGAATATGAGATCTCGCTCAGAGGTATAATTAAGGTTAAAAATGTTGCTGGCATTGATGATGGCAAGGACTCATCTCCGAGTCTGCAGTATATTGTAATAGTTGGCAACGTTTGTCATTACTGGTAATGTTTTGTAATAATTGCACTAGTAATAGCAACTAGTGACACACCAGCAACAGGTGATGATCGACATTTACAACTTGTTACTGAAAGTAAATAGGAAAGACATTATGGCAGAATATACATTCTGTCATAAATGGGCAACAGGCTTGGAATAATATGAGTTCCTATTTATAGTATTTTGTATATCCTGGAATTGAGTATTCATGTCATAAGGCTTGTATGTTGTCAACAAGTCTCTTACACTTGACTAGTATCCTAAATCTGGCTCAATGTCCTGATTCAGATTACAGGAATTGAGACTCGAACCCTTACTTTCTCAAATAACTTAAGTTGTGCAACTATTAAGCATAACGGATCCATTGCAATGAGTCCTTAAAATATCCTGATAGTTTCTACTTGTCTGTTCCTTAAACCTCACAACTCTCTCTATTCCTCACCTCACATGATACATCACTGAAGCACTAACCTCCTCATATAATTTTTAAACTGTTTTTCCTTTATTCTGTCCATTTCAATGACCAAACTACGTCAATTTCCTATTAAATGCAAAAAATACTTATGCTGTAAGCCGCTTAAAAAATCATTGGCATTTTTTCTATTACTAGAAAAATGATACTAAACAAAATACCAACAGGTATGCTCGATATTGATTTGCTTACGTCTTTTTAATAATATCAGCAACAGGCATCGATACTGTTGAGCTAGATACTGTTGAACTTGTGAGGAAATAAGGTTTGTTGTGTTTGGAAGTAGTGGGATACTAAAGTATTAAGGAAGATGGATAGGTTGGAAAAGGAAAACTAGGTGACATTGGTATTTTCTACAAATAATGACTTACCCAAATTCACAAAATTGATAGTCATTAGATCCAAAATTTTAAAATTGAGCAACGAAGCTATGATGAAGCTCCTAGATTGCCTTAGGAACTGTCACTACACAAATCAGCTTGCGACTCCAATTACTCAGCTCATAATATATTCCGCTTATTAGAGCACTAAGTGTTGGTGGTGGGATTTGAACCCTTAAGCTCAAGTTCATTACAAACATTCGCAATCCGCAAACTAAGCCTTCAAGGCACTTGAGCTTCCGATTCAATTCTGACAACTGGACAGTCTGTACATTGGAACAGAACCAGTTAACTCAAAAGAAGGCTCAAAAGTTAGACTTTAAAAGAATTAAAATAACAACCTAAAGTTGCAAAAGCATCAATTCTTTATTAAAAATCCATTCCACCAGTTGCTTCATCCACCAACTCTGATGCTCATTATCCTACCATCCATTACGGAGAAAAGTCAATTTTATAATATACACATTAACAAATGCACAATTTAGTACAACAAAAAAATATTTCTACATCATGATTTGCACATTTGATGAATTTTCACAATTTTCATTTTTCCCAGTTCCTTCAATTATTATTATGTTTATTCATACCGCAACGCCATTCATTACGCTACATAGAGGAAAAAAATGTTGATATTATTATGTACATTGAGAGAAGAGGAAGAAAAATACCTGTGGCTTTTCACCATCATCATTATTTTCATACTTTCTACTCCTTTCTCACTGTACCGTTCCTTCCTTTATTCCATTTTTATATCCACATTCTCATCCGGACCTTGATGGGTATGATGATGATGATGGTGTTTTAGCCGTGAATGAGAAGGCATGGAACAGAGGAAATTTATGTGCAAATGTGTGTATACACACAGTAAAAAGGTATCGAGAGGTAAGGTGTGAGTGGATGATGCGAAAAATGCGGATTGTGGGGGGTTTTAGATTTACACCGAGTGGATTTTCCTACCTCCAATTTTTTTTTTTTCGTTCTTCCTTTTTATCCTCATCATCATCATCACTACAGTACGAGAATAGCATAAACACATTTGATGTTACAGCTACTTGTTGCTTACCATAACAAATATTACTGTTGCTGCTGTATATTTTTGTATGTGCCATCATTAATAACTATACCAAAAAATACAAACTTGTGCTTTTTATATAAAACGTAAAAGCATAAGAAGTGGAATGAGAGTTTTTGGTACTTTACTAAGAGAATGAGAGAAGGTAAAAGCAGCAGTGGAAAGTGAATAACTCAACATTATTTTATGCACTCGTTCCGGCTCTCACATAAATACTTCTATTACTTCTGTGGAAGCTGATTTAATGAAACATCTTCTTACATATTGTATGATATGCAGCAGCATAGATGCATTCATTGACGAGTGTGTACTCGAGATATAGAGCTTCCTTTATTGCCACAAATCATCATTATTAACAAAATATCTTGTGGATGGGAGATAAATTTATTATTGTAGAGCTTACTGGATGTTGATTATGATGATTAAGTACAGTGGATGTAAGAGACATGAAAAATGTTATTTTGATGGATATTTGAACTTTTATCAATTTTTAAAGTTGTGGACTGTAACAAAATATATTCAGTAGCAATTAAATGCATACAGCATCCACAAATTAGCATCCAATTCCACTCATACCCAAACTTAATTCAATTTTATTCATTTGCATCCTCTATTCATGAGTAGATTACAAAAATTTACTCCAATTTCGCCTCTAATCCACTTCCATATTCACCAAACCACACGAAAAAAAATTCAGCTTGATTATCCTTCCAGCAGCACCACAAAATTCCATGGAAAAGCATTTCCCAGTTCAGAATCAATCGTTCATGTACAGAACTTGATTATCTGTACACGAAAAATTCTTTCTCGGAATTAAAGTCGTTGATTGTAAGCTCCGACGGGACTGTAATAATTTCAGAGCACTCGTGTGGACAAAAAGCCATCCCTTAAGCGCAACCCACACATATGAAGTGCGATGATGATGGAAGGGCTGTGAAGTGTAAAACGCTCAAATCAGGCGTGATTTTTTCATCAGCCTTGCAACCTTGTTCTGCTTTGTACTTTGTTCAAGCCTACTGAGACTTTTGCCTTCTTTTTATTTATGAACACGTAAAGCGTTTCTAGGTCAAAAATGAAAAAGAAGGCATAGAACAAAAAAATTGAATGAAATGTGTATTGTATAAGATTCACATAAAACGAGAGACAAGGGTATGTCATGAAAGAAAATGAAAAGGAAATTCCCACTAGGCATGACTAGTACTTTAAGCAACTCAATCCACCTTTCAGCATTTTCGCCTAGATTACAAAGGAAAATGTTATGAAAGGGAAATAAGCATGGAGACTTTTTTCTTGTGTGACATTTGTGTAACTTTTGAGACTTTCAATATCATTGTATGTATAACATTAAGCATATCATATCAAAGATTGCATTGCATATAGTCACAGCTCTTTATGGTGTTTTCTACTTTCTTTCTCTTTTTGCACGTTTTACTGGAGCATGAAAAGCTGGAAATTGGTATTGTTTGAGTATTTGGTGTCTGTTTGGCTATTTAGGGACGTTGGCATTACGAATTTGATTTCGAGGGGCATGGCACTATGGCATTTAGTGATTATACAGCTGCAATTGAATTTGAGGGGCATTAAACTATAACAATTAGATATTAAACTGCTGCATTTGAATTCAAGGGGCATGTAACTACGAAATTCAGAAATTAAACAGCTTCATTTAAATTGAAGGGGCATGAAGCTACGAAATTCATAGATTGTGCAGCTGTATTTGAGTTCGAGGGGTATGACACTACCCAATTCAGAGATTAAACAGCTTCATTTAAATTGGAGGGGCATGAAACTATGGGAAACTAGGAACATGACATCAGGTGTCCAGAAACTTGAAGGGCCTAAAACTATGAAAACTGCGCTTCTAAATCCGACTCAACTTGTGCCATTCTCCTCTTGTTCTCTATTTTTTTCTAAATGAATAGTCTTCAAGTCCTTCCATGCGTAAATAATATATATCATAATATAAGTGCTCTCGACATTATTCTACGTTCTATTTGCCTTTCCCTTTCTTTTTCTTACACTTTAGCTTTTCGGCTTCCTTAACACACATCTTATGATATCAATGTTGATGTGAATGAAAATGTAAACATTCATATCCACCTGTAACCTACCTGTGTATATACACTTTACCCATTCACAATTCTCTTTCTTTTTTTTCTCTCTCCTCGTTCCTTTTACGATATCGATAAAGCTTCTTTTATGCCCAACTTTTTCTTTCTTTTGCTTTCTATTTAACATGATATTTATTCGATGTTCAATTAAAGCGAAAAATTGTGTTGAATGTCGAATGTCATAATAATACGACTCAATGGATCGATATTAAGATAGATGGATGGGATTTTTTTTTGTCCTCCCCTTATGTAAACCGCTATGAAGCACCCAAAAAAACATATTCAATGGATAGGCTATTTTTAGATTTACATAATGTACACAATATAGTGTGTATATGCACAGTATGTCCTGGAGTGACAGATTTGAAGTAAATATTTGAATTTTTTGTGGTTGTTTATTTGGAAGGGAATTTTATGTTATGTAAGTTGGATAGAAGTAAATAATACAATGGAAGGGATATGGGTGGACGGACTTGACTGAGGGAATTGAGGCAAGCTGTTTGTTTTTTGGAATGCTTATCACAATGGAATCGAGAACTGACCCAAAACCCTTATTGTCGACTTGTGGAGCGGCCCTATTATGTGAAGGATGGGTGTGGAAGTCCCGACTCTTTTACAGTTCCTTAAATCTTCCAATTGGATGCAATTTAATCCATTAATGACTTTTCTAGCTGAAGTTTAATATTAGAGGCTTAATATCTCATTTTAAGAACTCAAAAAGTGAAAATTTGGCATAGTGAGTTTTGAACTCAGGTCTAGCATCCAAAGCACTGGAACACTGCACTATCAAGCTTCATCTCATTTTAAGCCAATTTTTGGAAAAAGTCATTAATATACCAATCCAAGTTTAAGCCAGAACAGTTGAAAGAATGTTCAGTTCCCACATCTCCTATAAGTCGAGCACATCCATAAAACTCCATCATAATCTTCTTTCAATCCATTCAACCTGCCCACACATATTTGTGTACACATTTTAAAGGAAAATTTTTGTTTGTTTGTATGAAAAAGATGGATATGGATTTACAACAAGAGGGAGGACAAACTGAAAATCCAACACACATTTTACAAGCCATTCTTTTTCCCATCCATTCCATTCATTCACTCTCGATGTGTCTATGAGTGTATTTATATATATTGTCATCAAATACATGTCACTTGCCTAATCCTCATTTTCATGTTAATCGACTATAACATTGTGCGAGGCAATTTACCGTAAATAAATAAATCAGATGAGGATAACCTTTCATGATCTATCAAGATCAAGACAATACATGAATTTTCAATAAATTATATCTGAATGTAAAGTGGATTTTGAGGGTGATACACAGTAAGTTGTGCCTAGATGTGGGATTTATCAACTTTTTTTCATTTTAATTTATTAAAAGCCTTTAAAAATGTGTATGAAGAAGATGAAGCACATACGACTCATGATAATGTAAATTTATAATCACAAGCAACACCTTTCATGTGATGATAACGTAAAAGGAAGCTTTTCTCTCCATTTATAATTCAACAGCCACAACTTTATAATTAGTTTAGTGAAACCAAATGTTAATTATACAAATACATCCGGAGATATTCTGTTGCTTTATTTGTTTAACTTTTGATGCTTTTTTTTGCCACTAATTATAAGCCATCAAAACCATTAAGCCCTTAAATCCACCTCTTCATGGCTTTCCAAATTGCCACTTTAATTTTATGATATTGAAATCGATTTAATGAATTGGAAAAACATTTGTAATTGATGGTTCTTGATATTGAGGTTAGGGAGTATGGAGTGTTTTGGAGGCTTTTTTTATGGCGGGAATGCTGGGTTGCTGCTTTTTTTGAAGCCAAATATGATTATTTAAAATCAGGGTACCGATCAGAGTTGGCAATCGGGTGTCTTTTACCATGGACAGCCAACTTCAGCTGGTCACTGGCGATCCCAGGTGGCACAGCGACAGGCCGATCGACTGCCATTAAAGGTGTCATCCGCCAAAGACAAGATCAATTCTTAGTCTGGCTCCTTAAACAATTCATGTGATGTTGTTCAAAAACTTCAAAAAGCCAACCCCCTTCACCCCTATCCCCTCTAGAAACTAGAACCACTTCCTCAAAAAACTACCAACCACGCCCCCCATATAGAGACTCAAATCAAGTCACACAAAACAGCTAAACTAACTTTTCCCAAAACTAAATCTAATTGCCACATTCGTTACGTATGTGAAAATTTTCAGACATTTACTGTCGATTTATTGTCAATGATATATTTTCGTTGATAAAGGTAATCAAAGACGGGAAAAGCTAATTTTCGTGACCTGTTTTCAGGAAACAAACTATATTTTTTTTGTGGGGTGCATATGAAATTTTTCTATTAAGGATATCATTAGCGTCATAAATCTGGGGAAAATCTATGACTTGTAGAAGGTGAATTAGTGAGTATAGAAGGGAAGTATTAATAAACTGTTGTAAATCTTGGTGAAAGTTTGATTATTGTTTTTGAGTCTAGTGTTGGAGCTGAAGTTGGAAAAGAATAATTTAATGTATTTGCTAAGTATTACCTAGAGTAATTGAAGCTTCCAAACATGTTATGTCAAACTTATTAAATTATTGAATTTTTAACACAAGTTCCAAAAATTTCAATTACTTTCCTGGAAAATCCAAATAAAAATTAAAAGTAGTAAGCAGACTAGTATCAAAGCAATGTCCTGGGTGGAGCAGCATTGCTAGAATACTATCATTTGAGTTGTTAATCCATTCCTGTTTCCACCTTTTGTTGGTTTCTTTAAACAAGTTGATTTCGGAAATGGTCGGTAATTTTGGAAATTGCTACGACGCTGTGTTGATTGCAAAACTTCAAAATTAGGAAGATGTGCTCTGTCAGCACCTTGAATTGCTGTTTTCGACCAATTTTGACAGCAATAAAAAGATTTGCCGCCTCTTGTTGTTCGATTGTAAAGTCTAAATTGGATTAAACATGCGTCAACTCAGCTGCACGCGTATTTTTGTCACCAGACGTTATTGGAGACAAGGTGCTATGTAGAGACTACATAATTTTTTGGAAATGGCCAAGTCTTATGAGGTGAAGGCGCTACAATTAATGATCTACTTTGTGTACGACACTCTTTATATCTACAGCTAATAGTGGAATCCAAACCACTTGTCAAGTAGATCCAAGAATTTAACTATAACTTCTACTATATAGTTAACTATTGTTGGGTTCAGGGGCGTATAAAGCAAATCCAAGAAGGTCAGAACATTCACTGGTTGTGCTCCTCGATTGAAACTTATCTCTAAAGTGTGATACTCAGCAGAATTGTTCAAATTTTAAAGACATTTCCATACAAAATTATCATCTATGAAATTCAAAACCCCAATAAGTCAACCTCCACTTCCTATTATTCTCCTCCCTATCCCAAGTACTCATTAATAAATCTTTTAATTAAGCATAATGACTAATTACATATTACTCAAAAAAAAAATAATAATTTTAACCCCTTTCCATTTCTCTCGTTTATTTTCAGTTTCTAAAAACGAAATTTCATGTAATTTTTTTTTTTTCAACAAAAATAAGCAGAACCCATTAATGGACAACGAAAGCAATATATTTCCCATCCTGTGAAAATTCAAACCTGTGTGCATGTAAAAAAAAAGGAGAAAAAAAAAACAAAAATATTTAAAAAAATAATATTAAATATTGATTTTTAAAGGAACGAAAGTTAATTCCTTTCCAAAAAAAAAAAAAAGTATATAAATAAACAGTCAGAAGGGATTGAAAGTGGACATTGATAAAAATATCAGTAAGCAAATATTTATTATTTATAAATAACAACAAGTGTTATTTTATCAATATAAAGTAAAAAGTAGGAACCGACTCTATTTCAACCCTTACTAAGTACATAACATTATCCACTTCCCACACGAGAATTGAAACTTTTTTTTCATATTTCCATAAATAATATTTGAAGAGCAAACAAATGATTTTATGTGACACATTTCGAGTGTGAAAATGATTAACTTTTAATTGCCAATATTTTTTCAATTGTCAGCAACACACATACAGCTAATGGCAGTGGAAGTAAATTATTACTGTGTAATTATATCATAATTATATTTGAGGAGACATTTGGCCTTTTTCCTGTACATGCAAGTGATTTTATTACTATTATTTTAAGGAATAGTCATTATCGCCTTTGATCCGCGAATGCTCCTAGTTCTATTGCGTATTTGAGTGGTGTATAATAAAATATAGACAAGGATATAGAACACTGACGAGCGTAAAACGCTATGCCTCGTTGCCATATATTGAAAAAACATGTCAATCAATTCAAATCGACAGTGAAGGATAGTGATGGCAATAACGGTGCATATTGGCAACAAAAAACTTTCAAATCAAATGCGAATGTTGCCTTGAAACGATACGATACTCCAATCAAATCGACAGAATCTTCAATTTGTAATAATAATAATAATACGCTCCAGAATCAAAGTGGTGAGTATAAAGCAGCTTTAATAAGTATTAATTAATGTCCTAGATGGAGAGCTCAAGGTTGATTAGAGTTTGATTTAAACCTGAATGGTACATGGTATAGGCATGTCGGTGTGACTCTAGAGTTAGGTCTGACTCGCTGAAACCCGTCTGCATACTATATTCATGCCTGCCATGTAGCCATATTTGTCTTTTTGTGCCATGTACCTTGCAGGAAAGTCTCGTACACAATCTTAGTCATTTTGAGATTAAGTTATAAGAGAAGAGTCAATTTTAGCTATTGGGACCTTATCTCGGTTAACAAAGAATTCAGTTAAGACTTATACACTAAGTGACCGACTTAGCTTTGGACTAAAAGTCTGAAAATTTGAAATTCGAAATTCGAAATTCGAAATTCGAAATTCGAAATTCAAAAATTCGAAATTCGAAAATTCGTATACCTGAAATGGCGATAGTCTGTCATAAATACTTCTTTTTTCCTTCGCCGATTGCATAGATCCTTTGTAATCCACAGCCTCTCTCCGGTGGCACCTTTACCTTGCTCTATCGCTGGCTATCTTTTCCCTATTGAAATTCCTATTGTCAACAGCCTGCTTCTGTACGTTTCCTGATCATCCACGTAATCTTTCCCAATCTACAAACTCAGAATGTAAAAATAATAAATATAATTAATGATTTTGCAATCACAAGTTCATTTATAATCATTAAAGCTGAATTTACTGTATCCATGCTTATGAAATGCATCCACAAACTTACCAACACGAGTGCAAAAACTTAATAGAATTATGTATTAAAATAAGAAGCATAAGCATAAGGGTTATAGGAATAAATTTGCATAAGTTTAGATGCGGCAGTGCCATCATTGTCACTGGATAGATGTGATGTAGAAAAAATATGAAGAAGCAGGCAACTGTTGTATAGGAAAGCGCAATGACTGGCATATTTTCTAAGGAAAAAAAAATATTCAATGTACCTTAAATGTTCAGCAGTATGACTCCATATATATAATTTTTCAACTATCACCTTTCACCTCTATTAATGCGACTACTCCTGATGCTCTTAATGGTGTATATACTCCATATCGAATCTCCCTATTCTGCCTTCCATACCTAAGATTTATGATTTTTTGCCACTGTATATATGTATATCCATATACAACCTACATTCATTCATTCATATACACATAGAGACGTGAAACAAGAGCAGCATTAAGAGAGCAAGGAAAAATGAGTTTTCATATTTTTCTTTTTTTTTCATTCATCCATCCGCAACCTGTTAGTGATCGCTTTCTCGTTTTGCACATAATGTCTCTCGCGCTGCTTTGTTCTCCTACAATGCACAGATGAAACAACATTCGTCACAGCTGATGTGATTTTCTAACATTTCATATCATGGTAAACATACACATACATAAATAAAACTGAATTAGTAGGATAATCCGGGGATGTATGGGGTAGTATGAGAAGCATTTGTTGATTTCTAGTGGCTTTAACTGTTACTGGCTTTTGAGAATTTGAATTTGGTACGAAATTTAAATTATTTAACCGTTGAGAATTCAAAATTTTCATTTTCGTTGATAATTCAAACTATTTTTGACCGTTGAAAATTCAAATTTTGCATGACCGTTAAAAATTCAAATTTTTCATAAACGTTAAAAATTCAAATTAGTTTTGACCGTTGAGCAATAAGTCCATGGACTCATGACTCAGCCACCCAAACTGCCAACCCTCCACCATCTTCCTTCACAAAATTTCCCTCAATAAACTGTATATGCACAAAACATGAAGCACAATCCAAGAAGGGAATTAGAAATATGAAAAAAAAAATATTTTTCTGTTTTTGTCCTCTGCAACTGTTGTTGCCGTTCCTGCCTGTTAGTTGCAAAATGCTTTTTTCATCATTATAAATTGCTATGCAGTTATTTTACTGTACAGATTGTTGTAAAAAAAAAATTTTTTTTCCTTCTCTATTTTTTTTTAATTTTGACAATCATAAATCTCTGCCACAAGTGCTTCAACAGTTTGCAGCATGCAATTTCCCAATTCAGAGATATATATTTTGTTTTTGGGTTGGTTGTAAAAGAAATGAAAAAGGAAAGAAGAGAGGTATAAACATGGATATGATTTTAAATTGACTTTAATGTTTGTTGTAAGGAGGTGGGGATGCATGGTGCTAGGGTGTTTATAAAGGACTTGAGTTCCAATAAAAAATAATCAAGTTTTAGTTAAAAAATTTAAAAAAAAATATCGAAAAATGAAAAATTCAAAATTCTGTATTCAATGAGTTTCGAACCCACGACCGCTAAAATGATACATCGTCTCTTTACCAATGTCATTTTCTATTAAAATAATTCAAATAAAATTTTGCTAAACTTCCAACACATCAAAAAATCATCAAAAATATCTCATCACAAAAAAAGTCTAAATTAAATCTCCATTTTCCCATAAACAGACACTACAAGCATGTAGCAATTTGCCTACAACAATTGGCAACACTTTACATTTACCATACATTAACGGAAGTTATTACAAAACATCCACAAAGTAAAGCAACATAACAATTATTTTCGCAACAAAAAAAGAGAATCAACCTATGCAGTTACAGGATGTAATAGTGAAATAATGAAATTCCTGAAAAACTATTATTTCTATGATATAAAATTACACTGCAGTATATATACAAATATCGTCATTATTTCACTATCTACATTCATTTCCTTTTGTTTTATAGGATTCAAGTATTTGTATCTAACAAGTGTTTATTCAACAGAATAGTCGTCATCGTCATCATCATCATCATTTGCCTGTTCAAGAAAGAATTTCGCAATACTTTTTTGTTGTACGAGACAATGCGAGAGTATTTGTAAGCCTCGAATCTTGTTTACCTTTCAATGTTTTGATATGTCGAGCGACAGACTGTTGCTGCTGCTGCTGTATTTTGTTTGTGCTTTATCAATTCATGACTGTTGGTTTTGGAGAATTTAGGTTGCAATACTTTAAAATGAATGTGGAATTGAAATTCAAATTTTTAGAAACCGTTAAAAATTTGAATTTTAAAAATACGTTAAAAGTTTCAAATATTTAGCATTAAAGCAAAATCTCAACCTAAATGTCCAAAAATAGGCTTCTATCCTATACAAAACACAAATCTCACGACAACAATTCCCACCCATCCGCAAAAAAAAGAGAATCTGCATAGCAATTTCCAACAGCTTGAAAGGCAGCAACAACACCGATATTGTCACAAAAATATATATCAACTCTCAAAGAATATGTTGCTTGTTATGTTTACTGATGTATTCAATACAAAAATTATCCTTCCTCTCGCGGTAATATTTCCACGAACTTTTTCGTTACCACACAAATGAAGGAGGCAAAGGAATGAGTTCAAAAAATATTGATTTTTTTATATATATCTGTCATACAATAACAATCTGATTTGCGGCTTTGCATTTCACTTGCCTTAAAAAAATTCATGTTTGTTATGTTCGTCAACAGACGACGAGTGATATTGATTTTTGTAGTATGTTCCTCTTCTTGATACGGAGGAAGTATGTGCTTAGTGTAACATCAAAGGAATTTCTCTTCTGTCTGTTGTTGAGTTTGACTTTTTTTGAAGAGTTTTTCGTGAAAAATTGTGGATTTTTCGAGGGTTCTATAGTCGATTTTGTGATGAATTTTTGAAAATAATTGAGAGGATTTACTATAACTTTAGCTTGGGATAGCGCATTGTTCAGTATCAAATATGACTGATGAGTACATCATGCTTATAGTGTGACAGATTATGTATCGATTAGGAACTAATATTTTAATTGGATTCTTGTATGTCACGGAAGGCACACGATATAGAAATGACTGAAAATCCAGCTTGAGTCCAACTTAACTATGTCAAGAAGCTGGATTTCATTAAATATCGTCTGAGGTCACAGTCATGTTGGCCTGAGGGCGGATTTTCAGGCATTTCTACGCCATGTGCTATTTGGGTATGCAGTCTGCAGTATAAGTTGATCTAAATTTGAATTTTGGGATGAATCAAGCAGTCTGATCTTGATTTTTAATCGATATCTTGGTGAACCATGTACTCCGAGTATTTACTTACTTACTTCGCTGTCCGTACAGATCAACTGTGATCCATGGCCTCCCTCAGATGACGCTTGAAGCTGGCTTTATACATTCCATATGAGGCATTCAAATTGCTACCAAGCAGAGCTTTCCGCTCCCTAAAGACACTAACTAGCTACAATCACTAGAATCACTCGAGTGCCACCTATAAGAGACTAACAAAGACAATAAATTCTCACCTCAGTACTTCAAAAAAATAATTCATTTTAAGCAAGCATTGCATATAATATAATAAATTTAATTTCAACATGTCCTCCACTTCAATCTAGAATTTATTGCTGAAAAAAAAAATTAAGTAACTCAACTATTTTTTGTTTTCATCGAGCCATATAACCATTAACAACACCGTTGTCGCTGAAACAGCACCAAAAAAAAAGAATTGAGGAAGAGAGAGAAAAAAAGTACAAAATTATAACATGCTTAAAAGCACTAAATCATAATAAGCGACAGCTAAAATATGATGTTAAATTACGCAATGCTATTAAGAGACCGCCCAAAATTATGTTTGTTTTTCCTCTTCGTTATTCTTTTTTTTCCTCTCCCTTTCACGTTCCTTGTGTGGCTTCTTCTATGCTGTTTATTTTAATGATATTAAAATTCATATTTTTACTATTAATATTTTTTCGAGGACTTCTTTTTCTGGAATTTTTGAGGAATAAAAATAATTATTTTGATTTTTTCAAGGGTTTGGTATTGATTTTTGTGAAATTTTTGGGATTTTGCAGGAATGGGTGCTGCTGCTGCATCACTTCAATTGTTAGATCACTAGAATTGATCAACAGTTATCAAAAATTGTTTAAAATTTAATCAAAAATGATCAAAATTGATCAACAAGGTTCAAAAGAGTTCAAAATTGATCAAAAATAGTTCAAATTAGCTCATAACAGTTCAAAATAGTTCAAAAATTGATCAAAAATGTTCAAAAATTGATCAAAAAGGTTCAATAATGTTCAAAACTGATCAAAAATGTTCAAAAATTGATCAAAAAGGTTCAAAAGAGTTCAAAACTGATCAAAATTGTTGGAGTATTGATCATAAATAGTTCAAATTAGCTCAAAACAGTTCAAAATATTCAAAACTGATTAAAATCGTTCAAAAATTATCAAAAATGATGAATTTAAATCAAATATAATTGCATGTAAAATCTCAATCTACTTTAACACAAAACAAATTCAAAGAACAAACAATTCCAAATTCCCAATTCAAACAACAAAGCAGCCGCTTTACACCGACAAGTGTCCTCACAGTCATCACATCAATTTTTCATGACTTTTGATTGAAATTCATTAAAAAAAAAGGAATCGAGTGAGTGAGTCAAAAATAATAATTTGTGAAGTGCCGAGCGTCATCAATTAAAATTGAATTGAAAAATAATTAGACAATCGTATCAGAATCTGACCCCCTACCTAACATCTCACCCCATAAAATCTATTGACAAGCATACGCACGTGGATGCCGATAAAAAAAGTTGAGTCCGAATATGAAAAATTCATTCGTGCGGCAATTATTTCATGATATTCATAAAGTCCCATTATGATTATTATTTGTTGTCGCTCAGTGCTATTAAAATAGAGAAAAAAATTTAATAGAAATTCAACAATTAAATTTTATCGCTATGAAAAATTACTTTTTGTTCCTTATAAATAAATACTTCCGACCTAACCCCTTTGGACTTATGCAATCACCGCGATAAGTCTTATGAGTTGCATAAATCTTAGGCGCACATAATTAATCATTGCTTTTAAAAAAGTCCTGCAGTAAGCACTTAAGGAACATTACAGCTCCTGGTTGTATTTTATTAAATTAAATGAATATCCAAACGATAACAGCAGTAATAATTTTGCACCCCCTGCAGAAAGCACTTGCGGACCGTCTCTCTTTCTTTTTGATCAATAACGAGAATGTAAAGATTATTGAAGGCAGAAAAAATTTGTGCGTGTATCCACACGTAAGTGTACATGTAGCAACAGGAATGTGAATGAACATGTTGCGTTTCTTATCGGATATATCGTTCAAGCGTATCTGATACCTCAATGGTAAAAATACCAAAAGTAATTACTGTGTAAATGTTGCCTCGACAATTCTGATTGAATTTTTTTTTTGGGCTGGTGGAAGTATGGGGTCTATTGCTTATTACGTTATGTATCAACTTGAACGACCCTCATCCCCATTCGGTCTTTCATTACTAGAGATTGAAACTGACTCAGATTTTGTATGGAACAAAAACTCGACTCGACTTCATATGAAATTCAAGCTTGGGCTCTGGCTGTTACAAAATCAGGATCAACTCCCTCCCCGTCTTCCCAAAAAAGGGAACGTAGTATGTGATCAAACCCCTAATGTTGAACTTGGAATGTCGATGTGATGGGGACATGAAAATTGAATTCATATTTAAGTCTACGTAAAATAAATTAGATGTAAAATTTGCTCGATTTTGAACATTCCTACGCTGACTGTGAGTCTAAATTCCATCTCGACAATTGAGAATCTTACTTCCTTAACCCTTGAAATGAGTCTGATTTTCTTAGGGACCATTCAACTCTCTGTACCGAAATCCCCATCGATCTTTCATTGTTTGAGGGGTAACACAACCTCAATCTCACCCTCCATGCTTCCTACCCTTGCCCAGTCATCCCTTCCCCTAAAAGCATTACCTAATAGCCGAACAATCCCTTAGAATCTTCCTCAAAAAGCAATGAAAAATGATTAATTTTGCAACAAAAGAACGAACCTACACAAAAAAACTCTTTTACTAATGTTCTCAAAATATTTTGTAATATTCAGTCCAAAATAGAAACAAATGATTGTAGGGTAAAGTTGAACGAATAGCATGAACAACAAAAATCAGAAATGAAAACCGCAAAAGAAAGGCTGAATCATCGAAAAACAAAAAAACAGAAGCAAAATTGCAAATTTTATTTTCGTGAATGCCGAAAATGAGAAACTTGACCGTATTTTGGAGTGGTTAATGAAAAACTTTTCATTTACAAAACTTATGGAAATGTTCTTGGCTTTATTCAAGCTTCTTTTCAATGCAAATAATGAAATGAAATAATTGCGTGGTTGGAATCGGCATAATGAATTAAATTTGTGAATTTTGTATATTTTTTGCGTATGTTGAGCATTTACATGCATTAGAATTTACTCATTGGTGTCCATTTATCATAGCCATTGTTGTTTAATTGTTGGATATTTTAATAAGGATGTTGATGAATATTGTAATGAAGTGAAAATACTTGTCATATCTGTGATACATAATTTATAGTAATTGGAACTTGAGGTCTACTAATTGTCTTCATATTCAGGCATGTCATTAGAATCCACATTTATACTCAAATAAGCAGAAGAAGCTTGAGAAGCTCAAGTTTTTTAAGGTCGGCCTCAAAAGTAGATGTCCTTGAATTGCTACAAGGATTTAGAGTGGTATCTGAAGCTCTGGCAAGCTATACAGATTGTACATCCTTGGTCACAATTAGTATGCATTATCTAGATGCTAGTATATGCTCGTATGCTTAGCAAAGGAGACTCACTCAGTTCCCCAATCTTGAGTACTAAATCCAATACAAGAACCAAGTTTCGTGACTTGATATCACTTCGTGGCCTGCAGCCTCGGATAAACTATAAGCTACAGCCACACACTGCAAGCTTATGCATCTAAAATGCAGGAAATACAGGCCTGCAGAGTTCATGACCAAACCCCATAAATAAGTGCATATAACTCAGTCATTCCTAACAAAACCCATTCCATAAACATCCACAGCCATCATATACCCTTCAAACATCAACCCCTTGACAAGTGACTTTATAAAAATCTCAGCATATCCCAAATAAACTTCTTCTCAAACACATAAAAGCAAAACTTTCATTTCCATATAAAAATCTGTCAAAAAGTCACATTTCCTAGTTTTTTCACACTCGATATTCGACGTGACTCTATGTTGAAAACTACTACAGAGCATATTCTACTTCCATTACTTCTTCTTAAGCACGAATAAAAAATAAAAAAACTACATACCAGACTTGAAAGGTTGTTGTAACTCATGTATTTCATCAAAAATCCCTCTGATGTATATTTCGTTAACCTAACCAAAAAAAAAGTAATATTTAATATTGAAGGTAGAATGGGAATATAATCGTAGCAGCATATTTGTGACGTGCTGCACGCAATTGAAAATATTTTTCCATCCCACCCACAATTTCTACAAATATTTATTTTTATTTTTTTTTTTGGTATAAAGAAACCTCAAAATAATAGAAAAGAAATCTCCTGCTGAATACCTTTTGATTATGCTCATGGAGATGGAAATAATGGATGATTTAAATTAAATATTTTGTAAAAAGAAAACTTTCTTCATAATTTTTTGTGTGTGTGTAGCACTATTTGGGTATTTCACTGAGCAAACAATAGAACGGAAGTATTAACAAAAAAGTTAGTTCCACTTTTGATTTTTAGTGCCTTTGCCTTTATAAAGGAGAAAATTAATTAATTAAAATTTTAAATAAGATTGATTCAATATTAGCTTAATAACAATTTGATTATGGAACATAATACAATAATAGAAGTGAAAGCAGTTCCAAAAACAAAGCCGAGTGATAAAATCAACAAGTTCTCCCCAAAATAATCTTTGTTGTGTTAGTAGTCGTTGCTGTGGAGCTCTATAGAAAAAGACAATGTTTATTACAGAATGGGATGGAATTTTATATTAACTATCTCCTTGATATCAATCTTCAATGTCGGAAATTGCCGTTGAACTTTGACCCAAATTCATAATTGACCTTCACATTTTGAATCAAGTTCCAAAAAATGCCGTTAAATTTTGATTCAAATTCAAATTTGTCGTTAAAATCTGAGTCAAGTTTAAAAATTGTCGTTAAAATTTGATTCAAATTTATAAATTGTCGTTAAATTTTAGTTCAAATCCAAACTTGTCGTTAAAAATCAAGTTCAATAAAGTTAAGTCGTTAAATTTCCATCTTATCATTCAAAAATTTACGTTGAAAATTAAGAAAAATTCAAATATCGATTCAAATTAAAATTTTCCGTTAAATTTCAACCCAAATTCAAAAATCGCCTTTAAAGTTTTCCAGCAAAAATTCAATTTAAACTTAAGACATCCCAAAATATCCAACATTCACCAGCAATCCCTCCATCTCCTATCATCCCCACAAAAATTGTACATGCTGTAAGAAAAACCATACAATAAAATTCAATTACATCATTAAATTACACTAAAAGAAAGGAAGTTTTAAGTGAGCCAAAAAATAGGCATTTTAAATGTATCTATATCTACATTTATTGTTAATTAACAAAAAGTCCATTAAGTCTACACCTCCATACATCCATATTACATTACATAAAGACCTCACTATACTTCAATATAGCTTTTTATTCTAATATAATTTTCAAGCTGTTATATTCATGAAATAATTAATTGTGTGTATGTATGTTATGTATTTACTCTTTTATGTATTTACGATAAGGGTGTTAAAAAAGCGAATTTGAGTAAATGGATAGGAATACAATGAGATTTAGACAAAGAATCATTGGAACAATGGGGAGTAGTGATGGAAAATTGCAAGAAATTATATTTTTTTAAGAAAGTTTAGAATTTAAGTGATTCTTTAAATTTTGTCTTTTAACGGATTTTTAATATTTGAATTTTGTAAAAGTGTTACAACGGTTTTCTAACATTTAAATTTGAATTTTTGAACAATTTTATGAGATTTTAAAGGAAGAATTTTAACGACTTTTTGAAATTTAAATATTTTTTTAAGGTTTCATAAGATTTGAAATAAAATTTTCAACGGATCTTTACGATTTCAAATTGAATGATTAATCCAACGTCAATCATGATCAAAACAGACAGGAAATTTAAATTTTCTTCCATTTATTATGCAGAAATTAAGCATTTTAATTAATAAATCTAAATAAAGCGTCCATCCAGTAATTTGACCATCCACCATGACAAACTGAACCCCCACCCTCAGCACACATTAAAGAACTCTCCGTATGATATTTTTTTGTCAGCATCAGTAATGAAAAATCATTGTACAATGCGTGTAATGAGCAAAAAGAGGAAGAAGATAAATGGATGAGCATTCTCAATGGTCCATAAGAAACAAAACAAATCGTAAGATTACAGTAAATTCTTTAACGTTCCCACTCGTATAATGAAAAATTAAAATTCTCTCGACGTACTTCCGTCAAACAATCCTAATTAACATGCCTTGCATTTAAATGAGTCAAATGGAAATAAAAAAAAAAAAAAACAAGCATTTTAGAATGGAAATTTTTTTTTTCTTTTTGTCGTCGTGCTGTTCTGTTTTGAATTTGATGAGTTTGAAGGAAAGCATGAAACTTTTTTTTACGACTATACTCAACTTCAATTAAATGTCGTAAATGGAAATTTTGCTTTTTTTATTGCTGTAAGGAGAACAAAAAGCAATTGTGGATGTGAAGAAAAATTTCCGTACCCATATATGTGACTGAAAAGTCATCAAGCACACGCATAGCATACACTAAGACACATAAACTTGATAAATATTGAAAATCAGTAGACATTGAGTGGCAGGATTGAAAATAGAGAAAGAAATCTTCAACAAAAAAAAAGGCCATGCACATACACAAAAAGGGACCATGAACTTTTCAAAATGATGAGGATATGTAGATTATGTGAAGGGGGGAAGTGAAAAATTTGGGGTGAGATAAGGACCAGAAACACACAAAAAAAAGGTCCAACAAGTTGATTGCGTAAACGGAAAACATACCTACTGGCAAAGAAGACGAAAGAGGAAGTTACTATAAAGTAAATAAGCAACGCATGTATGTTGTGGGATTAAAGTATCGAAAAATTATTTTTTATGTCTAGCATAGTTAAAATTTACCTAAATAATCGGATAATGTTGAGTGAAATCAAAAGGAAAAATTTGCTTAATAATGTCTGCAAATATTGGATTAATTGCTGGATGGGAGGAAGTTTTGAAATATGTCAAGTACATTTTGTGATTTGAGAATTGAGATTTTTTACAAGTTTACCTATCAACTTAATGTACTTCGTGTAATTCAGCTTTAACTTGTTCAATAAAATTCAGATTATTTATCTCAATTCAGCATATCCAGCAAAATTCACATTATTTAGCTCAATTCAACGTTTTCAGCGCAATTCAATTCAGCTTATTCAGCACATTCAGCATATTCAGTTTATTCAACTCATTCAGAATATTCAGTCTAATTCAGTATATTTAGCTTAATTCAGCGCTTTCAACCTAGTTCAGCATTCAACTTAATTCAGTGCATTTAGCTCAATTCCCATTATTCAGTTCAATTCAGCAAAGTCAGCTCAATTTTGAATATTCATTCTAATTCACCCTATTCAACGTGTTTAGCCTAATTCAGTACATTCAGTTCATTTCGGAGTATTCAGCTGAATTCAGCATACACAGCTTAATGTCGAATGATCAGCGTAATAAAGTATACTCAAAGATTCAGCTCATTTTAGTTTATTCAGCCTAATTCAGCTAATTCAACTTAATTCAGCTTATTTAGCCTAATTCAGCATATTCAGCTAAATTCAGCAAATAGAACTCAATTCATGATGTTGAACTAATTTCGGATTTTCCATGTCAATACAGCATATTTAGCTGAATTCAGCATAAATATAGAATATTCAGCACTCTTCATCCAATCCAAAAGCAAATTTACAAAGTCACAAAAAAATCACGAAAATTCAATTTCTAAAAAATTACACAACAAAAGTATCCCACTGGACTCATTAAACAGCTCCTATCGCCTCTTTCTCTTCATCATATATTTCATGTTGAAAAAAAAAAATATTTATTCACACAAGTCACAAGTCCATTTTTTTCTATTCTCTGATTCTCCTCTCTCCCTCTACATAATAAATTACATTCACTTTAAATTCTCAACAAAACAATTAATCATGTTAATTAATACATTTCAAACTACAGACAAAGCTTTGATAATAAATCTCTCCCCATTATATTCATTCTCCTTATTTTTATGTCAGAACTGACACGTTTGACGTATTTTGATAAAAAAAAGCATAGAAAAATGAAGTTGAGGAGCACAAAAAGGAACGAACATTTTTTTACTGTTTTGGGGGAAGTTGGGAGCAAGTGAGACGTACAGTTGAAGACACGTAGTAATGGTCATTCGTGATTGCAGGAAGTGCATTTATGGCATAAAGATTTAAAACAATTCTCAACAATTAACGGTCAAAAAATATTTGAAAAATAACTGTAAAATTGATTTTGAATATAAAACTGAAGAAGTAAATGACAGACAGACCAAGAAGAGCAATTTCCCTTTTCTGATAAAAATGCTAAGAATATTCAAAAATTAACGGTCAAAAATTTCTGATTGCTAAGAATTTTTTTAATACTCATTCTCAAAAATAACGGTAAAAAATCAAATTCAAACGGCTTAGCTAAGCCGATTTTTTAGCCGGCTAAAATGAGGTGAATGTCAAGTTGACAGACAGACAAACAAGAGCAACATCTCTTTTTTGATAAAGGATGCTAAGATTTTTTAATACTCATTCTCATAATTATTACGGTCAATGTAATGTTGTTGTGACATAATTTTTTCACCCCTTTTTTCTGCCATTCTCGTCTTCCGCCTGACTAAGTAAGGAAAAGCAGTCAGACAGCAAAATGTCTGTTTTAAATTATAATTTCTTGTCGTGACTAAATAACAAGAACAGCAACAACAGCAACAATAAGCAGTAAAAGATTTAAAATATGATATTTGGAGAAAGTTTATTTGCCATGAGATTATTTTGATAGCATTAAAAATTATAATTTCTTGTTCTGTTGATGACGCTTAAGGTGCTAATGGGAACAAATTCAACTACTTTTTTTTCTTATGCCTCTCATAACTTTTATACCTTCAAATCTTACAGCTTACAATTTTTTTGAATGTCAAAAGCCTTTTAATTTTTGCTCACGCCATCGGATATCATAAAAAGTTTATGTTGAAAGTTAAGGCTATAAAAGAATGTTTTATGGATGGAGTGGGCCACACTATTTGACGATTTGCATGATGAAGTCACCCTTCATGCTTGCCTTTAACTTTTTCATTTTAAGTATTAAGTTTATTTTAAAAATTAAAGTAGTTTTGTACAAACTTTTTTCATTGTGTAATCCAGTTCCTTTAAGTATTCTGTAATACTTAAGGGCTGACTAAATGGGGCATAATTGTGTCAAAAAGAAAATTGAAGGAAAAAGTACGGGTTTTGTGATTTTTATGATAATGAAAATGCAGTGATTTTCATGATTGTGGAGAAAGGGTTAAAAGGAGTTCTGTTGATGCTTATATGTATGAGTATGAGCATGAATTCCAATAGTTCTTATGATTGATGTAATCGTCGTGAGCAATGTGCAAAAAAATATGTGTTTGAATTACATAATTAAAAATTCTGGATAAGGGATTCGAACATATACCCACCAAATAAATCTTAACTTTGTACTATGATGCTAACAATTAGACCAAATGTGAATGAATTTTACTTTTACACATTTGACTAAAATTCGTATAAATGGAATGAGATTATTGTACTCTGAACTGTCTCGGAGGTCACACGGTAAGGAAATGATCGAAAATCCCACACAAGACCTGCTTGATTCTGAAGTCCGGTCTCACTTTGCATCTAAACTGTCCTAAAATTTGAATCTCGCTGGCCTGGAGCCAAATATTTGGCTATTACTGTGTCATTTTCCGTTTTATACATTTTGGAGTCAATTCCTTCAATTTGAAGACAATTCCCACTTTCCAACTTTATGGTCAATGTTCTTCAACTTACTAGGGGTTTTATAAGTTGTCGTGACTTACTTCGCTGGAAGTACAGTACATCTGTGATCAAATGGCACCTCTCAATTGGCGACTAAAACTGGCTCTATAGTTGACTACCTTTTGTTCACAATACTCTGCTGTCTATCAACAGCCTGTCTCCTTCAAGACTACTTAGATCGCATAGAAGACTGCCATATAGGCATTCAATTAGCACAGCTAGTAAGAATAATGTCAAAAAAGACAGCTATAGCACCAAAATTCATCTCAATATTCCAACAAAAAATTAAAAACAAATAAGCATAAAAATCTCATCCACGCTCCCTTTAATCACATTTCAAAAACCATCACATTATCTTCTTATACCATTAAATATCCCCCCCAAAAAAAAAGTAATCCTTATTAATATAATAAAAAGGGATATCACTCGAACCAAATCTTATTCAAATACAAGAAAAATTTTTGTGATTTCTTAGTGCAAACAAAAGCTTATAAAGTCAAACAAAAGCGTCAAGTGACAATGTAAGTAAGGAGCTTTCTTCATCCTTATCCACCTTACTCTATTATTCTCACTTTCTTTATACCTTCTGATAAAATATTGCCAAAGGGTAATTAAATGATAAGGAGAAAATTTGATGGAATAATTTTTTTGAATGCTCACTTCTGATTATTTTTGTCGAGACATCCATACAACTTTTTGGGAGAAGGAGAATGAGCTTTGAGGCAAAAATAGAACCGAAAAAGGTGCTTTGCATTTTCATCACACACAAAAGGTAATAGAAACCTGTCTGAGTATTTTAAGCATCAAGATTATTTTAAGAAATTCTTTTTTTGTTGGTTAAAAAGTATTTTTGGAGGAGATGGAAATGAGTGTGAGAATGTGGATGAGGGTTGGCATTTTTTGAGTATAGTCACATGAGCTAGGAGAGATTGCTGAGAACCAGTGAGGAATTTGTGGGGAATGTAGCATATATCGACTAGTCAAAGGGAGTTATTGCTGTTTGAGTTTGAAGTAGATACAGTTTGTGAACTGCGAGAGTCACTGGAACTGGATAACATAAATGAACGACTCTTGAATAATTGAGCTAATGAGTTGATTGTTTTAAATTGAGCATTTTCCTATGACCCTTTAAATAATTCAGAGAATAAATAGCAGAAGAAAACATTCAAAATCATAAAGAGGGTTCGATTCCCACCAAAGTTAGGAAAAATATGGTGATCTACAAAATATAAATCTCTACATTTTTTGCTGAACTTTGCAAGGACGTATTTAATATTTAAGTTCGCGATTCAAAAGTATTCCTCTACATACATTTCAGTATGCAGACTCCAGTAGAGGTGTTTTTTATTTTGACCGGATTCCTAAAATCCTGCAAAACTATGGTTTTAATATTTTAAACACTAAGTGACATTTCGTAAAAGTTCAAATGATTTATGGAGGCTTGTCTTCAAGTCCTAACCAACCATTCTGTTGCTTTCTTTGTTCATTTTGGGTTCGAAGATGATAGGTTGTAAACCTTATCATTCCTAACCTGATTGTGGAACTGCTGAGATCTAGAACAGGCGCCATATTGTTTTTAAAGGGCGTTTATAGCTACTGCTATCTCGTCCAGGAAGGGTCTGGATAAGATTTAAATATATTCTTTTAGCAACATATTTCGGCAATATTGGAGCTGAATATAGTGGTTACAGGAAGAAGATGTACTCTTGAACTTTCGTCAGCTTTTCGACTTCCCAAACTCCCCAAAATCCTATCAATGAACCCCATATCAATTAATTAACAACCCCAAAGAGACATTTTCATGATTATGCCTCACTTTTCCTTCTATTAATGGCACACAATGGCGCGAATTGATAATAATATTTTTATTATTTCAATGTGTAAAAAGTGGGTGTGGGGGTGTGAGCAGCAACAGCTAGCTAACATGTGTACATAGTGTGTGCAAACGAAGCTTTAAAGGTTAAATATAATAAAAAAGGAGACCCTTAAACAAATGGAAATGGAAAAAAAGGGATTCAAGTGGCTCACAGTAACATTATCAACATTTATATCCGTTATGATATTATTTTTAACACAAAATGCTCCATACAGTCAATGACACACACGGAAAGAAGAATGTGTAATAAAATTTTTGCGTATCATGACATATAATAAAGTCATAATTCATGGCATGTCATCCGCTGTTCATGTTTATTTGTTTTTCGCATAAAATCATATAACCGCACAATACTCACTTTCTCTTGACTTTACCATATCAACTCAGTTCCTCTTTATATATTTTTTTCCCTCCATATCACTCATATATGTACATATACAATCAGGTTACAGCAACAGGCGTCAACTCCACATGTATAAATATAATAAAAAAAAATATGTATAATAATAACACGAAAATAATATCAGGATATCAGTGTACGTTAGGTTACATACATTGTAATTAACTTTACTTTTTTACCTTCATTTATTTCATTCATGCATTCCATTCATCGATATGTGTGGCTGCATGAGTGTGGATTATTATTTTACGTGTGCTTTTTTAATTCCTTTTCATTACAACTTTTAAATTGTTTTTCCGTCTCTCTTCCTCACGTGCTTTTCTTGTACATTTTATATCCTGATGTGATGGAATGGATTGAACAGTTTGGACGGATGTCTGTTACTTGTTGCCATTTAGTGTAATTAATTGGAAGATGTTTAAATTGGAGTGCTATAATTTAATTTATGTTTGATGAGGTTTTAATGAAGGTGGGGTTGATAGTTGCTGTATGTAGACCTAGTGCTGAATAGTTAGAATAGTGTCTTGCATCTTGGCATATCGAGGTATAACTTGCCTTTGCCTTTGAATTAGCTAATTCATCATTTCAATACAGAACCTCACCTAGCCTAATAAGTGAACAACCCCTCAGATCTGTGATAAAAATTAGCAAATTACTATCAAAATTCAAATCACAGCAACCTTTGAATTTTGTTCCAAATTTTTCCAATCACTTTTAATCCAAAAATTGATCAAAAATCATTAAAACTTAAAATAATTAAATTTGATCAAAAAACATGGACAGCAAGCTAGCTGAACAAGCTGAATCCAGAATAACAAGACTATCTCGCGGCGAAAGACGATTGCTTCTCTTGCGATATGCATCTCTACTATTTCAAATCCAAAAAGTTGAAAACGACAGCGCTATGGAGATCCAACGAATTATGGTCCACTATAATGTAATCAGACGTAAATTTGATGAATTAAATGTATCAAGTGAAGAATTGGCAGACTTACTTTTTGAACAATTTGTGAGAGATCGTTTGAATGAGCAGACAAATCGTGCTTGGGATCTTCATGTTTATCGTGGCAGTGATCCAACATGGGAGGAATTGTGTAACTTTATGAATAAACAGGCTGGAAGTTTGTATAAAAGTCAGAATTTTGGAAGTAAATAAAATGGTGAATTTTAAAGAATTTTCAATTTTTTTGGTTATTTGATATCAAAGCCTACTTTGATGAAAAGACTACAATGGACTTTAATCGCGATTCAAAATTCAAGTTTCCGAGTTTCTTGATGTGCGGACTTTGAATTTGATTTGAGCCGGGCTTTGAAATCCGATTGGAGTCATTCCAACTATATCCAAAAGCGCCTTCAATCCACAATCCCAAGCAACAACTTTTCAACTAAATCATTGCATGTAAAATGCATCAAATTCTACCCAACCTCTCACCTGCTCATAACAAATGAGTTGTTATGAAAAATAAAAACTTTTTCATCCTTCCTTCATGCCACATAGCAAGAAAATGCTCGATTTGTGTTACATAAATCGAATAAAATCGAATAAAAACAACATTTTCATAATAAATAAACAAATTGAAATGAGTGGTAGGAAGAGAGATGGAAATCATGTGAAACTTTTTCCTTTCTACACTCGCCTACACATTCTCGCTGTTGACTGACTGGCTGCTATATTGATCAAACATTTACCATGTCATGTAATCAAAATATGAAGAAAAAGTTTTTATTTTTGTGCTGCTTTGAACTTTTTTTTGAAGGCAATTTAATTTCACCTCAATACTTCATCAATCAAATGCATAATGTTTATTTAAACACTAGATATATGTTCTATACATCATCATCATAGTCGTGATATGTGCATGAATGTAATGCCTCATAAACATTAATTTATGTATTTGAGATCATAATGCAAACATACTAAATATGCTATAAATAATGGCATTATATCAGGATATTAAATTGAGAACTCCACCATGGGGAATTAGCATTTAAAAAGTTTTGTTGCTCAGAACTTTGAAGTGGATTCGTTATTAAGCTCCTTTGATGTAAACTTTGCAGAAATTTAAGTTTTTGAAAGTTTGATTGGTTGATAAATTAATAGCTGATTCGGGATTTTGCTGATTATTCTGCTAAGGATATGATTAGTTCATAGACACGGCTAGTTTCGGGATGTGATTTATTTAGGCATGTGACTAGTATGAGGTATTTAAACACTAGAACAATGATATAATCAATTTAAGGATATGATCAGTTAAAGGGATAAGAGGATATGATTCAAGGATATCTCAGTTTAAGGATATGTTCTGTTTAGGGATATGATCAATTAATGTTTATTTAAACACTAATATGTTCTGTTCAGAAATATGATCAATTTTGGGATATGATTAGTTTAAGGATATGATCAGTCAAGGGATATGTTCAGTATGAAAATAAAGGATATAATCAGTTTAAGGATGGATCAGTTTCAGGGTTATGATATTTAAAGGATATGTTCAAGTGTAGGGTTATGGTTCAGTTTAAGATATGATTTATGTTCAGTTTGGATATGACTAATTTTTGGATTAAGCCAGTAAATTGTACATCAAGTATATGATCAGCTGGTTTTTAATTTAGTAATTCAAAATTTAATTCTCAGACCTAAATCTCAACCCAATCCTAATAATCCCAAAAATCAAACCCAGATCATAATAATGCCAAAACCAAAAGCTCAACCTTCAAACTAATAATACCACTTCACCACATAATCTCCCCGCAATCCTACCAAAACCCATATCTTCACAATTCAAAAACAAACAAAAGAAACTATTTCCATTACTCGATATTCACCACATCAAACAGCAACAAAAAAAACTACCAAAATCACAATATTTCATGTTAAATGATTCTTTCTCTCCTCTTCATCTATCCATGACATGACTAAACCATATTTTCATTCTATACCTCAGCTCAATCAACAGTCTACACACAACAAAACAGTCTATATCTACCTTTTATTACCATTTTTTCCATTATTCACTGTGAGTTGCATGTGCCTGTTTGCTTGCTTCATTTCATATCATGAAAATGTAAAAAAAAAAAGAGAATTTAATACACTTCATGGTTTGTTGTTACTTTTTTTTGATATCAATAAATTTGTGGATAGGAATGGAAATGGAAATGGTTTGAAAGGGTCAGATTAATGTATGATGAAGTGGTGGATTAGAGCGCAATCTTTATGAATGGAATTGGGATTTTATGGTTATGATATGAATTTATTGTTGATTTGAATATTTAACGGTCACATTAAATTTGAATTTTAAGAGTTTGCGGTTATAAATGGACAATGTCAGTTTTAACGGTCAAATGAGATTTGAATTTGATATGTTAAAGCAAATTCAACGGTCAATTGAAATTTTTCAAAGCCAATTGAGATTCAAATTTTAAAATTGCAAAACAACTAGTTGAACATTCAAAATCTCCTCAAATACTCAACTCTTGTCCAAAATTACATCAACCTACACTTCCAAAGAGTAAATGAAGCAAGTAAATCCACATTACTTCATAAATAATCCGATAAAAAGTAACTTCTGTGTGTGTTCACAAGACACATTTGCTCACAGTAGTTTGAATAGAATTGGAAATGAAAGCTCAAAAGACATGTAATGAAAACATCATAAATATCGACCGAGATTGATTTAAATACGAAGCTCTCTTTTTTTGACAGCCATGAATGAATAATTGATTCGTCTCGTGAAAGTCACAACAAGTTTTTTTGTCGATTTTCTTCGCTTTTATAGTTCAAAGGCTTTAGTTTTTCATGGAAATTAAAGCTTAGATGAATTTTGGGTAAAAAAATCATCTCAACATTTTTTCCAGCACCTGATTTTTTTTCAACAACTGAAAAAACATTAAATATGGATGCAATTCAAATTAGAATATACATTATTGATTATCCTTCTACTCAAAACCTTTTATATCTCTCATTCTCTCATACCTGTATATTCCACATCTATTTAAATTGAACATATAGACTCAATCAATTGAAATCAATTGGCAATTGCATTTTGATGTTATTTTCTCAATTTAAAAATTTTCCAATATACCCAAAAACTGCATGTAGCTACATACATGTTTGATTCATAAAATTTGTATTATGTCGATATAAACATGAAATTTAATTTTAATTTTATGATTTTTTTAATTAAAAATTTTAATGCTTATTGTTTTGTTCACACACACACATACATGAACAGTTGCATCCAGTAAAATGCCAATTTCATGTATGAATGATTGATTTGTAATTGTGAATATTTTAATTCATTTATACATGAACAATCATTATTGGGACTTGAAATAATTCGAGAATTATACCTGGAATTAATTTGTTTTCGATAATCCTGAGAAATTAATGAAAATTTTGTTTGGTTTGGTTGGAAAACTTAATTTTTGATGAAAATTGAACTTGATGCTGTGATAATGTCTGTTATGAATGCTTTAAAGCTGTTTATGAGCGATATTTGTGTCTAATAATTAAATTAAAGTATAATTTTGAGGATTTTAAATGAAATTCACAGCAACAACAAAAAGGGCTTTAAACTATGAATTTCAATTCAATTTCAAAAAAGATTTGAATTTTAAAAATACGTTACAATTTTTGATGCGGAAATTTCAAACAAAATTACTAAAATCTTTAAATTTAGAACAATTTGAGGAATTATATTGACAAGACTGCTTAGATTCCAACAAAACAAACTATTTTAATCCTTGATCTTTTCCAAAAATTCAATATTATCTTACAAAACCCAGCTTTGCTCTACAAAAATCAACTTAATTTAAACAAGAAAATTCCATCATTCTTCTTCAATTACAATGTTAAACCAACGAAATGCTTGTCTATGCTCTGCAGATATTTAAAAGTAAACAAAGTAAAAAGAAAACTATTTGCAAAGAAATGTGAAAAATTTTTCATTAAGTATCAAAAAGTTTGTTAATAAAAAAATATTACACACACTTACTAGTGAGTGAGATGGAGAGAGTGAGTACAAAAAAAATATATTTTAATAAATTTCTAACAACTTGAACTTCCTAGTTTTTTTTTGTTGCCGAGCATTCTTCTTAAACATTTCACATAAAAGAAAAGTGTCACAACATCAGGTATACTCAGAGCATAACATCAAACATACATACAAAAGTTTCTCTTTATATCCTTATACATAAAGTTGAGTAAAATGCTGTACAACAGGTTGCATAATTAAGCTGAACATGTAATGTTGGTATCATGGAAAATAAAAATACATTTTATATAAAGTAACAACCACCTCTTGCCATATTATGAATTTATACACTTTTACCTTATATATATGTGCGATGTGTGATGTGATGTTAAGCATTAACATGAACACTTACTTCTCTACTATTTCTTCCATCGCCTACATCATCCTCCTTTTTGCACGTTACAATGAAAGTGTCTCACTCATACTCATACTCATGAACTATACATATCTCTGTGTACTATGAGAGATGATGGTAAATTGTGACAGCAACACGTGATGCATAACAGCTCACGTAAGTTTCGCAGTAATAAATTATTAACTTCCTTACTTTACTTTAACATTTTTTCTTTTTTTCATTTGACAATAACTTTTTTTATGGCATAAAGTTTACTTCCTTGCTGTTATTCTTCTACCAAATTGCACTGTCGTATATTGATTATATTGATGGTACTGTGTGTAAATTTATTTATTGGTGTACTTTAAACAATTTTTTTGTGTACTTAAAAGCAGCTAAACTTTTTATTTTTTAAATAATTCGAATGATTTTTTTGAGAGTTTTTATTTTTGGGTATGAGAGGAGAAAGAATTTAAAGTTTATGGCTTTTAAACGTGCAATAAAAATTTTGTGAATAAATATGTTTTTGGCTTTAAACTATGGAGTGAGAAGAAAGGATCAAGTCACACGTGTGACTTTTAAACTCACTTGGTTTAATATTTTTTCCCGGATTTTTTATTAAAAAGGTCGAAAATTTACATCAGATGGTAGAAAAGTAACAGTTACAGTCAAAATGTTGACTGAGCACTAAAGAAATGCTCATAAAGTTCTATCAAAAAAACCTAAAATATCTGTCAAAAAGCTTGCTATTTCTGTCAAAAATTTCAATATACTATTAAAAATTTCAATAAATGTATCAAAAAGCTGCAAAATGTCAAAAAAATTCAATCAAAAACTTTAAAAATCTCAACAAATTTGTCAAAAAGCTCAAAAAATTATCATAAATTTCAAATTATTTCTAAAAATTCTGTCAAAAAGCTCAAAATGCCTATTAAAAATTTGGCAAAAAGTTCAAAAAATGATCGAAAAATTCCAAAATTTCAAAAAGTTTGTTCAAAAAGCTCAAAAAATTCAAAACTAATTAAAATTCAAATTTGAGTTTCGATAAAACTGATACAAAATTCTATAAAATTCAAATTGAATTTGCAATTCCCTAAATTCCAGCCTCATAGCTCCATTTAAATTCACAAACCATACCACATAAATTATCACAAATTGACAGCAATTTAAAGAATTCACAAAATTCCATCAAATCCTCATTCAATCCAAAATATTCTCAACTAAAAATTGCACCAAAAATCAAGCATAAAATCCCATTTCCTTTAATTTTTCACCCTTTTTCCCCATTTAAATCCCATGAAATTGTTTGAATATTTTTATATCATACAAAAAAAAAGTTCTAAATAGCTAAAAAGAAACTTTATTTTTATGTCTCTCAAAAATTGAGCAATCCATAAAAATAACAATATATCAAACCATAGTCCATTAAATATTTTCGACATAAAAGAATCACAACAGATATATTTTAAAATATAAAAATTTTAACTCAATTCAATATGATCTATGCTGTTACCCGAAATGTTTATATGTCTCCCAAAAACTTTGCTAGTTTAAGGCACTTTATTTGTTGCTGTGGTGTGAGAAGTGCACCCTTAAAAAATATGTCCATTAAATTATCGAAACAGCATAGCCACTTATGGCCTCCTCAGGATTATAAAATTGATTTTATTTAGTCGAAAACTTTTTTGATAGATCATTTTGGATGGGCTTCCCTCCACCGACCAAGAATAAGAAGAAGGAACAAAAAGTTTCTTGTGTTTCCTTTTTGACTTTAAGTTATTCTAAGATTTAAGAGACGTCAAGTGACATAAATTAAGTAAAACAAGTTTCGTGAACAAATAAATTTCATTTCTAAAAAGTTAAATACCACCAAAAATGTGTGCACAATCCACTAAAAAAAAGTGGCACTTTGCAATAAATTAATTTTTTATGGTGAAAATTTTTGTTTTCCCCCAACCCGAACAGCCTTTTCCGCTCTTATTTTGTAGAAAACAAATGAAGTTTGTTGATTGTTGGATGGGTATTGCACTATGGGCCAGAAATGAATTTTTTTTCTAAAAATTATTTTCTTGGCTTTTTTGATAGTTCCTATTCGGCTCTATATAACTGTTGTCAAAAAACTTTTCAAGTCGATACCTTGTGGGAGATATGGCATTTTGAAGTTAGTAAGCCGACCATTTTCATGTATCATTAAAATTGATCTTACCGATTACTGTATTGATGAATCTTTTTGAAACTTTTTTTGTTTATTAGCTTAATATAGGTCCTTAATTTTGAGATATAAAAAATTTTCCCAGGCATCGGAAAATTATGCGAAAAACTTGATTTTCCTTGAAAACCACGTGGTCACAATACTTCCGTTTGTCTAGCTCATTCCTGGTGGAATTTTATATTCTTAATTGTTTTTTATATTAAAGATATTATAATAATCTACAACTTTTGTGAACATATTGTATAGTTTTGTCCAAGTTCTGATAGTTAAAAATTAGCTTTTTCCCAAAAAAACTTCAATTTTTCGACAAAAATTGCTCTAGCGCTTCAGGAGTATAGATGGTAGTGGAATTTTATTTCAGATTTTAAAAGCTCTCTGTTACTACTATCAAATAAAGCAATAAAATAAGAGTGCGTTCTCTTGGAAAAAGGCACTTTTTTGGCTCTGAAAGTCACATGTTGCGCACTCCTCATATAGAAAAAAATTCATAACAATTTTAGATCTTAATAAAATTTAATAATTTTAGTTTAGATTTATAGATCTATTCAATACGCATATTTTGAGTATAAATATGTCATGGTTTGGTCAAGTTTTGTGGGCAAAATTTTAAAATTTCGATTTTCACTAAAATTTTGAGAAAAAAATAACTTTTTTTCTCGAACTCAATGAAACTTGTTCAAATTTTTTTTAAAAGTTGTATTTTTATGTGTGTAACAACTTTTGTTCAGCAACTTCTCATAAATATTTGATTTTTGGCCTGAAATTTTGAAAAAACTTTAAAAAATCCCAATTTTTGGGTATTTTTTCAACAAATGTTACGATATATTATCAAATATCATATTTTAACATAAGTTTATTAATTAGCTTTATATTTTCGAGGATGATCTTTCATTTTCCGATGAGAAATTTATAGGTTTTCATATGAAAATATTCTAAAAAATGACTTTAAGTAGTTCAAGCATGGAGATCAAAAATTTCAAATTCACTTTTTCACACCTAAAACTATTCAGATGACTTTAAATCTTTCTGAATTCATTTATTATTGTAATATTGACTAATTTATTGCTAGTTTTGGTAGTAATAACAGCTATTCGAGCAGATTTTAGTGATTTTCGCAATTAAAATTTAACAAATAATATTTTAAATATTGCAATCTTAGATGTACTCAAGATCACTGAATTTCTCGATTTTCTGACTGAAAGATCATATCTGACTAAATTTTGACCCAGTTGCATAAAATTGTTGCCACAAAAATGCTTCAAAAAACATTAAAAAGCATGGTTAACTGTTAGTTCATCTTGTGCTTTGTATGACTACTAAATCTTGACTTTGTTCAAATATTTAAACTTTTTCAACAATCTCCGCCCGACCAGACAGATAATAGTAACTAAATATAAGCAAAATAATAATTGAAACTAAATTTAGTTGTGATTTACATTTTCCTAAATTTTTTGGAAATTTTCGTTTGTTCAGTCACTAAAATCATGTCATATAGCTGTTATTACTACCAAAACTAGCAATAAATTAGTCAATATTACAATAATAAATGAATTCAGAAAGATTTAAAGTCATCTGAATAGTTTTAGGTGTGAAAAAGTGAATTTGAAATTTTTGATCTCCATGCTTGAACTACTTAAAGTCATTTTTTAGAATATTTTCATATGAAAACCTATAAATTTCTCATCGGAAAATGAAAGATCATCCTCGAAAATATAAAGCTAATTAATAAACTTATGTTAAAATATGATATTTGATAATATATCGTAACATTTGTTGAAAAAATACCCAAAAATTGGGATTTTTTAAAGTTTTTTCAAAATTTCAGGCCAAAAGTCAAATATTTATGAGAAGTTGCTGAACAAAAGTTATTACACACATAAAAATACAACTTTTAAAAAAAATTTGAACAAGTTTCATTGAGTTCGAGAAAAAAAGTTATTTTTTTCTCAAAATTTTTGTGAAAATCGAAATTTTAAAATTTTGCCCACAAAACTGGACCAAACCATGACATATTTATACTCAAAATATGCGTATTGAATAGATCTATAAATCTAAACTAAAATTATTAAATTTTATTAAGATCTAAAATTGTTATGAATTTTTTTCTATATGAGGAGTGCGCAACATGTGACTTTCAGAGCCAAAAAAGTGCCTTTTTCCAAGAGAACGCACTCTTATTTTATTGCTTTATTTGATAGTAGTAACAGAAGCTTTTAAAATCTGAAATAAAATTCCACTACCATCTATACTCCTGAAGCGCTAGAGCAATTTTTGTCGAAAAATTGAAGTTTTTTTGGGAAAAAGCTAATTTTTAACTATCAGAACTTGGACAAAACTATACAATATGTTCACAAAAGTTGTAGATTATTATAATATCTTTAATATAAAAAACAATTAAGAATATAAAATTCCACCAGGAATGAGCTAGACAAACGGAAGTATTGTGACCACGTGGTTTTCAAGGAAAATCAAGTTTTTCGCATAATTTTCCGATGCCTGGGAAATTTTTTATATCTCAAAATTAAGGACCTATATTAAGCTAATAAACAAAAAAAGTTTCAAAAAGATTCATTAATACAGTAATCGGTAAGATCAATTTTAATGATACATGAAAATGGTCGGCTTACTAACTTCAAAATGCCATATCTCCCACAAGGTATCGACTTGAAAAGTTTTTTGACAACAGTTATATAGAGCCGAATAGGAACTATCAAAAAAGCCAAGAAAATAATTTTTAGAAAAAAAATTCATTTCTGGCCCATAGTGTATTGAGGGTTAGAAAGCGCAGTTCAGGTTGAGTGCAGCTGGAACTGCATTTTGTAATGAATATTGAGCATTGTCTCTCACATAGCATGCAAGGGCCAGTAGCTCGATGTCTGTGACATTCATTCCTAAGCCCGAGCAGCACAGTACCAAGAAACTCATTTTTCGTCATAGAAATAGGTTGATATTAGCTATCAAATTTCCTCAAAGGCAAATTAGCAACTTCCAGTTGATACGACGTGGAACCGGATCCTTAGCAAGCAAGCTGTTCTGTTCGGGAAGCTTTACAATTCTTGCCAAATTAGACTAATATTAGAAAAATGACGGAAACCAACAATTTTGCTTCTATTATGTCCGATTTGGCCATTATTAAGAAAATTTCAAGTTTATAGCTAAACTAGTTACCCAAAAGTCAAATTCCTAACTACTAGACAGGCTTTAGACTAATCTTAACCTGCTCCTACTAGTCTAAATTGCCTTATTTAAACAATCTACATAGTTCCTTCATTTAATTTACTAATTTACATCCAAAACCCCCCTCAACAACCAGCCACACCGCCAAAAAATGCCTCCAAAATTACCTTAATTCTATTCATAGCAGCAATAAAAAGCTGTTGTTGTTTCTTTTTACAAATTATTTTTATTTTGTCGTCGCCTGCAGCAACTTCGATACATTCATATATTTATGTGGTGTACATAAAACCTGCAGAGACTACTTAAAAGTAACAACTTTTTTTTGGCATTTATGGCGTGCTGTGTTGGAATGGTTAAAAAAGGACTTTCTTTTTTTTTGCACTCTACGAAACAAAATAAATTAAGAATGTCGTTGCCTTACTGCTGCAACTCATTGCAGTCATGAAAAATACATAAGTGAATGTACAATACAGTCATGTATTTTACGAATTATTGAGTGTGAATCGCTGCCATTCTGAGAAAACATTTCAATTATGGAAAATCGAGAGCATACAATTTTCGTTCCTACTCACAAATGCAGAAAATACAGCTTTTAATTCTTTGGTGTCAATAAAAAATTTAATTTCAATGCGATATACAAAAAATATTTTTTTTTGTTCTGCAACATGGAAATTGCTTAAATTTTAAATTTATTTCTTTTTTCCCAGTGAATATAAAATATAAAAAAGTTTTTGTACCTATGTAGCATAAAGCAATTGCATGAAATGTAAATATTTGATTTGTGTCAATACAATTATGTGAGAATGTCAAGGCATGGCAAATAAAAGGTGAAGTTTATTAAGCTTTTCAGGGCTTATTAATCGTTGACACATAATCATTTCTGATAGTCGAAGAGCATGCTTTCATGGTGCAGAAAGACCACTACGGTACCTAAAAGCGGCCCTTTATCAGTTAGGGATATGCTCAATTAGCTTCTTACGATACCAATAAGCATACTCACTGGAATGTTGGGGAATAATATCTTAAGCAAAGCTAAGGTAGTAGCATGTTTCTTACTAAGTTGTTCCTTAATGTTGTCTGAATTGTTTAAGAAACTACTAAGAACCCTAAAATTAAATCGTATTTTCCTAACAATAAATTAGAGTTCGTCCAAAACTGCAAGCCTGCTGCCTAGGACAGTACTAGGACAGATAAGGAACAGTCGAAAACTGCTCACACATCTTAAACGCAGGAAATGCAGGCCTGTGTTTCTTAACTAAACCCTCCTTTAAACCAATCCTTACTGGCCTGTGATGGTAATCGAACCCATATCCTTAAAAAAGGGATAAAGACAGCCTAATCTCTCGGCCAAAGAGCATTCATCTCACAATTGTTTGTGGTGGGAATCAAACCCACATTCTCACAAAAGGAGGATGTGCTAAACTGTCACTCGGTCACAGAGCCTTACCTTCGTACTTACAGATTCGTCTATATAATGTTTGATATCCCGAATTCCACTCTTCTTCAACACTACGGCAAATACTGACAGATTTCCCAACATAAGGCTCATAAGACTCAATACCTTAAATTCAACGCTACTTCGACACCACGCCAAATAGTTAAAAAAAATCCCTAAAATATCAAACTTCACAAAATCACAACAAGTCAAAGTTTTATAAGCGTGTGTCTGCACATACATATGTAAAATATTGAAAAACATCATAAAACGATTTGCTTGCAATTGAAATAAATAAATTTTTTATTCGATTTATGTTTTTTCATTGGAATTTTATTCCTCAAATCGATATATCGCACATCAGAATCCTGCATATATATATATATTTTTCTTCATATCCACGATTCATGCATCTTTCATCTAAATCCGTCATTCAGATATTTCAATGTGTAATTTTTGCTCTCATTCTGCAACTGTTAAATCGCAAAAGGTTCATGATTGCATTATGCATTGTTGAAAAGATTTCATCTCTAAAAAATATATAGTTTTGCACCTCGCCACAATAACACAACATCATCACAAACGACACCGAGCAAATAAAAGCAAAGTCGCGAGTTTGTTATATGATAAAATGCACTTTTTATATGGAGTGTACTTTGCCATGCTACTTATGAAATATTGAACACTTCATATGCACTTTTGTGAAAATTTTTTTTTTTTTGCTCTATTCATGTGTGGCGGGGATGAATGAAATTCCCAAAATTGAAAGTCAAAATGCTTTTAGCAATAAAATATTTAATTTCCGTTTATATTCCAAATAGCTTTTTTTTTAGCTGTGCAAACAACATAGACAGAGAAAAAAAAAGTTTTGTTCGATGTTAGGAATAAGGAAAAGTATTGTGGAAGGAATTGAGGGTAGAGGAATTTGTTGAGTTTAAGTTTATCGCAATATTATTATAACACTTAATTAAAATTCAACTATATTTTGGTTTTGTTGAATAATATGTACATGTCTGTCATGTGTTGAAGGCAGAGGTGGAATGATATATTAGTAATAAGCCGGAAATAAGGATGGAGTATTTTTCAGGATTCTTCTGGAAGTGAGGTATCTCCAGCATATTTTGGGGGTATATTCTGATTCTGTTATACAATTTAATTTGGATTCAAACTTGCATCTTGCATAAATTCGCATTACAGAAGCTAAACTCTAGATACTAATCCACTTTGCTACTATTGATCAATATGAAATAGGAGCACTTGTGCCTAATCTACTCGTTAACACCTCATGTTCTTAAATCCGTTCCTTAATTTAGGCTACCTTCAAATTTTCAAGTTCATCTTAATCTCACGCATTAAGCATGTTTAAAACATCTAAACCGATCGAAAAAGTGCAAAGTTGGAAATGGCAAGATTCGAACCCACGACTTTCAAATTATCATTCCAAATGTGAACCGAGCGCTTTGCCAATTACTCTACAGAGGCACTTAATCACTTGTTGATACCTCAACTAATTAGACACTACATTCCAATGAACAGTTGAAAGGACTTTTAGAGGAAGAAGATGGATGATTGACTTTGAACCTTAGCAAAATTGAGGATTTGGCTCTGAATATGTCCCTGACACCTTCTCAGACACTTTACTGCTCAAAAGCATCGCATTGCAAGAGAACACTTAGTCAATAACCTCTAAGAAGATCCAACTCTGCACAAACTAATAGTAAACCTTCAAAAGCGAAACAACATACATCCCAAAAACTCATGCATCCAGATAATGTTAGAGCAACAGGATCTCATCATTTATAGATGAAGATAAAAGTGAATCATGAAATTAATGTTCAAAATGAGAATTTCAGATTGTAAATAAAGTTATATATGTTCATGTTATTTCACTATGATGCACTCCCCGTGACTATCCTGACCTTTTAGTCTATCAGTAGAAAAAAAAAGAAAATCTCCACAGGAGCTAACATACTTGAAAATTACACTCACGTTAAATATGCGAGTAAAAATTAATTAAATCAATATTTCATATTTCTCTCATACGAACTTGACTCTCCTCTTATGCTGCTCTTGCCATTTTTATCCTTATTAATTTTTCTCTCGTTTCTCGTTTCTCTTTACAGACTTTTCTTCATCCTATATTAATAATAATAATAATAATAATACGAACAGTATCAAAAACACCAGTAGCTATTTCAAAGAGCAATTTGTATTAACTCAGCATCAAACTAATAAATCATTAAGAAACAGTAATAACATGAATAGCAAAAAAACTGAACAGGTGGTATTTTATACTCAGCATTTAGCGCCAGATCAATTGTGTAAGGAATATGGTGAAACGAATGAAAATCGTAAAGAGAACACGTGTGATGGTAACCATCCATTATTTAGAGACCGTAGTGCTGAGGAGACAGAGGCAGCACACGATTTATTATCATTATCGCAAAGTTTACCACCATTGTCCGCCTATCAAATAACAGCCGTAACAATCGTTCATTCTGAATCGAATTATCAATCGAATGTTCAAGAAATTAAACCAGCATCGCATCAATTGATCGGTAAATCAAATGGAATTCATCGTACAATGTCACCATCATCGAGATTTGATGTCTCAATTAATAATGGTTATGATGTTACGACACAAAATATATCACCTCTAACACCTCCTACCTCGGAACATTCTTCCGATGCTGAGACAATTGGCCTATCATCCTCATCCTCCTCTTCATCCTCCTCCTCTTCGTCATCATCAATTGATGGATCATTAAAAGGTGATAAAAATGCTACAAAAAATCGCAAACATTCAACATCATCATCATCGCTACTTATGAATGCATTGAGTAGTAAGAAAACGTCAGTAATACACAGAGTATCGTCAAATAGTAGCACATCTGCTGCTGAATTATATACTTATGATGATCTACTATCAACTGATGGTAGATCAAAGAATAAACGAAAAAGTTCCTCAAAATCAGAATGTGAAGACAGTGATGAAAGTGACAAAAAATCAATTCATAGTAGTCATATAGTCACGAGCAATGGAAAGTCAAAATATAAATGTACAGAATGTGGTAAGCAATATGCAACATCAAGCAATTTATCGCGTCATAAGCAAACACATCGAAGTCTCGATTCACAGTCAGCTAAAAAATGTCACACATGTGGTAAGGCATACGTCTCAATGCCAGCACTTGCGATGCATTTATTAACACATAAACTCACACATTCTTGTGGTGTTTGTGGTAAAAAGTTTTCGAGACCGTGGCTACTGCAGGGTCATTTGAGATCACATACTGGCGAAAAGCCCTACGGTTGTGGTCATTGCGGAAAGGCATTTGCCGATCGAAGTAATTTACGAGCACATATTCAAACCCACTCACTTGATAAAAGCTATGAATGTAGCAGATGTCACAAGACATTCGCATTAAAATCGTATTTAAATAAACATTTAGAGTCTGCATGCTTTAAGGACGATGCAAATATTGAATATCGTAGTGACGATGAGGATGAGGATATTATCGTGACGTAATTAAATGTTGACTTGTGGATGGATGAGATGACAACACCAAAACGGATAATGATGAGAATCTAATCACACATGTGAGTCTCTATGTATGTCAACCTGTAGAAGTAAATCTTCAAACCTTCTTTTTTACAAATTATGATGCTAAAATATACGGAACTGTATATTCACGAAATAGCAAAGAAACAACAAAATATTCAAAAGCAATTTTTTAAAAAGAACAGAAACAGGAAAAAGTTTTCTTTTTTGTTCCTACATATGCGCTCATTTGATGTAATTTGAGCAATAATCTTAGTTAAAATCCATCTTACGGAGATTTATTTTGAAGGTTTTATGTAAAAAAAAGTAATATATTTAAAATTCATCGTGATAATCCTGTGGAACCAAGGTATTGTTGGAAGTGGTATGAATATTTATGACAAGCTATAATCAGCAGAGTTATGGTACTTAGAGCTTGAATTCGACTAGTATTTTGTATGGAAAATTCGACTCTAGTCGATTTGACTCCATATGCTAGTCACTATAGCTATACGTACTAGTTGAAGAACTTAGATGCCACTATCCCGGATGGAACAAATCTGTTAATCGATCAAAAATTTGGCCCCAGGCTGAGCTGACAGTAATTTGGTGCCAGATTCGACTTAAATCCGATACCATAGTCACGCTAGCCTAGTGCTAGATTTTGGACTGATTAACCGACTTGTGCTACTCGGGCTAATGTTAACTATTCAATTGATGATTGAGCTTGGTTCCCACAGGATAAAGAAATGTAAATTCCACTACCATAAACAATTAATTGATTTGAAAACAATGGTTGAAATTTAATAAGTTTTGAATATTTTAAGAATTATGATTCGTTTGAAAACAGAAAGCAATAAAAGTAAACCTTTATTAACAAAAAAATTTAATCAAAATTAATTAAAAATTTCGGAAAATTATTTGAGATTTTTGCAAAGGGGATTTGGGATTGAAATGATTGATTTTCTGATAAAGGAATGCATTTATAAGGGTGTTTAGTGACCAATATACTGGAATTGAATTATTTGAATTTGAAAAATTAGGATATTGAAAATAGTGCAAGGGATGGTCCTTAAAACAGAGCTCAAATTCGACTCGTATTTTGTATGGAAATTTCGATTCAACACAATTTGACTCAACTCGAACCGACTCGACTTAGCTCGGCTCAACTCGACTAAACTCGGCTCCATACACAATTCAAGTCAATTTGAGCTTTGATATAGCATAGAGCCTAAAATCAAATTTTTATTGTCGATTTGATTAAAAATTAACAATTTAAAATTAAGATAAAATCAAAGGATTCATCCAAAATTGCTGGCTTGAAGTCTTGGATGAACTTTAAGATACAGCCTAAACTCACCCCAAAACTACGGGCCTGTGCATCTAAATTGCATGAATTGCAAGCCGCACACTAGAAAATCATTAAGAAAATCAATATTTCAATCCACATTCCCAACTTGTGATTCCAAATTAAAAATCCAGTGTGTGCATAGATATATTCGCACCCTGTGACTATTTACTTATTTCAAAAACAATGAAAAATTATTCTAATTAGTTCCATTTCCTAGAAAACAAAAAAAAAAAATTAATACACGAAAGTATTTCAGAAAAGAATTCAAAGTACTTCCATTTGAAATTTAGTAATTATGGAAGTTATAAAAAAAATTATGAAAAAGTAGTAAGTAGAATTTTATATTAAAATTGACCATTTTAAGCAATATATAAAGAACAAAAAAATTTAAAGGAAGTAAAAAAATTAAAAAAAAAATCAATAAAAATTGTAAAAAAAATTCAAATTTTTTAATTTAATTCGCAAAACATTTTTAGAAATGACTTAGAGAATTAATTTTAATTCACGTAGTACATGATATATATATTTATATTTGCAACGAATAATAATGTCAAAAAAAGAATATTTTTATAGAAAAACAGAAATAAAAAAACACAAGATTTTGACGGATATTTTATTTGAGGATATATGATAAATTTGTAGAAATTATCCAGAAAGTGATTTGTAGCTTTTAATGCAATGAAAAATGAAAATTTAATTGGCTTTACACTTTATATGAATATTATTATTAAGTAGATGAAATTTATTGAATACAAAAAAAGCTAATAAATTTAATTAAATTAAGCACTCGGTTTCAAAAATTGAGAATCAAAGTTTAAAAATGAATAAAAATAGTTTTTTACTAATATGAAAAAAAATTAGATCTCCTTCTATGATATGACAAAGGAATAGGAATTTTACAAATGATTTTAACTTAATATATAGTCTTGAAATAGCACAGTAGGGTTATGATGTTAAAACTTTATATTGAAGAGGATTGACAATTTGGTTTGATTCTTAAATTTGACTCGGACAGCACACGGTGTATAAATGTCCGAAATTCTAGGACCTGGCCAGCGTGACTCTGGTCTCATGCAAGATTCTTTGAAATTCAACATCAGCTCTGAGCCAAGTCTGCCTATTTTAGCGTCATCTGCCCAGAGTTAAGTAGGTTTAAATGGATTTACGCCTATTTCTACGCCGGTAGTTTTACTGAACGTATTTCAGTCGACTAAACAGCTTTTTTAGTCAATTTAGGACTTAGATACGTGTAGTGTCTGGGCAGAGTTAAAACCGGGATTTCGAGCAATTCATAGGTGATTTTGTCAATTCGAAATTAAGGTCTATGTGGCCAAGTTGTTTAGCAATAGACCTAACATCTATAAAACTCTATTTAGTTCGATTCCAATAGAAATCAATAAATTTTAGAGTCAACTTTTAGCCCTACAAAGTGCTCAAAAATGATTAGAAAAGAAGCAACACTTGTTGTTCTAATCAAGATAATAGTTTGCAACAACCATAAAGTTCTTAATGCTAAGCACTATCCTGAAGACCAAATAAACGCAATATTAATTTTTAATCAAAACTACCAAAAATTATAATTTTTAAAGCTAATGACCCAGAGCATCATAATAAATAACCTTATTAAAATCCAATTTGATATCTAAAAAGTTGCAACAAGACCATTTTTAACATCATAAAATTCCTGTGCTATTAGAGGATTTTTAATTGAATCGATAATTTTATAAAACTACTCACTACAATGCAATTTTTTTTAACAAAAAACTCTTTAAATAAATAATTGTCCTAAGAGATTAAAAGGCAATGATAATGCAACATCCAAACATTTTTAAACGAATGACTTTTACCAATATTTAATAATAACGGCAATAACCATTAGCTGAATGTGAAATAGGATATTGGGAAGGATTTTTGGAATTAAGGGGCTGTAGATTTGAACTTCAGCACTTGGATGGAAGTGAATGGTAGCTCTAAGTTGTCAGTCGGGGATGGACAGCTTGTAAAATTGGGATTTGAACTTCAGCACTTGGATGGAAGTGAATGGTAGCTCTAAGTTGTCATTTGCGGCTGGACAGCTTAAAGTTGAATTAGATAAGGCTTTTTAGGCTTTAAATTGAGACAGCGTTGAAAAACGGCTGTCCATCGCTACCTTCTGTCCTCGACGTCCGTCTTGGGTATTAATCAGATTCCACCAAAAACTACCCAAATCTAATGCAAATGACATCAATCTTGAATTTACAACTCAGCACCAAAAGATGCAAATTTCAAGAATTCACATCCAAATCCCCTCAAGATTGTCTTAAATACCACAAAATTGTCATCTATAAAACAATTTAGTGCTGAAGCTTAATTTTCAATCCGGGAATGATGAGCTTTAATGTGATTTCTTTTTTTAATGTATTTAAATAAAGATACACATACTCATACATCCAAAATTAATTAAAATTTTAATCCATAGCTATATGACATAAAAATTAGCTCCGCAAATTATTCGAACAGGAATGAGATGAACAAAAAAATTTTTTTTTAACATAAACCTTTTTAAGCCATTCTCATTCACTCGATAATAGCTACATGAGAATGATTTTTAGATTCTGATTTATTGCGTACGTTATATTAAATCCATAATAAAATTAATTTAATCTTCATTGCAGCTTCATTTAACTTTATAACAAATTAATTCGTACTCTCTCGCTTTCTCTCTCTCTTACTCCCCTTCTGACGTTAATGTTGCTATTATAATCTGTATTTTTTTTTCTATACTGCCATACCTATGTTGAGTCTCTCATTTGTACATATACATCCAGCAAATCGTTAGTATTATTTTATACAGCATGATGAAGACTATCATTATCATGAGCTGATTTTTAATGAAAATATTTCATAGACTTGTTAAAAAATAATTATTGCATGTGACTTTTTTTGGAATTATGTATGTCATATTTTTGGTACCAATTAAGGATGCAATTTTTATATGAAAATTTGAAAAATCCAGCATCAGGCTGAAAAAAGCCTTTACTAAAATGTTGTAGTAATTTCGATGGTCATACAGATTAATTGTAATCAATTTACCCCTCAAATAGCACCAGAAGTTGGCTAAATCATTTCCCAATTTCAACTATTAAATGCACAAAAATTTAGTTAGAATTTCAATCCCGAGATTAAACAGCAGAGTTTCTTAGATAGGTGCATAACTGTAATATGATAGCTTTTGTCTTAATCTAGGCAATATTTACGTATAGGCTTACCTATTCAAGGGCAAAAAAATTACAAATGCATAATTACATATTATCCAATCTCGGGAAAGAAGATGTTGTATGGTAAAATCTTTAAGAGCCACTGGCTTAATTGGTCAGACAGAATGTCGAGTGTTGGAACTAAAGATCTTGGTTATGTCTTACCAGATGGCTGATAGAGTTTCATTAAAACGCAGTAATGTTCAGCTCTTCAAGAATATGGAGTATAAAAAAAGGAAGAGCTTAAGAAACTTCATTTTGAGCTAAAGAACCTATTTACTACCTTTTTTTGAAAAAATCTTCAATTTTCCAGTGTTTTTCGTGAAAAAATCCAAAGCATACCCTCGCCCAATTGAATACGCTGAAGAAGGAAGCGGGGTTGATGAGGGGGTTTCCAAAAACATTCAGGATTCACCCATGACATCTCGGTTATGCAAACTATTGTTATCTAATGGTAAAAGTCATTCACACTCATAAGGATCTTCCATCCTGATATTTTACAATATTGAGATAATAACAAGTAACAAGAGTAGAATCAGTAGAAAGGAGATAAAAAAAAATTCTGTGCAATAAACTTTTTTCTCTCTCAAAACTCTTTGACTTCAACTCTTTGAAACTTAATACTAAAAAAAATATATACTTATGAATATTTATACCTTATATTTTTTTTAAAAATTACTACTAGAAGATGATGAAATTAGAACACTTTTAATACATAAGATATTACTTTCGTAAGCATTAAGAAGGAAAAATTTCAAGCGATGATGAAAAAAGCAGTATAAAAAAATGAAGAAATATAAAAAAAAATTATACGCTTTTGAAAAATTTTCTTATGTTCTTTTCTAAGTATATACTTAATATATTATATATATATATAGAGAACTATGAATTATGATAGAGATAAAGATGAAATTTTTTTGAAAATTTTAAAAAAACAAAAATTTTATGATGTAGGAGATGTAGAACTACAACATATCAGATAAGACAATATTTTTTGATGCATTAATAAAAAAAAGAACGGAATGAGAAATAAAAAATAATAAAAAATAATAAAAAAGCAGTTTACAAAGAGATATAAAAAAGAACTTATTGGAACAGCAATTGATTTAATGGCTTCAAAGATTAGAAATTAGGATTTAAAGCAAATAATAAAAAGTTACTTAGTTTTTTATTTCCTTTTTTTAATATGAATTCAAGATTAATAGCATATAGTTTTTAAAATGAGGTAGCAGTGTGAGTTTGTCTGTTCATGTGAGGATAAGTTGTACTGAATATGATTTAAATTTCAAAGCAATCAATATTGATAGCATTAATAAAGTTCTTCAAATTGCTCGACTCTATGAGCTTTAGTCAGACGATAAATGAGGAATTTTAATGATTTTTAAGGAGATCGATTAAGGCTCAATTGAACTTAGTTGAAAAATGTATATTAGATTATGAATTGAACTTGTAGAACTAGATTCTATTGATATATTTACAGTCTTAATTTAGTTTGTAATTTTTATGAGTCTTTTGATGTTTTGACATCAAAAATTCATCGATATTCTGAAATTCTACCAATTTTAACATTCTTGGAGTGTTAATCAACAATTCTTATTCCTTAATAACTTTAATTAAAGACTCCTAACAAACTAAATTCAATAACAACGATGTTTATTCTTCAGAATTCAAAAACAGACTAAATATTTACATAAAGGGGACTAACAACTTTAAAAGGGGAATTCAACTAATTTCAGTTGCAAATATAATTTGAATATTAAACGACAGTTGACATATTCTCAACAAACAGAGTTTTGAGCTATTCTGAACTGTAACATTAGTTCACATTCCTCACATGACTCACCAAACGCACATGCTCCCCAAAGAAAATGTAAATTAAATTAGATGAAATCTAAGGAAACAAAAGAAAATGGCTTTTCAGTATAATTAACATTAAAAATGATAAGAAAAAAAAATTATTAGAATAAAAATTTTATAAAGCTTCGTTTTACTTTACTTAAAAAAAATAAAAAAGGAAATTCTAGAAAATTTCAGTGATAAGTAAGAAAGAAGAATCAAATTGTGTTGATTGAAGTGCCGCAATCTTCTTTTCTTTAATTTTTTTCGTCATCGACTATTTGTACTTGATATGACTACAATATTTCTTTTTAAAATTATATTGAGAATAGTTTTGCATGATTAAGTTGAGATTTTGGGGTGGGTGTTTGGGGGCAGAGGTTGAATTTGACGAGATTTTTCCAAGCAACACAAATGAAGAAAGCTCCACCAAGGAGATTTTAAGGCTCCCGAAAAGCTCTTTTAGCCAAATATTGGTAGATTCCATTTGGTACCAATAAAAAATTGGTGAAGCCTAATAAGCTCAATTGCGGAGCATTCTTCGTTTGTATCACTAGGGTTAATATGGATCAACTTTGAGCTCTGGTTTGGGAAGCATAGATCTGCATTAGGACTCTTTTAATGCATAATCAAGCTCAAAATTGATTAAATTTGAAGGATTTTGAACCATAAGGTATTGAAAAAGACATTAAAATAAAGCTCATCCTTCATACCCCCACCTTAACCCCAATAATAAGCAATGAATTGAATTCCGTAAACTACAACTAATTTAACATAAATTTTAATTAAATTTGAATTTTTAACAAGAAAAATATGAGTAAAAATTCTAAAAAAAAAGATTAAAAATCAATAAAACAATTCAAAAGTTTTTTGATCTACTTGAAAAAGCGATGAAGAACCAATATATTAAGAAACAGAAAATTAAAGTAAAAAATTACCTTAAAAAATAGAACTTAGATGCCAGATATGACGTAGATGACGTTTTTTGCTACATACTTTTTATTATAATTTTTCTTATTAATTTTAAAAACGTGAAAGAAGTGAAAAAAAAAAAACAATTTAATTGTGACCTTTGTAGTGTCCATTTACTAAAGTATATATACAAATTAATTAGAATTATATAGAGCAAGCGTCATTTATGCTGACTTTAGTTCTTTTTCATTCAAATCTCTCAAATTCTCAATAAAAAAGTTTTTAATAATACGTAATGAGAAATGAACAAATTTTTAAAATGCAGAAACTTTTTTAAACATTTTTTCGCTAAAATTTTAGTAGATATACCTAGTAGATATCACTAGAGGTTCAATTTTATAAATTTACTAATCATAATATGAAATGTAGTGACTTTAGAATTGCTGAGAGGATATTTATACTTTAAGGAAATATTTTAAGGTTCTTGAAGATCAAAAAATAATTAAAATTTTTGACCTAGAAATCATCGTCAAGTAGAACTTACTGATTAAATGGTTCGATGTTACCAAAATGCCTAAATTTCGATGTATTGAATTCATAAAATTGAGCCTTCAGTGAAATTATTTATGAAAATTTTCATATGATTAAGATTGGCATTTTTTGAAGCTGCTGCTTAATATCCAAGATTGATGTGTAATTCAAAGGACGACAAATGTCATCTTGATACGATTTTTCGTTCTTAGAATTAGATAAGTAGCTATTCAAGCTTATACAACATTTTTAAGCTTTCATCCCCAAATACACAGTTGAAGGAATTTTTCCGAAATTCAATCTCGGTTTTCGACAATCGATCTTAGTTTCCGAGGTTCGATCTCGGTTTCCGAGGTTCGATCTCGGTTTCCGAAGTTCGATCTCGGTTTCCGAAGTTCGATCTCGGTTTCCGAAGTTCGATCTCGGTTTCCGGTGCTCGATCTCGGTTTTGGGTGCTCGATCTCGGTTTTGGGTGCTCGATCTCGGTTTCCGGTGCTCGATCTCGGTTTTGGGTGCTCGATCTCGGTTTTGGGTGCTCGATCTCGGTTCCCGGGGTTTGATCTTGATCCGATTCATATCCTCCTGATCACTAACAAAATGACAACCTTAATCAAATGAAAATTCTACCACAAAGTAAAAATAGTAGAAACAAATGCGAAAGTATCATTTACAGCAATAATCTACAATAAAGATGAAAAGAATATGATTAGTACTTAGAAGTTCGCATGTAAAATCAGTATAAATGACATACATTTAGCCTCAATAAGCAATACAGCATTATTTTGAATGAAAAAAAAACAATGAAATGAAAAAAAGTAAATAAAAATCTTGTAAAAATAGAAAAAAGAATAAACAAATTTGGTGTTTTTAGTGCTTTGTGTAGCTTTTCAGGAAGTGAGGAACAAAGTTTTTGGTGTTTCAGGTATGGTGACATTCATATATTAGATTAAGACTCTCTGGTTTCTTTGAGAACATGAAAACTATCCAGAGAATAGATTTGTTGCTACAAACAGCACTTTAATCCCATTAAACTGAATATCCCTGACTAACTCTAAATAACATCACTTAGAAATGACTCCATAATTAAACAAATTCACCAAAATTTATTCAAAAATGCCATCAAAATTACCTCAAAAAGTTGCAGTTGTGCAGCACACAATTATAAACAACAAGACAAAAAAATAATCATCATCTGCAGTGCTTCATAGTCATAAAACATGAATGATGATACACTTTTGCTGTTTATGATGCTGTTGCCATTGCTGTAGCAACCTAATAGTCTTGACCTAAATCTCCTTCTCGCTCACTTACTTTGCTCTATCCAATACATTTTTCATTCTTCCTTTAAGGGCAATCAAGAAAAAATAAAAATTTTCCTTTCGTATCTTTTCTTCCTTCACACATATTTACACATTAAAGTAGAATAAGGATGGAATAATGATTCACATTTTGTGAATATTAAGGATATTATCGGAATATATAAGAATGTAATAAGCATACTTGTCAATCATCTGTTGCGATTTCCCATCTGAATATGAATATTTAATGAGCAAACATTCAATTCGTAGACTGACTAACCCACCGGATTGAAGATTGATATATTCCGATTCGTACCGAAATGGACAATAGGAAAATCAAATTCATAATATTATTTGCATTATGAAATATAAATGCTACGTTCACAAATTGAATAAGTTGCAAGGCAATCACATATTTGCAAATAGTAATTTTCTCATTCTCGGTTCTTCGTCTACAACATGCATGTTGGATGTGTCTCTGGAAAAGTCGTAGAGAAGGATGTGAGATTGGGTTTCTATAGTCACACCTGTTCACATCAGGAATTTGTAGATCAAAGTGAATTGCTATTGGATATTAGCTGATTCATACACTTCATACTTTACAGGCAATAAGCATCAATTGAGATCCATAAGCTACCTCAATTGCAGTTTCCAACTAGGTTTATCAAAACATGTTATGACTTTGTCCGTTCTATCACTATTCGTAAGTTCTCACTGTTCACCAGCGACTCCAACTAAGGAGCTCAATACTCAACTGACCAATTAGCATCTGACAACACCAAAACACTTAACATCAATTCCCAGACAAAACACAAAGTGTGAATATAAAAATTATATTTTTGCATTATTATTACAGCTTTTCCTTATTCAGTTATATACACATTCAATATACAATGAAAACCTCATTTATGTCATTGCCTCTAAGCACACAAAATGAGTGAGTATTAGGTGGTTTACATAAAAAATTGTCACTTTTTGGGTTGTGATTATTGATTTAGTATTGATCAATTTTGGAGAGAGTTTAAGTTCTGGACATGAAGGGCTATAGAACCATCTTCAACGACAACTGTACTCTAGAGCTTGAAATCGACTTCCCATTTTCTTAAATTATTAGGATCTTGAACTCAAGACCGCAGTTTGCTACACAATGCAGAACCTTATTTTTCGAATTCTAGTCCGGCTTTCAAGTTGGGCATCTTAAGCTTGTATTCAAGAATGGCAGTTTTATAGGCTAACGCACCCTATATTTGCCAGATCCTCATTCGACTTTGCCCTACTATTTGGCTTGGATTGACAGTATCAACGGCGAGAATGTAAAATTTGTAAATTGTCTAATTAGGCTAAGTGCAGTGACAAACTTGACTACATACCCAACTCAGATCTCAATTCATAACAATCATATGAAAATGTCCTGAGCAAGCATTCAAACAGCATGATTTATTCCAAAATATTCCAAACAAAACTGACACATTTTTCTCAAATCCACCCAAAGTCAGTAAACAAGTGAAAGAAACATCAAGAAGAGAATAATTTTATTGTATAATTATGAAAAGCCTTACTTTATCCTTTTCTCATGCTATTCTATTCTTTAGTATCATAGTAAATACCTACAAGACGCCACAAAATTTTATCAACAGTAAGTCAAACGACGCCAGCTAAACTAAGCTTCTCGATATGCTCCAAGGATTTTTACCATTCATTTGGTTTTAAAAAAACATCTACATTTTATTTTAATTTTTTTGTTCCTCTTTCTGTTCCGTCGATAGCGGAAAAATTGAAACTCACGATTTTCATGAGATCTCGATGAGTCTTAATGATTTTTATTCTCATACTGAGCCTTTATGATGAAAGGAAATTTTATGCAAAAAACATAAAATAAAATACTTTAGTGAATATATTTGAGAATCATCATTCCAGGAAAAGTATATTGTATATTGTTAGGTATAAGAAAATGAAGGCACAAAAAAAAATGAAAATCAATTTATTATAATAACAAAATTACAATGGAAGAGAATGACGTTTGATTATGAGAAAAAGGATAATGATGATGGAATGTTTCGCTGGGGAAAGAAGAGGATTTGAAGATTGTTGAGAATGAAATGAATTGCTAGATAATTTAGAAATTTTGTTTCTATGCTGGATCAATTTGAAATGTCATGAAAAATCTAAAATATATCAATTTGCTATTACCTTGGCCTCAATCTATAACTAAACCATATTCTAAGCTTGATAAGGACTTCAAATTCCTGAATCCAACGTTTTCCGGAGCTCCAGTTACGTTTATTAACCAATAAAAACAACTTTTGCAAGAAAACCAAATTTTTACTGAGTCTTTAACTATTACAACAAACATTCAAATTGTATGAAAAAGGGTGTTCAACTATGTACAACAAATAATTTTCAAACCTCAAATCTACGTTATAACACCAAAGCAGCATTAAGAAGGCCAAAAGAATGTCCTGAATATAGCGTCTTGCCAAGTTGTTGCCAGTAATAAGCCAAATTCAATTTTAACATATTTGATCTTTGTCTAGTGACAAATTTTCTTCCAATTGTACTTTCTGAATTACACAATAGAACTTAAACTACAAATTAATCAATCTAAAGTAACCTTTGCAATTTATTGCATAAAAATTACTCAAAAAATAATTGTTTAAATCCATATGCACACAAATTTTATCAATCTACGTCTTATATCAACACAAGAAAAGAAAGAAGTGTCATGTTGTTGCCAAAAAACAACAGGAAGTTGACACAGATTACATCAAAATACAGCAATAATAAAATATAAACGGTAAACAAATGCATGAGTAAGTATATTGACACACATGTAAATCAAATCTGAAGATTTGCATGGAAATATCAAAAAAAAAAGGTAAGTTTGCCAAAAATTTCACGATCCAGTTAACAAATCAACAGAGTTAAAGATGTAAAATAAATGCTCAAACAATTTGAAATGTAAAAAGAAATCATTAATTTGTTATATCGCATCGAATGATAATGTGCTTGATTTGATTTTGATTCATTCTGATTGAATGTATTGTATAAATGGATGTAATGCAGAGTAAAGAAAGAATTATAAGGAAACAGAAAGAAATGAGCAACAAATTTCTTGTACATAATTTATCAACAAACAATTTTCATGTATATTTAATGTGACTCGAGTATGTGCTGATACACATGTTCATATACATGGGATTAAATATAGGAATAAGAAGTAAAAGGAAGAGAAAATACATCTAAAGTGAATGAACGATAAAGAAAACGATATTGAATTATTTTATTGGAGTCTTCCTATCCTTTTTGACTCAATCTTGCTTTTTTTGCTAGAAACGAATTCGTGCATGACAAGAGATATCGATATTAGCCACCCACATCCATACATACATACATACACACAAAAACGTACATGTCTTGCCTACTCTGCTCTCTATTCTCTTCATGCATAAATCATGTGCTAGATAATTCCAAGCCAACATCAATAAAGTGTATCAAATACACCATACATTAGTCTGTTAAATGCGGGAAGTGTTAAGAAAATCGTTTCGCACCTTATTTCATATTGCACAGCTATTTCTGATCCTCTTTTTTGTGCTTGTTGTTGCCTTTTGCTTCCGCATTTGGCCTTTGAGAATTTCTCCTTTGTTGAATTATAAATCATATACATCAAGTGCATGCAAAAAGGTGTATGAATAGGGGTATGAATGTTCGATAGGGGTAGATTCTGTTAGGCTTACAGTTCTAGAGCTTTGTGATACCTTATATTCTTAAAAAATATTTCCCGAGGAGTGCAACCTTGTCGCTAGGGCAACTGCTATATATCCGCGTTTATAATTAGACATGAATGTTCCCTTATGTCAGTATGACAGCTGTAAAGTCCATTTTTATGACGAAAAATGAAATTCAATGATTTTTGCTGTTCAGTCTTAAATCTTTAGGATTAAGGCCAGTGGTGGACAACCTATGTGCCGCAACATACTGATGTGATGCCAAGAATATTTGAAAATATCATTACCTGTATGCCGTGTGCGTTTTCATTCGAGGCTAAACGGCTTATTGTTCCACAAAAAATAAAAGGTTGCTCACCACTGATTAAGACACTAAAGTGATCCAAGAGAAATAAAACAATTCCTTAATAATCCTTAATTAATTTCCATCACTTTAAAAGTCTACCAGCAGCATTTTCCATTTTTAATCAGCACCAAAACACTTCCACTCAATATTATCATGTGCAGGTCTTATTCTCATGATCCATACAAGCATTCAACAGACGGCAATGAAATAAAACTAAAATAGAAACAGCAAGAAGATGAGAAACAAAAATAGGAGAATTAGCAGTGTGAGGTTCACAATATTTATCCAATTTTGAAAGCATCGAGCTGGATTGCTGGATACGAATTTAAATTGAATGAGTAAATATTTAATGATTTAATTTAAAGGGAATTGTATATCCAGAACATATCCAATCTACAGCTCGATACTACTGTTTTATTGCTATTTCCAAAAAAAAAGGATCAATAAAATTGAGTAACTTTTGAGGATGAGATTCATTAAAGTTAATTTTTCAACATAATGTTACTTCATCTTCCTTAAAATCCCGTGAGAATTCCATCACTTACTTCTTATTTCATAAGAACAAGAAATAAAAGAATGAGGAACTATTTGCTCATTTTCAATTATTAATTTATGACTGAAAAATGCTTGTAATCTACAACATTAAATCTCAGAGATATCATCAAAAAATCATTTAATAATTAATCGCTTATTCTTTATGAATTTATCATAACTTAGTGCTAAAAATAAGAAGTAAGCAAAAAGTACAATTTGTGAGAATTTGTTGCTTGTTTCAATCATAAATGGCAGACAATGCCACTTCCACTTGTTAGATTATATATGAATGCTTGTTCATCTCACTCCGTCTTTTTACCTCCTTTTTCGTGAATTTTTTTATGAGGAAATGAGAAGATTGGGTCTTAAGTTTGGCTGACTGCATGTTTGGTATATGAATATGTGTACGGTCATTGAGATTGATGATCAAATGACACTATACCTAGACAAAATAGTAAAGTAACAATTAAAATAGCTAGAAGGTAGCGAGCTAGAATTCAGCCGTTATTTACAAGACACAGACAATGGTTCAACAAAGGAACAAGGGCAATTTACAATAAGTCAGTTAATATCCATATTATTTTGAGTATAGGCACCATAAATCCTAATCAAAGCTCTATCCGAATAGCACAAGTCGGTTAATAGATCCAAAAGATGAACAAGAGCAGTTTACTATGAATTTCGGAGATTAAATCAAATTCGATCCATAAATTTGAATCAAGATTTACAAATTCACATGCGACAACCGTCCAAACTACACTAATATTGACAATCCATATTTAAAATGCGCCTCATTATCCACACCCAAATGCCATTTTACTTGTACTTATTGTGTACACACCGAATAACATTTAATACTTAACACACTACTACTCCTTTTTGCAACATCTGGAAATTTTCTCAAGAATAATAGAGAAAAAGAGGAAAAAAAAATTTAGCATTCATTTAGCTGTACGTAGCCATACATTTGTATTGTACATTTATAACTGACATATACACAACATCACATAACGTTGAATTAATGGCTGATTGTTTCAATTGCTCAAGTAGAATTCTTTTCGTCCGAAACAAAAGTCTTACTTAATTATATGCATTATGGATTTTATTGACGATATTATTGTCTGTCAATAGTTTTGTTGGTGCTTGTTGAATAATTTGTAATGTCTGATTGAGGGTTAGGGATGGGAATTGAATAAAATTTTGAAAATATGAGTCTTGACAATATCCTGACTACAACAATGTCCGATTATTAGAAAATCTGAAGCTGCCAGACTTTAAAGACTTCAATATCAATTCCTTTTACATCCATAAGCATCAAATCTTGTTGCTTCCTATCACTATCACTTGCAAAAACTACCTCGACAAAGTCAAGTGGATTTATTAAAAATTTCTCATTAATTTATGGCACTTTTAAACTTTTCATCTCCATTTTTAAGCCACCCACATCATCTGTTGATAACTACATCATTATCCATTCTCATCTACCTTCCCATTGTTTACCCAAACCCTCACTTACTCAAAAATATTCATGCTTGTCTTACATTTTATAAGGATGGAAAAATTTTCCTCTTCATTAGTGTCAGAGTTTTTGACGTTTATTCCATTAACGACATTTTTAACTTCCCATACCCATACACTTCAATCTCTCATTTGCTCCTTCCTTTACTTGTCTTCTTCAAACTCATTATATGTCATCCTTAACCCGAGCAATGTATGGTTCTTGTTTAGTCAGATGACAAAATTGTCATTTGTTATCCAGGATGTCGGAGAGGCTCGGTGACGTAGTGGCTTCGGTCTTGGGGACTTAATTGTTACTCACGGACCCAGCGATCCTAGGTTCGAAACTGCTGGCAGTATTTTCTTCAAAGCAGTGGTTCGTATACCATAATGAGCTTGCAGGTTCGAGGCAATGGGCAGCCAGCGATAGAGCCTGCTTCACACGCCAACTATAATAGCGACGAATCGCAGATAATCTGTACGACCAGCGAAGGAAGTGAAGCATAGGCAGTCGCCTAAGCTGTATACGAATAGGGTGCTCAAGCTTACGCTACAGAAGCAAGTGAGATTCAAAATCAAATCAGTTTGAGAACCTCAGATCAGATTCTAAGCATCCCCATACCAAGCCATCCACCCATCCCCTGCACATCTCGGGAATGTTTTCCTTTGCTCTTTAAGGCAAGTTGTGAAAAAATAATTTTAATGTACTTAGTACGCAACAGTATGGGTAATAGCACGAGAAGAAGAAAAAAAGAGTGAACGAGACAAAAAAGGAAGTTCGCTCACCGTTAAAAGTGATAAAAAGTGTATATAATGCGCTTAATATGATTCCTTTAATGTAATAGGAAAACTCATTAGGAACTCTTATTATTTTTCCGTTTTTTTTTTCCACGCTGTGCTGTTGATGTTCTTCATTCTTCATTCTAGATATGCATATAGACGTACATACAAGCATATACATACATCGTTAACATCTTGCCCTTTCTTTCTCTATAGAATATGCCATCATATAAGTTGAAGAACAAAAAAAAAGAAATGAACAGCAACAGCAGAAAGAGGCAACAAATGTCTAGAGTAAGCATAATAATATGTAATATAAATGTGACATGAGAAAGGCAACAGAATTTTTTTTTTTTTTGTTCACTTCCATTAAACTGCATAATATAAAGACGCTCATAATGAACAAGAAAATAACTTGGCATACGAATTTTGCATGTATATATGCATAACATCCAGTGGGAATAATATTCCATAAATCTTCCGCTTTTTAATTAAACGATCAGGTTAAATTTGAATTTTAAATTGCAAAAATAAACTTTTGTGGATTAACTTTCAAATTTTTCCCACTAGTTTGGAGTCAGAGTTGGTAATCGTCGTCTGATTGCAGCAACAAGCTGTGTATCTTCGATGAATCTTAGGCTTAAAGGTACCTATGTCACTAGTATTTGATGGTTTAATACATGAGTGGACAACCTGTGTGCTACGGCACTAGCTTCAAACAATGAAGACTGAAAGCAGCATCGATCGCATGCAGTATGCTGTTTCGGTCATGACTTACCACCAAAATGTGCCGTGACACACAGTTTGGGCAACACTGGCTTGATACAATGAAGCTCATGTCTCATTACAGTTTAGACAGCACTGACTAGAAGCAATGAACGCAATGAACGCTTGAAGCAGAATCCCAACTCTGTCTAAGATCATCATCCGAACAAGTCTTTCCTGCTTCAACCTTAATTTATGTCATTTCTTGTATTTAAGCAATATGTGTAGTACTTTTCATTTAAAGTTCCTGTTGGGAAAAAAGTTTTGCTTGTTGCATAATATTTAAGGCAACAATAAGTGCTTAGTAATATGAAGCTTATGAAGAAAGCTTAACAATAAGGAGGGGTTGCTTTTTTTGGATGTGAATGAAAAGCTTTCTTCCCTTCTTTTAACATTAAATTGTTCATATGCTCACAATGTTCCCATGACAGTCCTCAACAAAATTGCTTTCATATATAACATTTAACATGAAGCTGTAATCATGGGCCATATATCATCATCATCTTACGTACTCTGCTCTATGTCTTTTGCTATTCATTCCATCCTTCTGCTCACATTTTTATATGTGTTCAGTCTCTTCTTTATTTTTGCCTTCTGTAAACTAAATCGTAAGAGTACGTAGAATAAACAACTTTTTTTTGCAAAATATGCTTGATGTGCTCTTATGAATGCTGCAAGCAATTTGAGACAAATTTTATCTGCAACTTTTTTTAAAAACCGATTGTGATGAATTTTGCTTGCCTTTGAAATTTTTATTTTCTTGATTATATCTTGTAATGTTAAGGGATTGTTGCTTCTAAGTTCCTTCATGATTATGAACTTTGGAAAGTTTTATGCTGCTCATGGTACAGGTTTTAAGGATAATTTAAGTTATTTATCTAATTGGTCAATTTCTTGGACATCATTAAAGACATAAAGTGGCATGTAGATAGCTTCGAGTGACTTTTGAATCCTCAAATCTAAAACTTTTGCAAATAAACCAAATATTTACTTGGATATGATTCCAGCCAAATCATCACAGCTCAACCTAATGTTCAGTAGAGCAGCTGTTCTAGCTCTAGTTCCTACTAGGGCTTCCCGAAGGCTCAGTATCGACAAATTCCCGAGAAGTCTTGACATCGAGAACCCGTAGATCCCAATCCACACAGTTAAACCTATTGCATTATATACAGCGACAATTTCTATGTCACGAACTTCACCATCTTCAGAATCAAACCCAAGTCATAACGGCCAATTGGTTGACATTCAAACAATTATGTCATAGCTGCATCTTCGCTGTTTATTTTGCTTTGACATTCCAAAGAATAAGAGAGCATTAAAACAAGGAAGTACATTAACAACTTAAAAATGCGCTTCCTGGATTACTCACATTACACCCTTCTACCCTTCATACTACTTACTTAAAGTACAAATTCAATAAAAAATTTAAAATGAAACTATAATAAAAAGAGCAAACAGTTGCAGCCACAGAGAATATCTATAATAAAAGTTGAGTAGTGGGTGGATGAAAACTACATTGTATGTAAAATAGAACCCCCCTAACCCCCATCCTCCCTCACATCACTTCTTATTCATCGTTGAAAAAAACCTTTAAGCGCGACATTCGTTTCACGCTTTGCTCATTTTTCATTTTATTTTTATGTTGTATTCTATGAGCATACACATCTACATCCTTACACATAAGCAACATGAAGCATAAGAAAAAGTCGTTGCTCAAAAATGTTGTTGTTAAACTAAAGGGCGTAAAAAGTGTTTTAATAAATTTAAATATTTCTTTATAAGCACTTTATTATGTCGCTTGCTATACTTTATTTCATCGTTGCTACTCACTCCATACACCGCGTGTATTCATGAAACAACATACTTTTCATATTGCTACGTTCCTTATGTGATAATGTCTCACATTCAATTATGGATGGAAAAAGGTGTAAGAAGCTGCTTCTCTTATACGCTCATAAGCGAAGCAGTAAAAACATGTTAGAAGACAATTAGCTGTTGAGTGAGATAGATAGATGTGAATGTAGTGAATGAAGACAGAAGCTTGTTGAATGTTCTAAATCATTTGTTTCAAGCGTGAAAATGTCACAAAACGACAACTTTTTTTGCTCCTTTTAAAACTTTTTATTTTTATATTTTTCTTTCATTCAAATGCGAACGCGATATGCTGGCGGTACACGAGAGACAGACACAAAAAAGGGGGTGAGTAAGAACAAAAAAATCAATAAGAAGTGACACAATTTAAATCAAAATCACTTTTCGTCAATTCGTTTCATGATTTCATTACTGTTACAATCTTATCTCATTTCATTTCTTCTTGTTGGAAGTATTCTTTCTTTGAAATCACTCGCTAGAAAATCGATTAAGGAGTCAATTATACGGAGAGATTGATATTGAAGTCTGATGTATCTTGAATTGTTGATTTTAGAGATTTTTTTTATGTGTTTTTATAAAGACTGGAACATTTTAAAGTGATGGATTTTTAAATTTGGTCTAGAAAATGACAGTTGTTGTCATAATTTTGAGGTTAGACTCTAAAAATAGCTGATTTTGATGTTAAATCTTCAAATTGAGATATTCTAGCCAAATTATTCTTCAAATCAAAGATCCAGATGGAAACTTTGAGGTAAGATCATCGAAACTTGAGATTCTTAATCAAATTTTGAGGTTAGACCTTCAAATTAGTAGAATTTGAGGTTAGATCTACAATTCGATAGGTTTTTATCCAAATTTTGAAAACTGATCTAGAAATTGAGGAATTTACTGTAAATTTAGAGGTTAGATCATCGGAATTTGCGAATTTCATCCAAATTTTGAGGTTAGACTGTCTAATTTTGAGGTTAGACTGTCTAATTTTGAGGTAAGACCTACAAATTCAAAGGTATTACCTGAGATATTCAAAATGTAGAAATCCGCATCCTAATGCCATCAATAAACCTACTCAACTTATATTCTTCAAATACACCTTCTGTATCCAAAATTTACAGACACACACGACATAAAAATTGTTGATTTTCCTTCCAAAATGTTCCCACAATGAAAGCCCATCCCATTAACAGCTATAAATATGCTTATCATGGGCTACAAAAATATTTTATTAATAGCAAACTATCTACACGAAAATGAAAATGCCGATAATGAATATTGACAGTTTATTCTTAGTAACATTTGAAAAGGATATCTTGTGAATAATTATTAGGTAGTTTTTTGGAAGCACTTCATACATCCACTTTGTTAATTAATGGAATAGATTACTGAATTATGAAAAGCTTTATTCAACATGTTCACATTGAATGCTTCACATCTAATGAGGACATACTCAACAACAATATGTTGCATAATTTAAGTTCAGCCTAAGACTGTATTTGAGAATCTCGGAATGTTTGTTATATTTAGTTTGAAACAAGCAAACTCTCACGCATTAACATAATCAAGGGGCTTTTGTGTCATGCATGAAGGAAAGTTTTTGCGTCAGAAAAATTAATGACGAGAATGTCAAGAAGAGTTGGTGTGTAAGTTGGGGCTAAGAAGCAGGGAAATGTGGCTTTGCGTTGATAGCTTGAAGTTTTGGTTATGGATTTGAAACCTATGGGGCTGAGGAGCAAGGAAATGAGCCTTGACTTCAATAATGAAGTTCAGGTTAGGAATTTGTAGCTTAAAACTAGTTTCAGCGTCAAAAAGTCAGTCAATTTAATCAACTGCTGAAAAATTCCTCAATAAAGGAGTTCCAACTTGCCACAGCAATCAAAATGCCACACAAACCCACAAAAATTAAGAAATTGGCTGTTATCAAGCCGAAAAATGATGGACGTAAGGTTACGACCTCAAATATAAATCTATTTCTGTATGTCATAAAACTCTACTTTACCACAAATTTTATCGTTTGATGTCTTATTATTGTGAATAGTCTCATAAAAAAAAGATTCTTCATAACAATTTTCTGTGCCTTTTTCTTTATTCTTCCTTATATTTTATGAATAAGAAGAAGGACCTATGAAAAAGATAAAAGTGACATTCAAAGTAAAAGTTTTATGCAAGCTGGAGTTGCTAAAAGCAATTTAACAGAAAAGAAAAACAACATCAGTTTACTGTTGCTGCCATTAACACATACATAAGAAGAAAAGGGGCAAACAACAACAAAAAATATTTAACCGCCCAACAGTTGCTTGCCATACTCCCGTTGAGTTGTAAGTACGCGCGAAAAATAAATGCGAAAAAAAGGCCCACGCACATACGAGCGTAAGCAAAAAATCTGATAATCATCGTCGAGGGGACATAACATAAAGGAAGAAAAAAAAATAACAAAACAGGAAGAAGGAAAGTGGAAAACAAATAAAACTTTTTGACACTGGCGCTTTGAAGGAGGGAATCCCTCACCAACTAATCAAAGGTTGGAGATAATTCTGGTCAGTTGGAAGGTAAGACGCAATTTTGGAGATTGGACAGTTTAAAATGGAGCTGATAATGTTTGGGACTGATTTCGAAGTAGATTTTGACATACCCAAACAGCACATCTCACTTGGACAGCGCTTCGTCACAGAATTAACGGTAAGTTGCCCTGACTCCATTGAAATGACTGATTTCAAAAACATTTTTCCGACCACTCGGAATATTAAGAGCATGTTAATCTAAATGAGCATGCTTATCAGGAGATGTGAATCCAGGGTCAGTTGAGGTCAATCCTTCCTCCTCAGCCTTGCCTTTCTTGCATTTTGATGCTCCTACAATTTTAGGTTGTACCGTAAGTTCGTTCTAGAGTCAAGGACTGGGTTATGAGAGTTTTGAACCCTGGATCAACGTCAATTACCAAAGAAACGTATCCATTATTAGCATGACTCCACCAAATTGTGTCACCTTAATCTATAGGTTCTGCTAAAATCAGCAAATCATTTAACACCGTCAAAAATTCATTCATTCTCTTCCTCCCGTAAGTTGGACAACCTGACAATCCAAGAAATACCTCAACTTTTTTCAAAACCACAAGAATTTTTCAAAAAGCGCTAAAAAGGAAGAAAAAAAAAAGATGTAAAAACTTTTTCCTCAACATTCTATATATGTGAGCTTTCCTTAATGTATTTAGTATCGTCATTGGGGAATGAGAGCAGCGATTTACGTTTATTTTTTTCGTTCACTTCACAACTTAAAGATACCTCAAGCATATTTCTTATCTCTGTATGTGTCAATATGATTGTATTTCATATCTTGAATAATATCAGGTATTGTGTATTCACGGCTGTGGCTGTACAAAAGTTAAAAGAGTGAAGGAAAAATAAAACTCATTGAATGCCTTGCAGCTGGATACGCTGTGCTATACTGAACCTTCACAAAATTTAACAAAGAGAGATAAAAAAAAATGTTTTTTTTTTTGTGCTTCGGAAACAAACGGTGTCGGGAGGCTTAGGTTTACCAACAAAAAAAAAGTACGTATAACATGACAACATTTTACGAAAATCTTATTATGGTAAAATGGGAAATGAGGGGATGATGCAGGAGGCCATATACAAAAAATCTACAAGTTTTCTATTTTATCATACCATAAATACAGATTCGAGAGATAGTTTTTGCAGCCTAAGGCTTTAAAATAATTAAAAAGTCACAAGTGATAAATTATGGTATTGGACCGAAACTTTGTGACCCCATTTTTATCTCATATTGTACACCCATTCTATAGTCAGCATAAGCAACAGTGAATGTAGCAACAACAACAATATAAAACGTGAAAAAAAAGATATTCAACTGAAACTGAGTGTTGTAAAAAGGAGCATAACATTATATACATAGCAACAGGCTCCCAAGAGAATTTGGTAGGCAGCATAAACATACATACCCCATTCGTATTCCGTTCATTCCATTCGGTGTTAAAATAAATTTTTATTCATCAAAAAACTTTCACAACCCGCCGTTTCCGTCATCTTCAATTCATCTATACAATCACCATCCCTCGTACCAAAAAAAACTTGCTCATTTTTATGCCCCTTTTCCTCACTCACAGAAGGTTCATAAATTTTCTGCACTTTGCCACAGCACAGAAAAAAAAATTGATATAAATTTATGTGAATGTGTACTTTAACACTTTATCATTTCGAATGTACAATTTTCACATTGCTACTGCCGATGCTGCTTATGTTAAGAAATAAAAAGCATAAAAATGTATGTATAAAATCGATATGTATAGAAATCGCAACATCGCACAACATGCACTGTAGAGAATATGTATGTATGTAGGGACATCGATATTTCCTGTTCTCGCGAGATTTCCTGTGATAAGGTTGGGATATTGGAAGTGGGATTTTGTAGGAATTGGCCAGATTTTGAACCGATTTTTGACTAACCAGAATTTGATCGGATTTTGGACTGACCAGAATTTGAACACATTTTTAGATGGCCAGATTTTCAACCGATTTCCGATTGACCAGAATTTGAACCGATTTTCGACTGAACAGAATTTTAACAGATTTTGAACTGGCCTGAATTTGAACACATTATTAGATGGCCAGATTTTGAACCGATTTTCAACTAACCAGTATTTGAACAGATTTTGGACTGACCAGAATTTGAACAGAATTTTGACTGACCAAAATTTTAACAGATTTTAGACTGACCAGAAATTGAACACATTATTAAATGACCAGATTTTGAACCGATTTTTGACTGATAAAACGAAATTCTTTCCAAATTCTCAATATGATTCCATCCGACCCAAGAAGCCCTAACCCGATATATACACATTTATGCGAAATATTATAGGATGAGGGAAGAAATTCGATATTGAAAGTAATGCAATAAATTTAGGATTTTTTTCCTACTTCTTTCTTAATATTCTCCTTCGTCTTCGTCTTTAGCATAAGGCAAAACACTTTTCCCATCACTTTATTTTATATTGCTTTATATGCTAAATCTTTACTCAATACATTTTTTTCCCTATTTCAAGCACTCTTGGCATAAATTTGGCAGCATTTTCTTTATTGTACATGCTAATATGTAATTTATATTTATTATAAGATAAAGTGATGCAAATTAAAATATTAGAAAAATAATTTTGGAGCTGGAATGTCAGCGAAAATTTAAAATGCGGATAACAAAAATTAGTCGCTTCTGTAAAATTTTCAATTTCAATAAATTAAATTACTGATAAATTTTATGCACATATACATTTTACTAAGTCGTTGATCATATAATGTGTGATTTGATTTGATTTTCGTGGAAGCATAAAGAAGGATTTTGTTGGAAAAATTGATGAATTTCTTTGACATATACAGTACCAGTTCATGAATCTCTTTGAACCATGCTGAGATATATTGAAGACGGAATTTTAAGAATTTAATTTAAATTTAGTTGAATTTTAGCAATTTTATGTTATTGAAGTTATAGGGCTATCAGACAAAGAGGATGGTTTTAGGTACCGTAATGGTGTTTCTGTACCATGAAAGCATACCCTTTGTCTGTAAGGGTAGACTCTTAAAGTCTCATTTAAGTATTAGCATTGAAATTTAAACATTAACATGACAAGTCACAGTCAAATCCAGTATTGTTTAAACTGAGTGTCGCGGTACACTAATGTACTTCCGAAATTCTCTGCAAATGCCATGAACAGCGTGTCGTGAGCGCTTTTGATTCTGGCTTCCCACCAAGTTGTACCTTGGCACACAGTTTGCACAACACTATTCTAATTAGAACTTAATTGACTTAAAAAATTCTTAAATCACACAAATTAAGAGTTATGGCTAGTAAGACAGTTCTCGAACCAGACAAAACATCCTTTATATGGGTCAAACCCGGGATCGCTGCAGATAGCATCCATTCTATTGATGGAACCAGATTCACAGTTCAGTTCAATCAAGAACCATCATCAAATGCTTGAATCTTAAAATTGGCTTAAAATGTTCAAATCTTTCATGCAGCTGCTCCTCAGTAAATCGAACAAAATTGCAACAATTGACTGCAATTGACTTTAAGATTATAGCTAATTTACTTCCATTCTCACAGAAGCTATTTACTTAAATAAAATTCTTTACACATGCATTGTCATTAAATTGCCCTATTTTTCATACAATTTCTTATCAAATATTTGCTCCTTAACAGCGTCAAAGCATTAAGTAAACATTTTTAAGTATAAAAAGGAGAAATTGATGTAGGAAGACGAAGCATCATCATCATTTTCTTGGTAAATGTACGACATATTTGTCGCAAGAATGAAGGATGAAAAAAAAAAAGAAAATTCCATTTGACAAGTTCAAATAAATATTATCATTGCTAATACATACGAAATCGCTTGACTCTCTTTCAATATCGATAGACGACGATAAGTGTAGACGAGGGAAAGAAGAACGATAGACGTGCAATTATCTGTGTCGTATAGTATTTCAATTCCGATGTACCGATATGGAATCAGAGAGAGTGAGAAAGAATATCGATTGACTAAAATGGATCATAGGTCATGTTATGCTCTATATGACCATCTTAAATCATTGACGATCTCTTTGCTTTTACTTTTTTTATTGAAATGACATAAATGTCTATATACATATATATTATGGTGCTATATTGCACTCTACATTTATAAATTTTCGTGTTCTGTCAATTTTGCAGTGGAGAGACCACATACGACATCATGCACAGTATGTCGAATGCAGTCTGCTATTCATGATAATTAATTAATTGCTTCACAATTAAAAATCAATTGTATTCAATTGGCAATATTGAGAGGTTGAAAAAAATATATATATCGTTCCATTCATTCGCCTTTACCCTCCGATTCAGAAATATTTTGCAGAAATTAAATTTCAATTTATGTCTGAATGGTTGTACTTAATCAACAATTAAATTGAATTCTATTAAATGAGATAATTAAAAACTGTTAATTCTGATAATTTGATATTGAATTTAAACAAATTTATGTGCCATTGGTCGTAGATTAAAAGTCTTTGGAGCAGTGTGCTTTTGGATTGGATCTGTTGCTTGGATTAAATGTTTAAAAATTCAATTTTCCAACTTGAACAACACAAAGAAGTAAATGCAGTCGGATTACATTTGACTTTCAGAATGGATTATTAGTGATGCATTAATGTCGAGAAAGCTACATCCAGTAGATTAATAAATGACAAATTTTCAAGTAAATTAAAGTATTTTGATTTAACTCACCTGAAAGTTATTCAAAGTCCAGTTAAGTCTTCTCATAGGACAGCAGAGTAAAAAGAACAAGGAATTTAACTAAATTAAGTCCACAAATGTATTTAAACTAAGTTTAAACTTTCGAAATAAAGAATAATATTGAAAATTGTCCGAAAATATGTAAACAATGAAAAAAGGGGTGAGAAACTACTTTCGTCAAACTTAACGAAAATTATTTGAATTTCAAAAATCTGTTTTCGAACAAAAATTGAACAAAAATTGAAATGAAAATCCCTTTAAATAATTAATAAAAATAAATTTCTTTAACCAAAAATTAAGACACGCTCACATGGAGATTTGTACATAAAAACAGCATCAGATTAATTTCAATTAAACGTATTTTCTGCAGATGATGCACAATGTTCTGCATACAAGTATTAAATGGACATATTAAATGAACGCTCAATAAAACTGCAATGCACACAACATCAAAAAAAGCAGCTATTTGTGTAATGAAATGATAAATATCAAGTGAGGATAACTGTTGCTGAGCGCTCACATGGCATTGCTGAATAATTTAAAATTTTAAAATTGAGAGTCAAATTCCTCTTTTTTTTGCATTCAATGAATTAAAAAAGCTGGAAAAAGGGAATAATTTAAGCTTTTTATACTGTAATCTCCGCTTTTTGATTTATATCAATCGATTTTCATAACTTTAAATTAAAAATAACAATCATGAATGGCTTCAGAGGATTATTGTATTTTCAATGATGAATTTTGAAAAGCAGGAAATGTTAATGTTCTTGCTGCTTTCAAGTTGACTTGTGTTAAAATGAATAAATTCATATTTTTAAATGTCTGAGTTTTCCCGCACTTTTTTGGTTTGTTTACAAAACTTATATTCATCAATTTTAAGATATTCAATTTGTTTTAAGGAACCAAAATGTTATAAATATCATTGCTCACACTTAATTATCATTTTACAATCATATTTACGGCTCAACAACATGAATTTTGTTCAGAAAAGTAAGTCAAAATCTCCAGGTGTAATGTAAACAAATTAGTTTCAAATTCTTTAAGTTATTAGCATTCTTACAGTATTAGGCAATCTATTTCACTCTATTATAAATCCAAACAATCATTACATCCATCAAGATTCCAAAAACGACACAATCTATTAAATTTCAACAATTTTGTCAAATAGCATTCATTATGGTTAACTGCAATAAGGAATTCCACCACAAAAAGCAGTTTTCAAACTGTAGGAAAGGAAAATTAGGCACAGAAATAAACAATTGACAAAAAAAAAGGTCCTCAGAGGGAAACAGCAAAAAAAATATTTGAAATAATGTGAAAACCATAAAAATAAAATTCCACCAGCAGCAAAAAAAAATTGTTGTATTTGCTTCGCTTAGACTCTTTTTATGGCTCATTCGGATTATAAAAATGACTGTTTTTGTAGTGCAATAAAATATATCTCTCTCTTTTTCAATGTGTCACACATTTTTGGCATTTTCTATTTTGAAATGAAAAAAATGTGCAGCATATATGCATAAAGGAGAAAAACCATTTCCTTAATTTTTTTCATTTCTATGTGTTTTTTTTTCAGTATTAAAATGAAAATTCACAAAAAAATATAATCGACAATAGCTTCATATATTCGAAAAACTAGTTGAAAATAAAGGAGAATTTTTTTTCATTGCGGTGGCATTTGAGGTTCACAAGAATATTAAGCTATATGCTATATGGAATGGAATCAAATATTTGTCAAAAAAAAAGCAGGTTGTGAATTTTTCAGACCAATTTTCAAACCTTTTTTATTTTACTTTATAGCTTTTCGTCATGAACATCAAATGCACATTTCACATTTTCAAATATGTGCAATATATCGATTTCTCATTCCATTTAATCGTACTCATACTATTCAAATGATCAAAAAAATCACTTTTTTCTAGCGAGTCAAAATAAAAATTGTTAAAAGTCCTCGCAAAATTGAGTGTGGGCACTAATACGCATTTTTTGTAGCAGAAGTATGACTCCGAAGCTGACTAAATGCCAACTGATACCCTGATATCGTTGGCGACCGAGCTTGTGCCGTTAATGATATAGTAAAAGCCTATACTATGCATCTTGCTAGCTAGAGAAGGCTAGCAGCCCCAAAATCAGACTAGGGATGGTAAGGCTAACAACTGATAATTTCTGAATTCCATTTGAGCAAAGAAAGCATCATTAGATCAATTGCCAAAGTGTGACTTTTCAATAGATTCCAGGATAAAGCATGGAAAGATGACTTCCATCGAAGAAAGACTGACCTCAGAGTAAGAGAGCTGATTGACTCTGGTTGGGCATCGAACTACTATTTACGTACCTACTTTACTATCCTTAGATATTTCAATGTTGATTCAATGACTATCCTTGGATACATCTTATCTAGAAAGCATTAGATGCAGCTAGAACAGGCTGCGATTATTTCCAGCAAGCTAGCAGCTTGTTGCCATTCAGGACAGATTTATCAATAGCCTTCCTTTCAGGATTTATTCGACTATTGCATCAAATTTAAGCTATTCAGATAGTCAGATAGCCCAAACTGATTTATTAACCAGCTTCGATCGAAAAAAAATCCCCAAAAAAGAGTTCTTCATAGAACACGACTAAACAAGCATGAAGTCAAAAAGCGAAAATAACGTATCTTTGGTAATACATTTATATGTTATAAGCACTTTGATATGACGCGTTCAAAGTGGAAAAAAAAGGAATATAACATCGAACTGCAACAGGAAGTGACAAAAACACACCAACATCAAATGGCAATCGCAAGCGATGAGCATAATGCTAAAAGCATTGGACGACATTTTTATTTTTTCATCCTCCGCAACAAATTCCTCCTTTTTTCTGCTGATTCCAACAGAAACGAGGTGAGATAATTAGCAACGATAAATCAAAACCATCCATCCGATAAGCGTTCAAAGCAGAAGTCAGAGACGAGTAAGTGAGGAAAAAAAAAATGTTTTACGTTCATTGAGGCAAGCGAATGTAGAGGGTGTAGTAGGCCAAAATGTGAGTAGATAGAGGAAAGTGGAGGATTTGCCAGGGCGTGAAATGGACAGCAGAACGTTTTTTTTTATTTTTATATTTCGTTCCATCATCTACACGTACTTCATTTCTGGTTTGGTGCTGTTGGTTTGGTGAAATCTCCTTCCTTATACTGGAATGGACTGTATACCAGATATGACCCATGTGCCCGTAAAAATACTCATAAAATCACAATTTATGTGAAATTTCTACAACATTGAGATCGATATGAAAGCAATATACATATGGGGGGGATGTACATGTTCGTATACGTACATTATATACATGATCAATTGGCCTTTTTTTTACTGAACCCCTCAATAATAAACATTCTCAGTTGAATCATAATGTGGAAAAAATTTCACGTTCACCGCCCTCCAGGCCGTTTATCATTTTCAGCATAGATAATAAACAGAGGCAGCCTCACCCCACAATGCATAACGACTGTAAAATTTTTGTGCAAATACCCGCTTATGACGCTTAATTCAATCATAATTACACAAACGACTTATTTATTTTTAATTAAACATTGTTCTTTGGCCTCTATGCTGCTTTAAAGCAGAACAATATACAAAATATACAATACAAGCTTTTACCCCCAAAACACGCATCAAAAGGCAACGGCCTAATGATCGCCTTTTTGCTAATTTCTTTTTAATTGTCGGTGTTTTAAATTATCTACACATTTGTTGATTTTTCCATCGTTCAACCACACAAATCGCTTTTAATGACGATGTGTGTCTGCGAGGAAGGAAGAAAAAAAGGGTTTTTTTTGCTTACTTTCTTGCTTACTTACTCGTCTCTCTTCTCACTTGTGTGGCAAATATCGTTTATAAAACTTTTGCATTTAAAGCAACAATTAGTAAGTAAATTTTTTTTTTTGCTACCCTATAATAGCTTCATATATGACTGAATATGTGTACAATAAAAACATGTGAGAATGGCGAATAAAAATTGTAATGGGAAAAAAATTGAATGATTTAAAGGATTAAGGCGCATTATTGATCAAGGTATTCTCCATTATGATGTCTATTATTGAGGGACAAATGGGCAATAGCAGGAGTAGGAAGTAGAAATGTTGACTATTTCAGCTTAGTACAGTGTTGTATAAACTTTTTTTGTACCACAATACACCTTGATACTTACTTATTTACTTTGCTGATTGTACAGACTGAATGTGATCCTATCCCTCACTATGGTGATAAGGCACAATGACTTATCCATTCATAGTGGGGGTGAGGGGTGTAATGACACCTCTTTCTAGTTACACCTATGCAAATAATAACTTTGTTCCAATTAATTGATTACATGCTTCTGAACCACCTTACTCTCTCTTAATTCATTTATATCGAGCGAGAACTCACACGGCGCCCGGGGGTAAAAATTAGAAAATTGAGAAAACTAAGCACAATTACATTTTCTATAACGGGAATAATTGAAGGTAACTACGCATCCTATAGGGAATAGAATTGTGCATCAAATGGTATGTCTTTGGCAAGTAGCAAAAAAGTTGGCATATCTTTGGTAGCACTGTGCATGGGTCAGATGCAAAACAAAGATAGATAACGAGAGGACCAAACAGGAGTTTCATTTTCTTCAAGCACTGGTTTAATGCGTTTTCGTCGATCAGGGGTGACCGCTGATATCCTAGTTTTATAATTTTTGACCTAGAATTCAGATGCTCAGGGTAGATGTTCCACTTTCCTCACCATTGTTACCCCAAAGATTGCATATAAATCAATACACAAATTAATTAAAGTTAAAACACCTAAGAATGGAGCACAGAATTGCTAGAATTGCTAGTAATGCTAGAATATTGCTTTCATACATTCTAGTCTGCTATAAAAATGCTGTCCTAATAAAAATGTTAGCCACCAAAATGAACACATTAAATTCACAAAAAAATTGCATCAATAAAACTTCTTTATAGGCAACATTTTCTATCGTACACACTACAAATGATCCAATTTGCTTTCATTTTGTTCTGTAAACTGCAATTTACTTTTTTTTTTCATTGTTTGATTGCAATTTCATGCGTTTACTTTCCATCGTCATTAATTTGTAGGGTTAAAAAAAAGAACCCGCATACTGTTAGTTTTACTTTAACCTGTTTATATATGTATCGAATATATGTACATAGTGGTTTATTTCATAAAGATCAAAGGTAATATGTGCACATTCACTCATTCATACACCTAATGGTAATTAATTCACAATAAAAACATCAACAGCACAAAGCGATGCACCCTTTTTCTATTATTTTTCCTCAATTTTCCCTTCAAGCTACAATATATATATTCCACATGATGGCTTATGAAGGAACAGCAAAAAAAATCCTATACGATATGCAATAAAATATAATTGTTGGCAATTTCCATGGCTGGGCTATAACAAAATGTGAGGGAGAAAGGAAGAGAAATATTTAATGGGCAATTTTCGTTGATTATTTTTCCTTCTCTTCATCATAACCATCGTTCGATGCATGTTAACGTTAATTGTCAGAGCTTTGGAGAGAGCGCGTACTCCTGTACTTCATCATATGATAAAATATTCAACCTTACTTCCCCATTATATTTGTTTGAGGCACTAATTTGTTTATGAGATTCATTATTTCTTCCATCCTTATGAGGTCGACCATGAGTGACGTCCAACATCTGAGGACTTGCTAAGGACGAAATTCAACCTTTTTTGGTCAAGAATTCTCACAAAATTCAATCCAGATTGATGTATGATAAGCAATAAGTATTATTCTGGATCTTACTTACTTACATTCTTGGTTAAGACCCATTGCCGCGTGGAAGTTCTACCAGTTCGGACTGCTAAGCATTTTAGCATCCTTTACTGCACATCAAAGCCAGATATTCCTTGGTCTAACCTGGATCTTTTTACTTACTTCCTTGATTAAGACCCATTGTCGCGCGGAAGTTAGTAAAACCGGTTCTATCCTTTATGAACTTCTGCTAGTTCGAATTGACAAGGACTTTTGCGTCCAATGCTCCACATCCATAAAATCCACTCCTGTTCCTCTTTATCCTGTAGTATCCTGTCTTATGATTTTAATTATCAGCATACATCATTCACAAATGACCCCCAATAACCTCAGCTAATAAAATAAATTGAAAGAGAAGAAAAATTGCTGACCAATAAGAATCCCCTAGCCCTCGAAGTCCGTAATTATAAAAATATATTATTTATTAATTATTGGCAATTTCTAGGAAATTAGGATTCGCTCTCCCCCCATCCACATTAATGAATGAATCATCAATTAATCGAAGGAATTTTTTTTGTATCAATTTTCATGTCTAAATACCGCATTAATGATAAAATAAATTCAGAAAAAGGAATGGATGGAAGAAAAAATTCATTAAATATCCATTTGACGAGATTTACGCAGCTATATTAACAGACTTATCTAAATTAGTTGGATGGAATTTTGGAGAGGAATTAAATTAACTTTTGATTCTGCTGTTGAAATGGACAAGGGATAGTTCCGCATACTATTAATCTTATTTTATCAATTTAACTGATTGCATCAATGGTCTAAATGGTACGACGTTGGACTTTCATTCCAAAGGTCTTGAGTTCAATCCCAGTTCATGTCTAAATTTGGAAGCTTTATTTCCATTTCACTGTTCTAGTTACAAAGCTCGTTATGTGTGTTGGATGCAGTTCTGAGGTCTTTGGCACTTAATGTGCTTCAATAGCTAGGTAATGAAGTATATACTTGCATCTGGATGGTTTTCATTGCGTATTCTTGGACACGAGAATTACAACTGGGACATTACACAATGCATTAAGTATTATGACCTATTCGATTTTGAGCCATGTGTAGAGCCTTTAAGTGGTTCTTACACTAAACACTGTATGTCTCTTTAGTGTGCCGTAGCACATAGGTTGCTCACTATTGGTCTAGAGTGTTGTGGTGCAATAAAAAACTCCATTAAGAGTAACCTAATAAAGACATCATAAAGATAATTATTCAATTATTCATTTTATATCCAACTGTCCAAAAAATTGTCACCTCCACTTGTCAAGTTCCAACGAAAAAATACATTTTATGCTTCAATTTATGCTTTCAAAATGACAAATTTATTGAAATATAAAATAAAAGAATTGAGTTATAATGGACATGTATAGAATATATCGAATATATGAGCCATTAATTCACCCTCAATTTACCTCCTAAATTGTGGTCATAAAACATCATGACCCGGAGGCTCATATACTCAAATTTCTCCTTTTTCGTAATTTGTTATTTTGAAAAATTAATTTTTAATAACATTAAATCAACACCGTTATTTATGACAATGGACTTTTTCACATCACGATTTGATCATTAATTACACGTTTAAACAAAAATTGCCTTTTTTTTTGTTAATTACAATGAAAATTACATCAATCATTCCACCGATGACTGGACATATCGAAGTGCGTATATTTGTTTATTTATTTATTTTTCTTTTATTTGTAATTTTCATATAGTCATTAATGAGAAACATTTCAGCCTGTTACTTATGTGACAATTGCTAATCAATTTAGTTCTAATCGGCTGTACATATCCAGATAATGACTTGAATTGATGCATTGTTTTTACCTCGTTTTTGTTAGTAACATGTTGCCTGTGGAGATGGAATAATTTCATTTTTTTATTGCATTGTTTGTACGCATTGTTTATACGCATTCTTTTAGTCATGCATGCATCACGTATTCATAAATCAGTTTTGCACTCTTTTTGTTTCCTTATTTTTTATTTATAATTTCTCTAGCTCTACTTCCATACGTTGTTTGATTTAATCAACAGACCTGGTGGAAAATGTGATTTTAAACGTTTTTAACCCCAACAATCATTGTATTTGTTCACAAGTGACAAAATGAGTTGTGTTCATGTAAGCTGTAGATTCAGCATTCGATTAGTCTTCATACAGCTCTGCACTTATCATGACTTTTGTAGTTGTATAAATATAGTTTAATCAAAACGACTTCCTTATGGATTTATAAATTCACAATAATGTTTATTCATCAGAGTTCAAATACAGACTGAACTTTTGTATGAAAAGGGGTTTTCAACTATGTACAATAAATATTATTCAAATCTCAAATGATCGTTATAACAATGGAATTTTTCACAAAATTACAATGATAAATTCAAGAAAATTCGTTTATAAATGTTTCTTACCTTCTAGTTCCATTTACCATTACAAGTATCCGGTTTTCCATCAGTTATTCCTGCTTTTACCTAAATATTATTTTTTTAGTTAAAATAACTTTATTTTGTATAAAAATGTGCTTACAATATCTTTGTCACTAATGTCAAGTCCAAGAGAAAAATACTCATTTCAATACAATTTAAATATAAATAATACGTTATTGTTGTATAACAACACTAGCTTATATCCGGCACTTAAATTACTATTTATAATAAATTTAACAAACTTTTATCTTGCAAATTCGACATAAATGAATGATCGCCAAGTCAAAAAGCCAGCATGGAGGTCAAAACTTACATGTCATCTTCTCTAAACTACTCATATTGTCATTATTAACATTATTATTTTTCTTCATTAACGAACGTGTCTATGGCTCATCTTTATGAATAGAAAAGAAAAAAATAATTCATCATATAGAGGAAGATCCATTTTTTTAATTTGCAAAAAGCGTTTGTGGCATGAATGGAACAAGAAGAAAATCGGCATCATCCGGAATAATTATGTAATTATTTCATTTTGACGACAACGACGAGTAAAGAGAAGCTAAAAGAGAGAAAGATAACATTGAAGGCGATTGAATAAGCTCATAATTGCCTTCATTTAATTCATGTAAAGATATGAGACGAGTTGTAAAGAGACACCAGTTAACTTTGATGTTTTTAACTGCTTCCGAAAGCGTCAGAAAGTGAAATGACTGTAAAATGAAAAGAGCGAGATAATGTAATTGCTATGATTGGAGTTTGTCTGGATAATTATGCTGCGTTTGTGTGTTTTTGTAAAGGTTTGACTGTGGATTTTGAATGGATTAGGAAATTGAAAAGATTTTTCGAGATTGGGGCAATTAAAAATGATTTTAAATTAATCGAACGATTTTAGTGCTAATTATTTGATTTGTTTCGATGACGACTGTCAAATGCATTGTGTTTTGATTGTTTTCAAGCATTTTATAGCTTTCTGCTTGCTTTCAAATAGTTTAAAATCACAAAATTTCAAGAATTGGAAAATAACGAACAGAAAAAATTTAAAAAGTATTGATTTGAGATGAAGAATTCAAATATTTTTTTGACCGTTATTTTCTAGTCGATATAATTTACAATCATCAATTCCTCTCTGGAAATTACTTACAGTTAAATATTCCAGCATTAATAATTACTCATTGCAATTCAATATCAATTTAGGGCTTGCTTCATAAATTTTTTATTACTTCAAGCTACTTGAAATTCATTAAAACCCAGAAGTCACGGAAATGAGCATTTTAATTTGAAGTAGGATTGATATAAATATTTATGTGTGTTTTTATGACAAAAAAAAAAGCCTACAAATCTTTTTGTTTGAATAAATTTAACCGCAGAAAACTTCATGCTTGAATAAATAAAATTATCGCAGTCTGAAATTTAATTTATCTTTTGTGAAAATCTGAAACTTACAATATTAGTGACTGGCAAAGAGAGATCAGCTGGAGAAAACTAACAACCAAAGGTAGCCAATGACACAGTCCCGAGGAGTGTATGACAATACTGTGGGTGTTCAATTGATGATGTCCGAAATTCAGAGGAATGCTGGAGGTTCAATGAATATCATTGGAAGGGCTGGAGTAATGGGATACGGAACATTTATAATTTAAGTGTGGCACTTTGCCATAGAGTCAAATAACCTCCGATAGCTCAGTGGTAGGAGCATGCGACCAGATATCGTAGAACCTGGGTTCAAATCCCACTCGGGATCCGCCACTCAGATTGTGAGATCAACAGTTATCGATAAAAACGACACTAATTTTTGATGGACGTCATTTATTAAACGACCTATCAATAAGTCAAATGATTGCATCTTAAGACACAAACCCTATGCATGTAAAAGCTTATCCCAAATCAAGTATCTCAAGTCATAAGAACTCAATAACCCCCCAGCACATCATCATGATCTTAAAGTCAACCTTCAAGCCACTCCTTCCCATGAATCTACAGCTCGGACATGAACTCGTCGTGCAATATTTAAAATCCATAGAAACACATTCAAACATGGGTATAAGAGGCACCCTGTGGATAGCAGTTAGTTGGTTGCAACAGCTAAGTGGCAATTTGTGATGTTTATAATTATATTTCGTGATGAAAATGATCAGCTGCAGAAGATGGATTATTTAAATAACCAATTGCGTGAAACATGATTGACTGCAAATGACCAAATTGTTCATTTTTTAGACCCCATTGAGATTTTCAAAATATTTGATCATAAAAATCATGTAGTACATAAGCAATAACCACAAAATATAAAGACTAAGCACGTGATCAATAAAACTATTGTGTTGCTGTTTGCTGTAACAAAAACAAGCCCAATTGTGTGCAGAAAATAAACATTTTTTTGTTTCACATGCAGTTCCATGTGTCGTTATGAATCAACACAATAAATTAATTATACCGATGCCTTGTCTTAGATTACAAATGAAAAATAATAAAGAATAATTACGTACGTTGCATGAATAACTGCGGGTACGGGTAGACACTTCAGTTTTTAAGGTATATACAATAATTTTTCTGTTGTGATTTTTAACAAATTGGCGGAAATGAAACAGTTTTCAATTTCATTCGTTGGAAATTTGCGTTTACTATTTGCAGTGAATTTATAATTTTTTACTTCTTCACTGACTTTCTTGGAGCGCATATCAAATGTCCAATTATTCGTTCGCTTCATTTGTTGCGCTTTTGTTGTGCTTAGTAACGTAAAGCAAAGAAAGGCAGTGAGAAAGGTGAGAGACTTGAAACAACTGATTCATTATTTTTTAGCGAGTTGTTGCCTTGAATGAATGATTGATGGATGGTTAAGTGGGTGGCAGTCTGGCTGATTGACTTTAATTTGGTGAAATTTGCTTTTATTATTGTCATGATTTTGAAAAGGGGCTTTCAAATATTACGTAATGCAAAAAATTAACTATGAAGCCTTTTCTTCGTTAAAAATTCAAATTCAAAATGACCGTTACATTTTCAAAAATCCAAAAGCCGTCGAAATTTCAAAGCAAAAAAACCGTTAAATGTGAATTTTTGAAAACTCATCAAAGATTTAAATTCAAATAAAAAACAGCCGTTAAATTCACTTTCAAAAATGCTTCTCATCCTCATCTTCCCAACATGATTTCCAACTTGCTTTCTTTAATGCTTTATACATGTAATAAAAAATTGAATGAAAACGAAAGTGCTCATCACGATAGACGCGAGCGAAAAGTTCATGGGCACGAAATGCTCAAAATTATTTTCTATAAATAAATTTATAATTTTAAGGTTCGCAGCATAAACAAACCGTCAAATCTTTTGTTTGGGTGTTAATTATGTTAATTTCTTGAGCATATAATAATGTACAATTGTAAGGCAAAAAACTTAAAATCTTAATTAAATTAACGTTGAGGGAACCAAATTCAATAGGCAAACAAAATCTTTTGTAGCTGGAGCAATAAAGGCATTAAATTTATTGTTTTTTTTTTCGACCTCACCTCGTGCACAAAACTGCCAATTTGGAACAAAAGATTGTGTGCTGCATAAATAATATGGCTATTGAGAACTATGAGCAAATGCTCAATTTTCAATTTTTTGCACAACGAATTGCAGGAAGGCAGTTACGAAATTATGTTCATATGAAGTAGTAGGTGACTAATAGTGGCGACCCAATGCGCGACATTAAAACCTTATTAAAGAAATAAGAAATGAGGAAAAACTTTCTCTCAGCCATGGCCACGAGCGAAGAATACGTACAGTCAGCTTGTGCCTTATTTGTTTCATTTAATGCTTCTTTCTTTCTCTCTCATTTCATTTATTGCCTCAGTGCCATTTCTTCTAATGTGATTAATATTGAAGTTTAACTTGAGAAACTTTTCTATACTTATTTCTTCATAGCCGCACTTACAAACTGCCACAGTCATTTCTCATAAGCATAACTTTTTGGGTGGGCATCATTGTGAATAAGTGAGCTTTTAAGTTTACTTTTGCTGAGTGACTTGTTGGCAATTGTAGCTTGTTGGTTTTATGTTTAACGTTCAGTCCCATTCAGTCATAAACAGGCAGATCATGTTTCATAATTTGACATTTTTAATGATTTTTTTCTAAGAGGTCATTCAGTCATGACGTCCATTCTTTATATATTCCAAAGATGTGAGACAATCGACATGAATTTTGCAATATCCCGAGCGACATAAATGAAGAAGATGTCATTTCAGAGTTGACAAAGGTCGAGTAATGGCGCTTGTCAGTTCATATTCAGTTGGTGGCCCCTTCCGCAAGTTCCCACCTTCCTTTGATGACTAGCAGTGGAAGCTGTGATTCAATGAGCTATCAGAATACCAACTCTGGGCCCCATCATGACTCCGTCCATAAGAACTTACCGCTAATAAATGTGTCCATCAAGCAGCCTTTTTAGTTTGTCTTGTTCGGGTCATTCTAGCCATTCTTCATCAGACGTCACTTAAAAACAACCTCAAATCCATTCTGCATAATATGATCGTTGGAATTAAGAATGTACATTTTTAAGTTGATGACTAACAGATTGACTTCAAAGACTCATTTGACCTTACATCTTATATCAAATCATTTCAGCTTCATTCTTCTCTAAATACGAAGAAAAACGTGATCAACGCTTAGATGCATTTTAATATAAATCTATAATGGGATATAGAAGCTCAAATTAAGTCAATTAAGCAATAAGGCTGAGCAGTAAGCAATAAATATTTGGTTATTGGATCATAATAAGCTAATTTGTAATTAGAAGCCATGAAATTTGAACACTATTTACGTTGTGCAGCTCCTGCATAGGAATTTTAGTACGTGATACTTTTCAGGTCCATTCTATCAAGAATGAGGAAGAACATATCAAGTGTAAATGGCCAAAATTCGGTCCTACTTTAGCATGACTCGCACTAGGTCAACTTCGATTAATTTCGGTCTTAATGCAGATCCAAGTTAGACTGAGGCTTGATTTTCGGCAATTTTAACGTCGTGTTCCTTCCGGGTATAGCATTAGTGAGGTAATCGTGTAGCTCTCGTTCCTATTTTCATTCAAAAGTCACCATTTCACTTTCCTTGCCCCAGAAATCATTCTAAACTCAAAACTATCACTAGATTAGTAAGTTGATTTTTCTAGGACATAGCTTTATATTACCAATTAAATAACATTACATAGTATCTAGAACCACATGTAAAATCAAGCCGGTGTCCATTGATGTCTCTTACTCTCTCATGATGTTTAATGATAATTATAGCTATGGCACAAGCAAAAAAATGCGCTTAAGTCATTTGCCTACACTGTCATTAAATCATTGTGTAGTTTTTTTACATCGCTGGGTGTTCGCGTAACATGTTTCTGTGGCTTTCTGTGTCACATTAGCAATAAATATATACAGGGGAGGAGTCAATAATATGAAATTATTAAAGAGCACTGAGTCACATTTATGTCTTACTTATGAAATCTATGAAAACTAGATTAGAAAACAGTTCTCGATATTTTATATTCAAAATAATAATAAAAAGACTGATATTGTGCAACTTACTGCTGTATAGGAATGAATAAAAAATCACTTTCAAGTAATTTCTCTATGATAATTTTTTTCACTTTTTTTTCACCTCATTCAGACTCATAAATTGATCTGTAATAATTTTTTGTGCATTAATTGATTGATCAATAACAATCATTTGTTATATTTTTATGTTCAACCATGCTGCATGATGAGGTGTCAAATTATTGCTTTCTCATCTATCAAAACCAATTATGAAATTTTTATTTTATTGTCAATAGCTGATGCCTGCTTGCTTCTGTTAGTGTTTTGCGGTATGTTTTTCATTAATCACAGATCAATTATATCATTGAATGCATCCAATAATTTGATGTAATTAGCAATGCGCAATGTTGTGCTGAAATAATTTTTCATTTAATTTCATCTTTGCAGATTGGTGGCGAGAGTTTTTCTTTGTGCGATGGGCTTTCTGTCTGATGGATGGATGTTGACCTTTTGGATAGTAATGAAGCCATAAATGCTGTCTGTAAGTTCTCTTTGTTAAGATTGCGATGAAGTCAAGGAAATGACAGGGGAATTGCACTTTAAGTGCAATCATTGGAACATGGAAATGGAGTAATTGAATTTTGAGCAGTAAGGATGAACATTTTCAAAAAAATCTCAAAAAAACCAAAAATTTAACTAAACATTTAAAAAAAAATCTAGCTAAAGAAGCAACAGATATAATACGATATAATAAGATAAGCTTGACTTGTTACAAGATTCGAACTTGTAATCTTTTGTAGATTTTATGAGAATTCCATGTTCTCTTGATTTTTTACAATGTGTTAAAAGCAATTTTCCATATATATTGTCAAAATTGACGAAAGGAAGACACAAGAACTCATGAAAAGAAGCTGTTGATAGACATAGCATTGCCTTTGATGATTAGTATCACTTTTGATCCACTTTGAATCGAAACACAGATTTTTGTTCCTGGCTAAGACGGCTACTTCTACAAGTATCTTGCGTTGCAGCTCTGCCTTGTTCTCTACGGTTGTATACTAAGTAATTATCCTTCTGCCAATATTCCTTTTACTTTTTATGTTCCAAAACAATACCTGTCTCGCAATGTCTGCTTCATACTTCTTTAAAGTGTGACCGATCCATCCTCACTTCCTTCTGTCAATCTCGATCACAATAACTTTTTGTCCTGTCATTGCTTACATTGTTAATAATTATATTTGAATAGTAGATGAAACAGAATTAGCATTGCATTTGGTATTGGTAAATGGCAGATGGAATAAAGCTTTAGATGGCTTCTAAAGGAGGTTATGAATCTCAATTGATCTGTACGACCAGCACGAAGTAACTAAATAAATAAATAATAATAAATTCATCAAACGCACCTCAAACTCAATCATTATCACCACATCATTCGATTCCATTTTCTCTCCTTTCTTTATAATTTAATACAAAAAAATTAATTAAAGTGAAAAGCGAAATGAAAATAATTTTCCAGTTTTCCATTGGCATTTATTAATAAAAAACGTGTTTAATCTCATTATTAGAAATCAATTTTTTTGACATTTCCGTAAAAATATAAAATTTCACTACAGCGTATTAAATAATATCGACATCGATCGTCACGGGGTTGCCATTAGTATGAGCGAGAAGTAAATCTAACCGAAGAATCTCGTTTTGCATCTTATGAATCAACAACATCAATTTCTTCTTCTTTCCCTATGTCTCATTTAATCAATGAATATTTTTTTGTTGCTGCAAACATCAGAAATGGTATAACTAACATTACCGTAAATGGTCGATCTCGCACATTGACCACAACAACAACAACGTATTCCACGCTCATGTATTTTTGAGATCATTCAACTAAAAGCTCTTGTATATAGCATGATTACATGCACACATACAATGGTGAGCAACATGTGAGCACAGAGAGAGTGAGTGAGATGGAGCACGAGACCTGAATTGACCATGCTGAAAGTAAGATTTTAAGACTAGCTTACGTTTCTTTTCTGTTTTTGGTTCTTTACTTTATACTACTCTCATTTTAATCTTGTGTAGATGTTGTAAAGTGTTTTTCGTTCTTATTTCTTGTGCTAGATGAGATGACTCGTTAGGAATGGATGGAATTTGAGGTTTAAAGTTGAGATTTAGTTGACTTATTGCATCCATCGGAGTTTGAGAATTCTTGAAGAATCTCACGATCATAAATGTTAGATTCATGTCTTATCCTAAATTCAGATCATCACTGGATGTTCCTTAATCCTCAATATTCAGATTAATCCTCCGAATGGACAGATTAAACTTAAATCCCGCGAGATGACACACAGTCAACTAAAATTGTATCACAAAACTCATTTTTCATTCTCTTTTTTCATCTCTCTTTCTCACACGCGAGTAGCTACTGCTGGCTTTATACTTTATACTTTACAACAAGTCATTTGAGCGAGTTAAAAAAAAAACGAAAAGAAATGAAAAAGAAAAAATATCAAAAAGATTGTTGTTTAGTCGTTTTGTTGCGATCGTCTGAAGCAGTTCGTTGAATTGGAAATTAAAGGAAGTACAGAAATTATTTCCATACTTTAATAAACGGCATTGTGCTGTCTGTGAAAATAAAAAACTATAAAAGTAGACATAAGTGAGTGATTCATAAAAAAAAGTTCTTATTCTGTGAATTTTTAAATTATTTACATGTGAAAGATCAGCATAAAAAGTTATAGAAAGAGAGAAGATTCATATTTCATGCCTCATTTTTCCCTTTCAATATGTCATGTATGCAAAAAATAAAAAGCAAAGAGTTTTCACTTTTAAGTCTTTGAAATAATAATAAAAAGTATTAAGAATGAAAATGAAGATTGATGAGAGGTAGCATCTGACAGTGTAGAGTACAATTAATTTCGTTGCTGTTGGGATGATTCTCATGATTCTGCCATTCAATGGAGCAATTAAGTCACTCACAGACTTAATTAAAAGATTCTTAACAAAAGATTGTCAGTAACTGCGCTAAAACGTTAACAAAGACGAATGACTATTAATGCCATCGCTCCTTTTTCTTATTTAATTTTAATATTCGCATACGAGACAACAACAGCGGCAGACCATGGATGGATGAAAAAAACAACCTAGTATGAAAGTCGCTCTTATGATATTTTAGCGGACGACTGGAGTGCATTTTCCTTGATCTAGTTAGTAGATTGATTGATTGATAAATTGCAAAGTAATATCAGACCAATTAGCTTTGATCGAGACAATTTCAGTCTTAATTGGTGATTGATTTAATTTTCAACGGATATTTTAAATTCAAATTATTATTTCTCAAAGGGTGCTTTGTTCAAATTTTCTTAGTTTCACATCCTGTGAGTTTTGTTGTGATGAATTTTCATAAATTAATTGATTTTAAGTTCTGAAATAAACTTTCATAGACTAATCTTAAGTGCAAAATAAGAAGCAAATGGAAATAAACCAAAACTATCAAGATTCATCGAGATTCAAAAGGTTTTATTGAAAAAGAAATTGAATTGAAAATCTAGCACAGTGACAACATTTTTGTAACCTCAAAAAGCTATTACTGTATCTTTCTCTCGCCAAAGCTACTAATCGTTCAATCAACAAGTTAGCCAAGTCAGTCCAAAGTGAATAGAAAAACATTAAGTCTCGGTCAAACAAACTGCAATAAAAACAGCAATGATTTTATGCAGAACATAAAAAAATAACACTGAAGAAATGAAGGAATAAAAAGTTTCTGGTTGACCTTAAAAATGTATAATGTTATTATATATAATAAGATGAGAGAGACCGTAATTAAAATAAAATATTGACTTCCATAACGAAATGTCCTAAAGTGCAGAAAAACACACTGCTGAATAAAACATTATTCATGGAAAAAAGAGAATCGCTCACGAACACAAGCGACCTGATAATAAATTCCCGTCGATGTCAATAAATGTGCGAGCTGTTGTGATTCATGGCACACAAATATCACCCAATTTTTGCTCTACTGCTCGCTGTTCTACAAGAAATTTGTTGTGACTGCAAAATATTTTTTTTTCCCTCCACATCGTCGTGCCATTCTGAATGTGAGCCTATAAACGACCCGTTCTCATTCATAAATGGAAAACTAATGTAAAGGAAAGAATATTCTGCAGCTACAAACATCCTCACCTCTCACTCCTCACGTCAGACTTCGAAATTGTAATAATAAATCAAAAAACCACTGCTGCCAACTGGGAGGAAGGAAAAAAATATTGTAACGAGAAAAAAGGAACTAGATCCCTATTGAAAAATATACAAATTATGTCAACGAGGAGAATGAAGAGGATAGAGCAGTAAGGACAAATGTGCATTGTACGAAAGTTTCTAATCAACGAGTTTCTACTTCCATCTATTGTTTCATTAGCTTTCAATCGACTGACTCGACTATTTCAAAATCGTGGTCTCTAAAAAAATTGAAATTAGCAATCTAATCGCAGGCAAAGAAAAATCAGGGTCAAAAATAAAGACTAATTCATTCATTTGTATATCCATTGTACATTCGATGCCAATAGTTTTTCAATTAAACCTGGCCAGTTTTTTCCTCTTTACCGATTATTGCGGTTTTTTCTTCTACTTTGTTGCTTAACCTGCTCATGAAATAATTAATTAAGCCAATAATTGCAAATCGTGGGCATCTCATCATTCCATATATGTCGTTCCTTATGATTTACATCTTACTCATTTTTATGTAATGAGCTTATTACGAGTGTCAGAAAATTGAGACTATAATAATATTGATGAGCATGATTAAGATGATGAACTAAATAGTTATGAAACTCTTTTTTTATTTTCTCATCTTATTCAAATTTTGAAGCTTCAAGGTTCGGATTAAGTTTGTCAATTTACCCAAAATCAATTTTCGCAATGATTTTTTTATTTAGTCAATGATATAATTGGAAGGTGATGGAATAGCTTGTATTGATACTTTTGAAACAACCCAAAAGTCAGGTAGATATGACTCATGTCCAAATGTCATGCTGGTTATTTGAAACTTCCAAGAAGCAGATCACAGTTGATCTGTACGGCAATCGAAGTAACTAAGTAAGAAGAAGGTTTCTAGAACATCTGAGGGCAACATAACCTCGAACTGAAATTCGATTTACTTTTTTATGAGGTCTAGAGTGTCTCATGTTGCCTTCGAAACCGGTCCCTGAACTCGAAGTCGTTTCAACTTTTATATGAACTTGAGTTCAGTAGAGTCGACTTTCGTTACAAAATCCGAGTCGCCTACAAAATCTACCAAAAGTAAAGGTCAAAGCAGTTAAGGTTGACATTTTGTCAAACTTATTCAGAACCATCAATAGCTAGTCTGACATCCAAACAACTAAGACATTAGAAATTTGCTACTTTTCTCCTTACTAAATTTCCCAATTAAAATTCCCAAACTTTTTAATAAATTTCCCAATTAAAAATCCAAAACTTGATACTGACTCAATCAAGACTAATAATTTTCAGGAAGTCTTGTCCTCAATCTCAAAACCAATTAAATTTCAGTATTGACATCAACAAAAACCTAGTCAATAATAAACACACATTTAGTTATTAATGCCATTTCCTTAATAAATCCTTACCGTGACATTCGTTATTAAAGTAATTGAACAGTATGTATAGTGAAAAATGAGAACAATAACACCTTTTAAGTAAAAAGCCATCAGAATGTGCTAAAACACTTGAAAGCTTCTATTCTCTGTGCCATTAAAATGTAAACTTCATTTCACACATGGAGCTGCTAAATTGAATATTTTAATGACAATAAGTATTCACGAAAAAAAAAAATGTAAATGAACACTTACTAAACACCCGTTATGGTTAGCAATCGCAAACGTATCATTTAAATTAAGCTTTAAATATACAATAAGATCACACATGTGGGAATCTTGTTTGTGTAAACACAGTAAAGTGTAAGTCGAAATAAAAGACATAACTTAATGGCTTTTAATTGCAATTTGGTATAAAAAGTCTCACTTATTCAATTGAGCAGGAAAGAGAAATAAGTGTATTAAGTGTAGACAATGATGGTAAAGAAAGATCCCATGACTCTATAATATTTCCTCATTTTTGTGACTCGTTTTTCGTTTTCTATTTCGTATAGCTTCATATGGCATCAGGAAAAGTCTTTTTTTCCATGGAAATAAGAAAGACAAGCTAAGCTTTGCACAATAGAATTGAGCATGGGAACAATGTGAAGTAATCAATGAAAATAATTAATTAATTAATTTAGAAATCACGACTTAACAATTTTAAACTATTGTCATTATGGGTAATTGCTCTCAAATGCCTTTTTCTTTCCCTTTTTTTTGTGTCCATATTAATAACTTATAATTTGATGCTGAAAAATGGAATTAGATTTAAATTGAATGATTTTTTAATTGTCTGTCGATTTATTGGAATTGGAGCTAGATGCTGAGCATTAAGTTGACTAATATTGAGTTGGATATGCTTCAATTTTAATCAATATCTGCATCTTCATTTATAATAAGCATTTGGGCTCAATATCCTGAACAGCTCAAATCGGATAACCAAAGGCTAGAATGATTTTGACTTAGTGCCAGATTTGATTTAAACCTGATTCCTACCGCCAGAGCCATGCCTCCTAGGTGCTATCCGCTTATTATATCTGTGAACTATAGCTTAATGTAGGATTTGAACCTCTTAATTGCTGACATTTCAGAATCAACTTGAACTTACAATCTTCAACCAACGATGCATAAGTCCAATATGCCACTTAAACTCACAACAGCGGATATCTTTACTCAAACACAGACATAAATTCAAGAATTATGAATGCACATATTGACCTCGAAGTTGAATCTCAAGTTATGATTCATTAAAATGCAAACCAATCATTTTGGTTCTAAGTAATAACGCGTTGATTCCATTCAATCTGGCTGATTAATATTCTTAAGAATCTAACAAGCTTACTATTTCCACAAAATGTTCTAAAGCTGTTCACCAATTTTCTCTAATAAACTTAATAATAGTCATTTATTTTCCGGGGAATTTGCTATAATCTTTTTATAGCATATACTCTACAATAAACTCCAAATCATTCACCAAACCTGTGTTGTCCATTTTTCTTGTCATTATTCATCATATTTACGTCAGATTTATAATTATTATATTCGCAATTTCACAAGAACTTTATCTTCCTGAAATCTGTTCATATTTCATCTTTTTATTGAACCGTCTACATATAAAAAAATTTCTTAATATTGATGTGTCAATAACTTTAATTCTCTTTACAATCAACATCATCATCATTATCATTTCCCATTCTGCTTTCCTGCTTTAATATTATTTTGACGGGGGTCCATAGTTTCAATAATGTTGGAATTTGATATTTTACTTGGAAGTCAGAGATCGATCTTATAACTTAGAATGTTGTCTATGTCAGATAGAACCTAAAGCAGATGAGATCCTCATCTTGAAGATCGCAGTAATCGTTTTTTTGACACCCAAAGCAAATTCTGATTAAAGCCAACTTTATTGAAACCAAAGACCCCTTCCTCAATATTTTTCAAATCTCACAATAATGAACCTGCTTGAATCAAATATAAATCCACTACTTAAATCGATGAATGAAAACATTGATGATGGGAAATGTGATCGTAAAGTGTACAAGGTGATCGGCAAGCGGCAGTAACAAATGGCAGAACAAAAAAAAAACTTCGAACGGAGAGAATAAGAAGTGGCAATAAATTCGTGAGTCAGCAAAGAAGAACCGTCCAGTCGCATGTTCACTTCGTTATCGATCAATATGCCACGACGTGCGAGAAAAAATAGGCAAAAAATTTTATCTAAAAAAGAACAAAAATTCTCAACGTGATCAAGAAATCTTAATGACCTCATTTCGACAACGCCTATACCTTAACTTTTTCTTTTTCTCTTTTATTACTGTTGATACTTCCTTTCTTTCTTTTTATTTTGTAACTCTTCCCAATATGCTTTCTTATTGATTTATTCTTTTTCGTTCAAATAACACAAAAATAAATGTTGGTGGCTTTACTTGTGTCTCTTTGCTGCATTTACTTTTATTGTTTATTTTCATTAAATATGTTGATGCTGTAAAACGAGTTATTATGAATAGATGCATCTACTTAGATCATATTCTTGATATGACACAAATTCTCTTTTTTGCTGTATAGAGAGTAATAGAAAAGAGAGAGGAAGTAACAATTTTTCTTCAGATACATAAGTTTGTCATTAATGAATCGAGCGAATGTCCCGAGATGTGCATGATTATGAACTTAGTTGAGCTCAATTCTATACTTGAAAGAGTCTCGCTCAGTTTTCGCCTTGAAAGAGTCCCGCTCAGTCCGAGTCTTTAAAGAGCCACGATCAGCTCGATCCATGAAAGAGCTTCGCTCATCTCGATTCTTCAAACAACTTCGATCAGTTCGATCTTCAAAAGTGGCTCGCTCATCTCGAGCCATCAAGGAGCTTTGACCAGCTCGATCGGTGAAAGATCTTCGATCTGCTCGATCCTTGGGAGAGTTCCACTCAGCTCGATTCTAGGAAAAGTCCCGTTCAGCTCGAGTCTTGGAAGAATCCCGCTCAATCCGATCCTAAAAGGAGATCCACTCATCCGCTCGAACTTTGAAACAGCATCGATCAGCTTCAAAAGAGACTCGCTCATCTTGTTCCATCAAAGAGCTTTAATCAGATTAATCTGTGACAGATTTTCGATCAGTTCTATCAAAGAGACCCGCTCATATTCATCCTTCAAAGCTCGATCCTGATGATGTTATTTCACACAACTCAGATCTTAACAGAGCCTCGCTCAACACAAAAGAAGAATTCAAGATTATATCCATAACTCGAGCATATTAATTAATCCTATCTAAGTATGCACACCTCGGGCATAATACCCACGATTTGTCGTCATTTGTTAAGTTTGATTTATTGTGTACCTAAATGATGGCATAAAAATGTTAAAGAAAAACTCTTTGGGAGTCTTACAATGTTAATTGTAAAGGCAGTTAATGCGGAAATATAACATTAATTTTAATAAGTAGATTTAAGGATTGATTTAATGTTTTTTTACATTGCTCGATTACTTCGAATTCGTGGCATATGTATATACATACGTTTTGTACTTGCTGCATGCATTTACATAAGAAGAAATAACATAAAAATAATTATTGGATTTAATTCTGTCTGTTGAATATGAAAACTAGCAATTGCAAAAAATCGAGTTGATGATAATCAGCTTTAACTCCTGTTGCTCATTATTATTATTTGTTGCCATTTTTTATTTTACATCGTACATAATACATTATAACATGTACAACATGAACTTTCTTTTGGTTGATACCGCGCGTGGGTAAACCCACAATAAGTCGAGTAATAAAATATAATGAAAGAAACAAAAAATATCGCTGATCCCAATTTAAAGTCAAAACGTGAAGAAATAAAGGAAGAAGGAACGATAAGACAATCTCAATTTGACGAAGCTCAAAATGAAGAATTTCAAGAACTTATATAAAATGTGGGTCTTTGTACGATTTACGATGAAAAAGTGTCTTTACATTCGACATCTTTTTAATGGATTTATTTCACGAGCAACTGTCTACTTGATGTCTTCTTTTTCACAACACACACAGGAGTGTTAAGGTGTAATTAAGAATGTTGAGATTGATGCGCATATGCCATGATCATTAAGGTCGCTTCAAAGATTATTAAAATTATAACGTTTTTCTAAAATTTAAATTTTGTATTATATAAACTGAACTTAAATGAACTATGAATTACTGAACAAATTAAGTTTTATAAACAGAAGCATTAAAGTCATTAAAAAGTTCACAAATTGTTGATTAACTCTCTACTAATCAAGCTATTATTAATAATTCATTACTTATAAATTGTAGCAAACAATTTGCAACACCTTAAATTGTGTAAAATTAAAATAATCGTGTAAAAACATCCAGCAAACAACCCAAAGTGATCTTAAAACTTTCATACAACAACAGCTGCCTTAAATATTAAGATGAAATCATTTTCATCAAGATGTAAATGACGAAAGAAAAGCGATGTGAAATTACCGAACCTCGATTTCGTAATTTCTTACTCGTGCTTGCTTTTGCGGATCTTTAAGCCCGCTCATGTTAATTACATGCTATATCTTTCAAGAGCTAATTTTTGCGGTTTACTGTGTTAGAATATTGTAACAACATACAACTTATATAAAATGTGGGTCACGATTTACGATGAAAAAGTGTCTTTACATTCGACATCTTTTTAATGGATTTATTTCACGAGCAACTGTCTACGTCTTCTTTTTCAAACATATACAGGAGTGTTAAGGTGTAATTAAGAATGTTGAGATTGATGTGCATATGCCATGATCATTAAGGTCGCTTCAAAGATTATTAAAATTATAACGTTTTTCTAAAATTTAAATTTTGTATTATATAAACTGAACTTAAATGAACTATGAATTACTGAACAAATTAAGTTTTATAAACAGAAGCATTAAAGTCATTAAAAAGTTCACAAATTGTTGATTAACTCTCTACTAATCAAGCTATTATTAAAATTCATTGCTTCTAAATTGTAGCAAACAATTTGCAACACCTTAAATTGTGTAAAATTAAAATAATCGTGTAAAAACATCCAGCAAACAACCCAAAGTGATCTTACAACTTTCATACAACAACAGCTGCCTTAAATATTAAGATGAAATCATTTTCATCAAGATGTAAATGACGAAAGAAAAGCTATGTGAAATTACCGAACCTCGATTTCGTAATTTCTTACTCGTGCTTGCTTTTTGCGGATCTTTAAGCCCGCTCATGTTAATTACATGCTATATCTTTCAAGAGCTAATTTTTGCGGTTTACTGCTTTACATACATTTCCACCTTCATGTTAGAATATTTCAACAACAATCTACAGTTGCTATACATAAAGGTTTAGATGATCACGAAGAAGAAAACTGATCATGAAGCTTCAAGAAAAATTCTGGTTTAAAACATCCTGTCGATTAACAGGATGCCAAGTGGACATTGGTAATTAATTTTATTGATCGTCTGCAATCAAGGAAATCAAGTCTCATTACTTCATACGTTCTCATGATACGTAAAGTCAACAACCGAAGAAAATACAGCAAGTCAATTTGTCATTCGCATGATATTCGGTACCATTCAAGACTTTATTTCTGAATAAAGCATAATTAAATTAGTTCTGATTTCATTTGAGTACAAAAATACATGCTATTGTACTGCAATTATGTTGTTATCTGAAAAATGCCCATTGTAAATAGTGCGAAACAAATTTCAATAATAATATTTAGTCCATTCATCTCTAAATAAAATTATTGTTCCGCTTTACGCAAGATATATGTGTGTTATTGATTCACAATAGATTAAAAAATGAGAAAAATAAAAAAAAATAGAGAATAAAAAGAGATTTACAAATTGAAAAAATCAACATTGGGAATGAATAATATACATCATAAGCTAACGGTATCCATTCTTACTTTTTTTGTGGCCCATATTCCGATAATGTTTATCATTAGCAGTATCGTGTGTAATGTACCCGATACAAATAAGCGGCTAATTATCGACAACATTGCTTTATGTATGTCTTCCTCTATCCGAAAAACAGTCAGAAATAAGCTTTGTACTCAGTCAGTCACTCCGATGTGAGAAATGTAATGAGGCTCATGTCAGGGTTGTTGCTTTGTCTGCCTGTGTCTGATCACTTATGGAAATGTCACTACAGATGATGTCTAGTCGCAAAGAAGCTTATTTCAGTTGAGTCACAGGTCAAAATTGAACAATTCTGGTGAATAGCCTGTAATTAAGCCTTTAATAGCTTATACTTCCTGATAACAGATAATCCATAGGCTTCAACTCTGGTTCATATGTTTTCTTCTCTCTTACTGTGCACATGCTGATGTTAAACAATGCAAAGGCATTTTGTATTGAACAAAACTGTTTCAATTCTTACAAAAACATAATTTTTTTATTTCTTTCATGTTGGCAGTTGACACGGTGTGAGCAAGCAAGAAAGTAATCAAGTAAAGTACATAAAAATGGATGCTTGGTTAACTGATGTAAGTAGTTGTGTACTGCAACACAAAAATGATTTATATTGTGTTATTCAAACGATTTTTAGCACTTTTCTTTTTGCATTACATAGAATTGAGTAACTCCAATTGAAACACAAATATTTTAATGCTTAATTTCAATTAATGTGAATTGTTTTCCTTAATTCTTATGCACATTGAAATTGTTTGTTTACGTTTTCCACATCGAAAGTTTGTTCCACTAATTTAAGTTAATTTAACGCTTATCTGTTGCTTAGATGATTTGATTTGGTAGAATATTTGTGAGCAAAGAAATTGCTATTAAAATTGTGCAGTAATTCAATTGTTTAAAGAAGTAATTTGATTAAATTAATTTTTCACATGCTTTTTTTTATTTTTTGTCATTTCCAATGAATAGGTGAAACAAATTCGTATTCCAAGACCAAAGTACAGCAGCAGTAATGGCTCGAGTGTACTGAAGAGTCTCATACCAAGAGAACCGCCACGTGACTATGATCTCGACTTGACGAAAAATTGTCGACAAGAGACACAAAAATCACAGGGTATGATGTCAGCTGAAGATATGCAACGTGCTTTCCAAGAAAAACTTTAATGCCTATCGTATTTAATTATACTATATTCTTTTGTATTCTAGAAATTTAAGACTTTTTTTTTATAAAAGTAGTAATAATATTAATAATAATATAGGCCTAAGGTCATTTTATGTATTTAATGTCATTTAACACACATATCATGTGAAATTCAATACAATCATTCATAAATTTCCCTTGAAAAATTAATTCTTGACACATGTTATAAGCATCCATATATTGTACAAAATAAATGAAACGATATTAAGACATTTAAACTGTTTGAATTTTTAAAAGTTGTTTCAGCTCTTTATAATATCTCTATTCAGCACAGAAATATGTAACGATTTAGAAATTGTGTATGATAACATCAATGTTTCACATGTTGCGCAACATTGATCAAGCGACTGTGACATTTTATAGATCAATTTTCCGGACAATTAAATTCTTTGTTGTATTTACCATAAATTGATGTTAATAAACTATTTCAGGCCACGAAACTTATATTTACCTACGTTATGCTGCACAAAGTATAGCTAAACAACAAAAAGAAAATTAACGGCCATAAAAAATTTAATTTTCTCCAAAGTGTTATAACTGTCATAAATATGTGTGTGTTAGTGCACAAGTATTCGGATGAATTTAAGACGTGAAAACTCCATTAATACTGGAAAATTATGGACATGCAATGAATGGAAATGATGATTAAGCGGTTTACTTGGATGAGTGATTTTTGCAGCATAGAACATTAACTGAGAAATTAAATTTTTCTTCTTTATGTTTAACTGTCGTTAAAAATTTAAAAATTATCAATTAAAAAGTGTGTGAAAGACAGATCTAGTAGTCCTTAAGATTCTCGAGAAGACAAATAAATATACTTCACACAAGGCTGAGTCATTTTTATACTACCAGCTATCTCCGTCAATAAAATAGTTTAACGGTCGTTTAAAATACAAATGAAAAGATTGTGAAGACACCTTGAGTATCGAGTTGTGAATGCGCCCAAAATAAATTTTTATTTCAAGTCAAGACATCAAGAAGTGACATTTAGGAGTGATTTTTCGCTATTTCTCATCATCAAATCGTGTTTAATTAAATGACACTGTGATTATAAAGGTGACACATTGCATTAATCGAGTCTAGTTTGCGTGGATTTTTCATCGTTTAATTTTTTTAATCAAAAATTATTTTGACAAATTTTTTTCGTTTTTAAGAAAATACATAATTGTGGTTTTTGATATCATTTTAGCATGAAAAGTGTCTAGAATAGTCTAAAAAGTCTAAATAATTAAGGATTTTCATGAATAATATTGTGATTTTAAGTAAACATTGAGAATCGATAGAAAAATATTGACAAAAAAAATTTCATTGGATCATATAAAGAAAAGAAGGAAAAATTCATGCAGAACTAAGAAGCATCTGGTTTATAATTTACAGCTTTTATCTCTTGATACCGTTACAGTGAAGTATTTGACAACAAAGAATTCATAAAAGCACGATGTTCTGGGATACAACATATACAAATTCGGCAAATATAGATGCTTTACTAAGCAAAGAAGATTGCAGCCTCAAAGAATTACTAGATGAAGTTGAACTTTTACAGGAATGCAAGTCACAGAATCAGAAAATAGTCAAGTTGTGAGTGAATCATAGTGAATCTTATTAGAATTAAAAAACTAATCTAGTTAATTAAATTTTTTTTCAGCCTCAATCGTCCGGAAATTGTGGATGAGCTGGTTACTCTCATTACAGTAGTGCCACCAGATAATTTAGATGAGAAACAACGCTTCCTACATCCAAATTTAGCATGTGAAATTCTTACCTGCGATATTCCGTCATTAAAACAACGAATAGCTGAAGATCATAATTTATTAAATAAGCTCTTTGGCTTTTTTGAACAAAAAACTCAGCTCAATCCTCTCCTGGCATCGTTCATATGTAAAACATTTGGTATGTTTATAGTGAAAAAGATGGATCAAGACTGGTTTTTGTATCAAACTATATGTCTTCACGTATTGGAATTTATAAAGACAAAGGATAATTTTCTTGATGTTATGGTGCATCATTTTTCAACGCCTGTTGTTATGGATTTGCTCTTAACTATGCTAAATGATATTGAAGATCCAAAAATGAAAAGTGCATTCCTCGAATGGATTAATGAGCGTGGTTTAATTGAGAAGATGATTGATGTGCTTCACATGCCAAATGAGAATGAAAAGCACGTAATTGTTGCACAATTCCTTACTGAACTTATAAAGACTGGCCGATGCAATCGTCAAAATGATACAGAAGACCGAAAGAGCTTACCAAATCCATTACTCCATCGATTGGAAAATTCGCAGACCACAACACGACTCATTGATGCTATATTAAGTGCAACAAGTACAGAAAGTGGAATTTTGTCAGGTCTTCAGGTGCTATTATGTTTATTGGAGAATTCAATTATTCAGGAACCTGTCTCACAAACCGCCTTGCAACAAATTATCGATGCCGAAAAAGAGCATCATGACGAAGTTGTCTCATCGCTCATGAGCATCATTCAACCTCGTGTACATCAACTTTTTGAGCTTCTTTTAAATCCACCATTGGTGAGTTTTTCCTTCAACTGCGTACTATCTGAAAAAAACAACCAATTAATCGTTATTTTGAAAGTTTAATTTTCAAAATACTTTTGACCGTTAAAATTTCAAATATTTTCTGACCGTTATATTATGAAAAATCCTTTAATCAACGATTTTCTTCATTCGCAATCAACAGAAAACCCCATTGGAAGGAGTGGAAAAACCAATGGCATCTACTTTAGGTAATGTTAGACTCCAGCTATGTAATTTATTCACAGTATTACTAGAAACGGAAAATTCATTAATAATTGAAGAGTAAGTAAATCATTAATTTGATGTCTATAATTTATTGACAATTTCCGTGTCTACTTTCAGAATCTGTAAGACAAATTTCTTCACTGAGTTGCTCAATTTGTTTAAGCAATATTGTTGGAATAATTTCTTGCATAATTATGTGAGAAGATGCTTTGTTTATGGTGTACAAGCATTTGATACAGACTTTGTGCTAGTGATTTCTGCCTTACAAAAGCATGTAAGTTACGCGATAATAATAATATTTATCGACAATATCTAATAATAATTTATTCGCAGATTATTGTTGATTGTAAACTTGCTGATCGATTGATAGACTGTTGGAATGAGAATGCTATAAGTCAGCAGAAGGGAGGACGTAGATTAGGATATATGGGACATTTAATAGAAATTCTCAGTGCCATTAGTTCAACGGAATCAGCGTCAGATGAATTTCGTGCCTTACTAGAAAGCAGTTTAACATGTGCAACATTAGGCAGCGGCGAGCCAATATCAGCAATTGAAGTATGGAATAAAATAATGCAATCAAATGAGAACGAGTTACAAGTACAAAAACGCTTTTTGGCGGACTGTGATCCTAGCGAACGTCAAGAATATGGCCAAAGTGGCCTCACTGGGTTTCCGTCCATTCCCGATGATTCATACAGTGAGATCGACACAGAAGACTACGCTTACAACTTTATCCCCTCAATGCAGTAAGATATTCTCTCAAAACATACTTTCATGCACACAGTGGACATTGATTATGTTTTTGACATGAAAAGTTTTTAATTATCATTCAATGTTTTATTCATTTTTATCCTTACAGCAGTGCAGTAAATGGTAATGACTTTAACACGGACTATAACGACGATGATGATTTGTTGGAATCACGTCATAAAATGTTTGAAGAGGTAAGCTTGCTAATATTATTTTTCAAATATATTCTGACCGTTATTTTTCTAAAAATTTATTTGCAGGCCTGTAATCAAAATACCTCGGCAATATCATTCGATGCCAATTTCGATAATTGGGAACAACATCATCAATTCTTCAACAGTTCGTTGCTCAAGTCATCGCCATTTGAGGAACAGGATGATAATAATAAAGACAGTGACCTTCATAATGATCCCTTTACAAATGATCCGTTTGCGGACTCATCTACAAGTGGTTTCGACGCAATAATTGGTAATAATAATATAAGTAGCAATCAGCTGATGTACGGCTACCATAATGGCATTTATGGTCAATCAAATGATTTCCTTATGAACTTTTATGCATCTCAATGTACTAACTATCCTTTTACGGCTACTACTAACACTCCTTCGTATAATAATCCGTTCCATCCGCACCATTTTATTAATCATCACGTTAATGTTAATGATAATGACATGAATGATATAAATAGCAATAATGATAATTGGGCAAATTTTAATTCATCGCCAGATAATTTTGCTGACTTTGATTCACATTTTGCAAATATGGCACCTGTTGGAGTTGATTCTTTGTCTCATATGCAGCACGATACAGATGGATTTCATGAAACAAGGATAAATGAGGACGAGAATCAGCAACAGATAGAAGAGCAACAATGTTTTGTGGCAACGACTCAAGTTATTGAAATCTCATCACTTCCACCACCCGAAACAACAACTGCAACAATGCCTGAATGTTTAGAAACGTCAGACGATAAACGTGAATTCCAACTTGGTCCAAATCCATCAGATTCCGATTTAACAAATATGAAGTCAATCTCAGCAGCAATTGAGGAGCTTGAGGATGAAGAATTTTACTCATTACGTGATGATTCGAATGAAATGAACAGTTTAACTGATGATACGGATAGAAAGCTTGTCAATGAGAATACAGAAATTCCAGAAGATGATGACGACGATTTTGCGTCAGCTGATGAGAGGTTAGCAAGAATTGTCATTAAAAAAAGATTTGACCGTTAAATTTTAAAATACTAATGTCCGTTATTTAATTTTCTCGACAGCTCAAGCAAAGGTAATTCAGAGGAGGAAACAAATAGCAATGCTGGAGATAATTTTGTCGACTGTGCACTTCCGTCAGCATTAGATGAAGAGGAGCATAGTAAAACGAATGGCATTGAGAAAGTGAAAGAAAGTGAAAAATTCTGTGAATCAGATGAGTGAGTATTTTATTGCTAGATAGCTAATCCTAAACAAACAACGTTTTGTGCCTTGAAAATAATGGAAATACGTGCAGAAGTTTGTTTTTAATGAATGACTGGATGTTATCAAAAGTGTGAATGATTGTTTGAGAACTTTTCAAGTACTTGTATGTGCTTTGAGCTGTTTTTAATGTGTTGAATATGTACGCAAGGTATTATTCGCATAGGAATAGCTGCTAATTAAAGACAAACATCGTTGAGTATTTGCAAACAAAGGAGATTTGTTCAGTAAATTTTGAGTTCATTTCAGTTCAGTTCATTTTTGAAAACTAAACGAATGAAATTTTCAAATCTGAAATATCCGTTAGATTTTGAAAATCTAAAAACAGTTGAAAAGTTACTTTATTTTCAAAGTCAAGCCAGTTGTGAACTAAAAATAATTCCGCAGATAAAGCAAATATTGGACTTTAGTCATGTGTCATTAGTAGATTTTCTTTATCATTTTTAATACAGAAACAACAAGTGAATCATAGCTAATCAAAGAACATTCTAATTTTTATAGCGAAAAAACGTTAACATCAGATGATTATATCGATTCTCCCGACATTGTAAAGAAATTAGCACAATCACCAGAGGAAGCTATCACAAATCTTTCATCAACTACTGTTGTGCCATTAGAAAATGGATCTGCATAAAAAAAAGTAAATTAATAGAAAAAAAATGAAGAAAAATCGGACTTTTTTTTATTTTAAAAATATATTTTTAAATGAAAAATCAGAGTAATGGGACTGACGACTGAGTAAAATAAAAAGAAATTCACGCATGCAGTACACAAGATACACACACATATTTCATATTTCTATTTTGTATACTGAAGCAAAAAAAAAATACAAAGTTTTTCATACACACACACACAAAAATTAGACACAGCAGAAGAAAAGTAGATAATAAATGCGCCAAAAACATGAAGTCCTCTATCAATAAATGCTACTCCCACATAATTTTCTTCCTTGCTCCTAAATACAACCTTACAATTACATAGCATAATATTCATATCACAAAAAAAAGTTTGTATTTATGATGCAGCAAGTGCAAATAATTTAGCGATTAAATATAAAATTATTAAAAAAACACACATTTGATAAATTATTAATATTATTATAATTATTATTATTTCTTCTTCTTTTCGAATGAGACGTGAACACTTAGAATTTTAAATGAAAAGTTCGAGCTGTGCTGCTCGGAATTAATTTAAAAAAATAGTAAAAAATGCGGTGATGTTTTTAGCATAAAAACGGGTCTTCCTGTGACAATTCACATATTCATCACATATAGCAAATCGAAATTAACGAATTTTTGTTGTCCAATAATTATTTTTTCATGAAAAATTGCCTCAAAAAAGCTTCAAATTAGATACTTCCTTAAATTTGACATTTTTTCATTAAGTTTCTCACATTTTGATTTTAATTTTGTAAAATAAATTATAAAATTGGATAAGCAGTAACTGAATGGATGCAATTTAATGACAATGAACATTTTCTAAGGCAAACAAAAATTTAAAAAAAATTAAAAATTGTTGTTTTCTTGTAAAGGAACGATATGTGCGATATATCCACAAAGCATAGATCAAAATTAAAGGACACAACTCAAAGTTTTACCGCCCATAAATCTGAATACGTATCTCATAGAGAATTTTTTTAAATGCTTAGAATGGTCGAGCTAAGTATCATATCCTCTTTTTTATACAAAAACAAAAAAAGTCAAGTGAGCTTTGAGTTGTTTCCAAATTTGAAATTTCCCACACAGACATTTTTGAAACACGAACAATTTCCAGCCTTATATGATAAATAAATGAGAAAAATGAAATACAATATTTAATTTCTGTGACAATTATTGATGTTTTTTATACATAAATCATGTGAAATGCAAATGGTGATGAAAGATTTTTTTAGAACAAAAATACAATATTACAATGAAAAATAGTGACAAAATGGTAATCAGAAAGCAAAATAAAACTAGTATAGACGTGGTCAGTCGTGGCCAATGAAAGCGCATTTTCCCAAAAAGGAAGCTAAAAAATGAATTTAAAAATTTAACGGCTGGAAAAAATTTAAATTTAATAGACAGAATTTGAAAATTCAAAAATAACGGTCAAAATTTTTTTAAAAAATCAAAAAAAATTTGAAAATTTTGAAAAAACGGTTAAAAAATTTAAAAAATAACGACTTTTCTTTTTTGGGAAAATGCGCTTTAAAAATATTTGTGTGAAGCAATAATTAAAGAAAAAAATACAGATACAGTGAATATTTTTTGCTTTATGTCCTTGATACTCCCAACTTCTTCACAGTTTGACAATTGACTGTAATTAAATGTGCTAAAAAGAATGTGTAAGTGTAATTTTGTAGATGGAAGTGACAAACAAAAAAAAAATTAATGTATAAAAAAATGTTAGATAAAGGAAAATTCATCAAAAAAAATTTTTTATTTAGGTAATATTAATGCGCATCGGAGTGTTTGTAGCTCAATGTTGTTTAACATCCATAAATTATAATGGATAATTAAGTTAAATTTAATGGGAAAAGTTTTTTAAATTTTTTTTTGAGAAATTTTCCAATTTTTCTTGTTTTTTGTGACATTTTTGATGATTATTTAAATTTCGGAACCGCACAACGATATGTTAAACATTTTTTGTACTTTTACTGTCGATAACTTTTTCTAAAAAGAAATTTAACTTTTCATTTAAAAATCATGAGGATCATTGATGTGAATTAAGGATGTAGGAAGTCGTTGATTTGCATAATTAGGACATTTTCCAGTTTTTACAGTCAACTCCGCACAGAGCTAGTTGAATTTTTGAGTCAAGGTTACAAATTTGTTTTCATTAAAATCTCTCCTAATTTAGAGTTAAACAGTCAATTCTTTCTTCCGAATGGACGAAAATTTGAGTTATACAATAGCTCAAAAATAACTCGGACATGATTTTTTACTCAAAGAATCGAAATATCTCTTTAATTAATGAATAATAGTAAGATCTAGTAGCATAAAATGATAGATTTCAGTACGGTTCATGTAGCATTTCCAAACACACGGATGAAAAAAATGAAAGCGAATTTTGTGTGACTGAAGAATCGAAATAACTAAATTACACACAACTTGTTTATGGTCTAATGAATCAGTTAAACCAATAATATGAAGAACTGAACAAAAAATCGATTCTTCGGTAAAAAAATTCAAAAAGTCATCCAAAGTACACCTAAGTGTCTATAATTTCCAAACACATGTCTAGTTCTAAGGTAGTTTTAAGGTACTTTTGGTCATTCAGGGCTCAATTCGACTTTTCCAACCCAAATTCGAGTTGACTTCGATCTCTGATCCATAACATAATATTGCAAATCATGGACTGACTACATCATATCCATACATCATACCATTTACATCTAATGATCCACATCACTACCTTAATTTGCCATATCGTTTCTAGAGATATTTTAGTACGTCACAACCTTTAATGTGGAAGAATTTAACCAAAATTAAATCATGCTTATGTTGAGATAGAAGAAGAAAGAACTACTTCATACTAATATGATATTTATAGATATAAACTTCAGTGCCCAAAAAAATATGAAACAATGTGAATAACTTAACGATATAATTGTATGTTTAAAACATTTTATTATTATTATTATTATTGTTTTTTTTTTATTATTTTCTATTTATCATGCTGCTTCTGTTTATTGCTCAATACAATTTGTTTCCATAAATAATAATAATAAAAAAAAGAAAAAAAAAATTATCATGTGTAGATGATAGATCAATAAATAAGTGAGAAATTGTGTAAGACAAAGAATCCTTCACGTACAAGATCGATGACATAATAATAACGATCAAGTACTAAATGCCTATTCAACTAGAATTACTATCGCATAACTTCCCCCCCATTTTCTGTTGCTCATTGATGTCCTGAAACATTAAATATTTAAAAAAAAATTGATAATCTTGCCAATAGCCTTAACAGACAAAGACAAAGCTTTTGAGTTACTGAAGCATGAAAGCATGCTCTTTGTCTGTTAGGGTGAATGAGATAGAATGTGCATGAGTGGAATCAAGAAATATTTGAAGATTAAAGTCAAGTTCCTGGTTATTATAGAGAATGTTTGATACAATCAATAAATGTACTGCATGTGATGTTTACAAGTCAATTGAGATTAGGGTTTCTTGATTCTCCATCGGACCATTAGCTGATTTGTCTAGTTGCAAGAATTACTAGTAACATCCATATCCGATTCGTCGCAGCCTCATAGCCTCAAAGTCACTGTATTAAAAACAATAACATAGATTTAGCTAATGGAGTTATGACGGCTAAACCGGAAACTGAACCAATGTTGGTTCTTAGGATAAGAGTTAGAGCTTCACTTTAGAAACTGATAATTCAGCTCTGAATTCCTCATGCCACTCTATCTTAATTTGATACAAAAATTAATAAAGCAATCAGATTTATACATAAAATACATTCAAAAATATCCAATTGAAAGATTCATCAATTCAAAAATCAATTTTGACTATCCAACATATTGAATGCCTTAGTGCTAATCATCAACATAATTCCATACGCTGTTCAGTACGAATTTTTTAATTCAAGCTTCAAAAACATTGTTTGCTCATTTCAAATATATATGCTCATGACATCTTCCTATGTTCCTTTTAGTATTAGTTACCCCATCACTCATCGTCAATAATGGAACATAACTTCAAGACTGACCTAATGATCGAATAATTTTTTTATGTGTGCTATTTTAGAGGCAAATGTTTTATGCTGATCCTTAAATTTCCCAATTTAATTTTGATATAAACAACTTTTTTGTAAGTCATTGATTGTATGCCTTTCAGTAGACGCGTGTATTGCTAGTTTTCCATGCCTGGTCGTCGGAACTATTGTCAAAATAGTGTTTTGTTGTGATTAATAGAAAGTTTGTAATTTTGACAATTAGAACTGGATCTATGAAGCAATCTAGGCTTTTTTGTTGCACATAAGATAAAGTAGACAAATATACAATAAATAAAGAGAAGCATATCATTTTTGAAGAAATCAACTAAACTAGATTAATTCATAAAAAACTGTAAACATTTTGTTTTCTGTGTCATCAAAGGAATTGATTTTTGGATTGATGATTTTTTGTTGGAAATAGCCAAAAATTACGTTGAGAATGAGACAAAGTTTGCTAAAGAGATTATGCAGTAAACATGGAATTTGCTTGCTAGCATGAACACAGAACTATCTAAGGAACCATGGAATTTATTAGACTTTCCATAAATATGCTTACAACTCATGGAAAATAAGACATAGTAATTACCCCTTATTGAAAAACATAACCTACAGAGTTAGATCCCAACAGAAATGCAAAATAGGCACCTGTAGCAGGCAAAAACCGGTAAGAAAAACCCTAAAAATTATCAAGAATTTGTACAGTTTTTTGCCTGTCACAGGTGCCTGTTTTGCAACTCTGGATCCGAACAAGCTAGGTTAAACTCTAGAAAATCCAACCAAAACTTCCTCTCAACGTAACTTTTTTGGCATAAAAGTATCAATTTAAGTTTTTACATAACATAAATAAACAAAAGACTTTCTCGATCACAATAGATTTGCGAGACTTTATCCATACATAATCTCGATATCGAGAAAGCCTTAAACTAAGGTTCATACGAAAAAAAAATAAAATGAAAGTTACCTGAAAAATCATTGCTAAAATCACAAACTTTTTTGTTTTGCTTTGTTTAAAAAGACACATTTTAAAGACAAACATTGCCGAAAAATACACAATTTTATATGAATAATTACTGTACAATCTTCGTTTGGTTCTGATTTCATTGGAGGATTTCCTTATAAGGGTGGACAAGTTGACATCATGTCTTGTTAATAACTAGTTTGAGCAGCACAATGTAATCTGGAACAAAATGCTACTACGTCGCTGTATTAGCTTTGAGACGCAAAGTTGCCTTGACGGCACCGTGACGGTTGATTTCGACCGCGAAACATGCCGTTCACCATATTGTGCCGCTCGGATAAACTAACCAGAATGCGGCAGAGTTCACTATGTCGCCGCACTAACAACAAGACATGTGGGTCCCTGACAGCTACGAAACGACTCATATCAGAGTGCTGCTCGGGCTTAGGTATTAAATTCGTAGAAAAAGACCAAAACTAAATTAAACCTCAATGAAATCAAACAACAAACTAGTTTATGAATGAGAGTTGTGAAGCTAAATAGTCATGTAAGGCTAGATTTTTAGAACCAAAACACGCAAAACCTTAGAAATTCAAACTAAACTCTCATTTATAACCTCAAAAAAATTAAATTTTTATTAAGCAAAGAACATCATACAAAAGAAAAAAGAATTTCTGTAATTCCATCAGATCATTCCGAACAAAAAATAGTAAAAAGTCTCGCATATAAAACAATTCCAAGGGGATGAAGGTGTGGACACTTGAAAATACATTAGGGGGTCCACACTTTGAATAATTCGGAAGATTTTAAAGAAGAAAAAATTAGAAAATGTAAAGAAAAAGTGAAACATATTGTCTTCATAGCCGTTTTCCCGCATCCATAAATTTTTATTTATAAAAGATGGTAAATTAAATGGTGCAATAATGTGATTTTTCCAAAAAAAAAAGTAAAAAAGATGAAAAACGCATGTTTAATGCAAATTATATCATTACATAAAACATTGAAAATAAAAAAAAAATCTTGTGCCTATTAATTAAATTAAATGGAAGTGAAAAGAATTTTTAAGAGGAACAATCCAATTTGTCTCATTTTTAATTCTTTTGTCTTCTTTTTTATGGAAAAAAAATGAATAAAAAAACCAAAAAAAAAATTAACTTTAAAAATTGTGAGATAAAAATAATAAAGATTTGTAGTCAAGATGAATAGAATTTGTTACGTTAGGATTTGAAGTTAGAAGATCTTGATTTCTTGTAATGAGGAACATTTTTGGATAAAGAATCAAAAAAATAATTTCAAAAAATTTCTGTATAAAAAAAAACTTTCAATTATGTGACTAGGACTACTCTCTCTGTGATTCATTCTTATTCTGCAGATTTGAGCATTATTCTGGATAGATACAGCTTAGTAGGATCAAAATTTATGTGATTTCTTAACTGTTTCATCCTTGACATTACTTTTGTTATCAATTTATTATTTATTTTAAAAGATACAAACTTTTAAACTTGAGGTATTCAGTATCAGGTACGGAATTAGAATGTTAACTAACCTCCTGATCACTTTTTGTACTTTGAAAAGCTCTCAATGCTCATTATAAACACTAAATATGACCTCCTATGGTCTATTGAGCTTGTTCGAACTCAAAATATAAACAAACTCATAAAATACGCATAAAAATTAAGAACTAAACTGAGTTCATTTGCTCAAACTAGTATTCAGAATCCTAATTGATTTTGATGCAAATTTCAAAAGGAACTACTTAAGTTTCATTTAATTTTTATGAAGAAAATAATTCTAATCTGCAGATTATTAAAGAAAATACGAAAATCTATTCGAAATAAGTCGCTTGAGATTTGATTGAGGCAATAATGTTGTCTGTAAAGCTAGTAATCCAAGTTTTCTCAATCTGTTGAGAATATGTCAACTGTCGTTTAATATTCAAATTGTATTTACAACTAAAATAGGTTGATTGTCCCCTTTCATAGTTGTTGACCCCTTCATAGAAACATTCAGTCTGTTTTTAGACTCCGAAGAATAAACATCATTTTTGAATTCCGATGAATAAACATCTTTAATTAAACTAATCAATAAATAAGTCTTGTGTTATAGACCTTAACACAATCTTATTCTGTGAACTGTCTACAATTTGGTCCTAAGATCATTTTAATATTAAAATTAATTGCAAATCTTTGAATTTTCAAATAATTTTTCAGTAGGCTTTTCCGTCCCATTCACAATATTAAGATAGCCTTGCTATCAACAGCAATCAAAACCTCAATCAAGTCCACGCGACATAAAAAAAGAAGAATATCAATTTTACTCCTCAATGTGTGTAATTTTTCCTCTATCCTCAACTCTCAGTGTATTAATGACATTACTTATTATATTGATTATGATTAAATTATGCATATTTATACACTAAACTGAATGAAACACGTTATGAATGAATAAATTACTGGATATAAAAAAATATTAATCAAGTGCTTGATGAATAAATAAAAATGAGAACCTCGATGTTTTTTGAATTCATGTAGGAAACGAATGTTCAAAGCAAAACTTCATTATTTTGAAAGTGAAATTTTTATGTCCATAATTTTTATTATCTCAAAGGTTTGAATAACTAATTATATCAACAACATATGCCAAAAAAAAAAGAATAAGTAACTATTTTATGATTTGTTTGTTTTTTAATTAATTTATGCTTAGAACGGTATTTGGATTAAGACGAGAATCGAATAGGAAGGAATACAAAACATAGAAAAAGATTTTTAATTAGTCAAGAATTTTGAACTTTATAGAGCATGTGTTGCTAAAAGCTGTAGAAGAAAATTCTTAATTAAGAATCAAATCTTTTGTAAGATGAACTTGGGGATTGATTGGTTGAAAATTGTCGATTTTTGAGGAGATTCGAACTTTCAGTAAGCACAGTTTATGATCCAATTAAAGAGTTCGGTGAAATTTAATCGCAATTTCCAAATAAAGCTTCTTCTTTTGCAAGCATCAAATGGAAGCCGTATATATTCGACGGTCATATGGATGTTATACGGAAAAGGATCACAAACTCGGGATTAAGTCTCAAGATCTTAATACTTAATACTAAAAACAGATCTCCAGATTAATAATTTTATATGATGTCGAGTCGACTCGCGTCGGCTTTCCATCCAAAATCCTACTCGACATCAAGCTATGCTTACTAGAAAAAACTGAAAAGCTCTAAAAACTCCTCAAAAATCAACAAACTGTGGCTCAAAAGGATGAAAAACCAACAAAAATAAAAATAGCAAAAAAAACCTTAAAATAATGGAAATAAAAAAAGGAATAAAGACATGTAAAGAAATATTCTCATAGCTAAATTATACAGGATTGGTAAATGACTATTTATAATGCAATATACATACTTACATACATGGCAGATAATAATTACTATTGACATAATGAAACAGTTAACGAATTAAAAAAAAAAAATAATTTTTTGTTATATTTTTAATTAATGCTTAAGTCTATACATGTATTGGAAGTTCCAACTATCATTTCTATTCTATTTATCGTCTATCCTTAAAAAAATGTTTTATTTCCATCCCTTTTTTTCTTGAAGAACACATGAGCTTTAAAAGAAATTAAAATATTGTAGATATTTCCATGTCCTGCATGTGGAAATTGACATTCACAATTATTCAGTGCAAAGAGATGAAAATTAGGAAATATCAGTTTTTCTCCTGTGCGATGTAAAGTTTCGTTATACAGCTATAATATTATGATATTTAATAATAATAATGAATGATGAAAATGTAAAACCTCTTAAGTAAATGAAACACTTACACGAAGAGACCAATTGAAATCTCTCAAAAATATTAATTAGCATTCAAGTAAAAAACGGAAATAAAAATCAATAAAAAATGCAGTTTGTTTTACTTTTCGATAACTTGCTTATTTAGTCAGTCTTTGGAATTAGTTCTACAATTTAATTAGTCATTACTCAATCACAAAATTACAAAATTTCATTTTAATCCAAGGATTTAAAATTTAATCCACCGGATTAAAAATGTCAATACGAAAATTTTAAGCACTAGCAATCTTTGAGCCTTAATATCAAAATCCATGATCCATTACAGCTGGAAGTTTTTTATACAATCTTAAATACTTTTCAGCCTTATTTTTTTCAGCCATTTCCTTTTTTTGCTCAGCCCTTTCTCTTCTTTTCTCAGCAACTTCTCTTTGATATTCCTCCTCTGACTTTCTCTTTAATGTATTAGGTACGTCTATTATTCCTGATTCTTGATCAATCTTGACAGTCGTCAGACCTCCTCTTCCAGCACAATTTTTCCATACTTTAACAATTATCACATCATCTTCAATCTTCTCTAGCTCAATTCTTTGAGACATGCGGGCAGCAAAATGATCACCAAGTGCAGTATCCATGACAATTTTTTTCTCGTTAGTGTCATCAGTTCTGTATTGGATAGGTGTCATATCACATGATAGGACGATGGGTATGTTCTGTGGAAAGATGAGTTAGATTAAATTGATAATTGAAAATATAATTTAAGGACTTACAAAATCTTGTGCTAGTCCACCTAGCACTGAAGTCAACTCATATATCTGTGGAGTCCTCTCATATCCCCTTAATTCTCTAAAAGGAGCACTAAATGTGTCAAAAACGATCAGTCGAATCTGTAAATTAATTAGATCTATTAATAACATGCAATGGCTTCATATCATCCGAGTAACTTACATTCTTGTGATTTTTGCATGTAACAATAAGTGAATGCAAATAATGGACAGTAAATGCCAATTCATCAAAGTCATTAACTTGCTTAAACATAATCTTTTTCAAAACGGTTTCAGGATCTAATTCAGTTCCTTTATCCTTATTATATCGATTAACAAAATGCTTGATTCGTTCAGGAAAGAAGCTCTTTTTAGATCCAATATACACAGCAGTTGAATTATTTAAGAATCCTTCAGTTGACGTTACGGCATTAAACATTAATTCAAAGCACATTTGAGTCTTTCCACTTCCTGACAAGCCAGATAGCTCATGCAATGCATTTGACCTGATTCCACCTTGTAATATTTCGTCCAATTTGATACTTCCAGTTGGAATATAGAAGAAATTCTTGATCATTTCTCTAATTTGCTCATGGGTCAACACGACAATCATTTTGATAGCTTCTTTATAATCACAATTAAAACACTGATAACTTATTTAACGATTTTAAGAATAATGAATAGAAATCATTAGTTAATTTATTATTTATAGTACAAAAAGTTTATGATCAGAAACTTTTTTTGAGAATGTCAACAAAAACTCACGGGGTCCGTTCACTTATTACGTAACGTAAAAAATCGACTTTTTGATACCCCTTCATAACAAAATTTTCATGCATTTGCCTTGTTTGAGGTGTAATAAAATCTCAGACCCCTCCTCTTCCTAAGAACGTTACGTAATAAGTGTACGTCCCGATAGGGTTAATGCTTGCGTTTTTAAACAGAAAAATAACGGAAAAAATTTGAATTCATGTTTGACGTTTTTGAAAATATTTTAACCGTTTATTTTAAGAGTTGAATATTTAAGTGCTGTCAGAATTATCAATATCTAATTAATTAAACAATTCTAGACCAAATTCAATCCAAATAAACTTCATTTCTGTTTATTATACTCACAAATATGACAAATTTTTATAAACTTAATGCTAATAGTATTCACTGAATCAATGAATTAAAGTTAATTTAAGAAAAGTTATTTGTGTATTCATGCTCAGACATGCAGACTTAAACGTTATTAATCCTGTCGCAAAATAATGAATCCATTGAAGACTTCCAAATATTTTCTCTTCAGGATCTTTGATTTTAATACTAATTCGTAAGCCTCATTAATCTGTTCAGGTGTGTGGTCAATCAATTTATTAAGAACAAACTGGCGACTTGGGAATATGTGATTGGATTCGCATAGGGTATCGCCACATTCGAGATTGTTGACCAAATGGATACAAATGTCATCGAATGTGAAAACTAATGTCATTTCTACTTCTTCTGTAAGCATAATCGGATTGCCTTGAAGTGACACATCAGAATCGTTAGATATGATAGTTTCAGATGAATCGAATGCCATAATAGCATCACTCCCATATCCAGACTCATTTTTGTCGGCAATTACATGGTTTTCCTCGTTCTCATCATCAGAATCATCAGTAATAAAGGAGACTGAAATTAAAAATAATTTAGTTGGATCAAGAATCATAAAAGGCTGTGACAGTGGAAGTTACGTCTATTAAGTCTATAAAACTGATCCACAATATCAATTATATGTTGCATATTCTCATTTTCATCTCCTGTAAATCGCGGGATCTTTGGCATAGGCTCAAGACGAAGATTTGGAAACTCTCGTAACAATCGCTTGTTTCGCTGTTCAATCTATAAAGCATTAAATTAATTATTTTAAAGAAAATTGAAAATTTATCAAGTTTTACCTCAAATCTCTTTTCGACATATTTGTAAGCGATGTCAAACTCCCGAAATGTTACCTTTCCGGCCGAAACTGGATGTACCACAAAGAATTTCGGTGGTATGAAGAACATTGTTGTAATTAATTTATTATTGATTAATTAGTGAAAATTAAGAAAATTTTTTAATGAAAAAGAAAATTGAAAAAAGCGGGAAAAATCGTAGAAAATTTGAATTGTCAAAAACCGTTATTAGGCAAAAATATTTTAATTCTTATACCTACGTTGAGAATCAAATATAATTAAAATTCAGAACTCGAGCATGTCTGGTTCAGTTAAAAGCATTCAAACAGTTATTTCCTTAAAAAGTATAATAAGATCAGACAGATAATAAAACGACATGCTTAAAAGAATTGACAATTTAAAATTTATTCATATTTATGCAGGTTTTTGATCTTAAAATCGTAAGAGAACTAAAATTATCCACACTGGTCATAAATTCCACCCACAAGGAAAGAAAGTAGCAAACTCGGCTTTGTTTTAAATTCTATGCATGCAAATTAATCCACCCAACATGACAGAAAGTTCAATTAATTTTCAAGAATAATTCAGATTAAGAACAGGATTTGGGTACGAAAGTCAAGATGTGCTGCCAAAAATCAATCCCTTAAAAGGAAGAAATCAGAATCAGAACTTAATTCTCATCTTAGTCACTAATTCTCTCGAAAAAATAATCTAGCATATATTTTTACCCTCCTATACACAAATTTACTCACAATCTCTGCTACTGACGTCTACATCTTACTGAGAAAATGTTTCTGAGCGTAAACCGAGTCAGTCTGATATATATTTTGCGAACTCACACAAAAAATGTGTAAAGTGTCGACGCTGATCGCGAATAACAATAATTTTTTAGTGCTGTTAGTGGCGCTTTAGCATTCAAAGGAGGCAAACGCGAATGAAATATTTCCAGAATTTAAAATTCGGACATTTAAATTTACTAAATTATTAGTGACTTGAAGCATAATAAAAAGAGAAAATTTGGCATTAAGAATTTGTGCTGTGAAAGTTCTTGGACTGAATTTTATGTGACATTTTTGTATGTACGGAAAATAAAGCAATGGAAAAAATGAGGAAACTTTTAATATTATCAATAAATTTCTTGATGGTGAGTTGCATGCCAAAAATAAATCTTATACCAGGGATTTGAATAGATCAAAATCAGCCGTCGCGAAAATGCAAATATTAGCTTCATCTTTATAACGTTCATTTAAGATTTGAATAAAATTGATTATATAGTTGAACACCCCTTTTCATACAAAAGTTCAGTCTGTTTTGAACTCTGATGAATAAACATTATTGTGAATTTTTAAATCCGTAAGGAAGTAATTTTAATTAAACTTCAGCTACCACGATAGTGGGTGTTCTAATGAATATTGGCAAAAAAAATACTCACAGATCAATTGTTATACACGGCCTTCCTTATTTGACTTCTCTATCTTCTGTTCAGGAACCTTTTTAAAACAGAATTCTCTAGGCGTCGAGAACCCTTAGTCTAAAACTGCCTAAAACCCCACTGCTACACCTGATTTAATTTTTGGTCACATCTAGTTACCCACCATGCGTATATCCAATAAAAAGTAGAAAATTCTTAAAAAGAAATTGGAGATTGTCAAAAAATATTTGCCAAAAAAAAACCACAATAAGTAAACCAGCACAAAAGACAAAAATGCTTTCAGAATTCATAAACAGTCTCTTTATTGGAAATTGCCATATTGTATCGAAAGTTCTTGGCACAAGATTGATCAACCCACAGTATCATAAAACATGAATAGAACTTAAGATTTGGATTGTTTTGTGCCAGAAACTCATAAAGTCATAATTAAAAGAGCAATAAATTTAAAGCCTCAATTAGCAAGCGGGAAATGTTTTGGCATTTACTGTAAGCAGCAACTGCTCGTAGGTTCAACAAAAAGTAAGATTCTTTTAAGAAATCAATACCTTGCTGCTTTTGTTCAATAGGAATTTAAATTATTTCTCTTTATACTTTGTCTCATACTTAATGTGGGTGAATCTGGTTCTCAGATGTTTTCAAAGTCACCAAGCAATTGAGCAATTGACAAGTCTACACACATTTTCAACTTTTTCGCAGCTAATTTGGTACGCAAAATGAAAAATAACCATTACTATTGTCGATTATGGCTATAAAAGCCTCTCTGTGAATTTCTACGGTCACTACCAAGTAAATTTACATAATGTTAAAGCTATGTCAAATTTTGATGGCGATAATGTGATGTTGTAGGTTTTTTTCACATGGCAAATAAGCTCATAAATTACAAGGGAGAAGATTTCATCATCGGCAGTTCTTGATGACCGTTTTAATGTTAATTATGAACTTCAGATGGATTTTTGGTGAAATGATGTTGAATGTTGATTAAGGAACATATCCGAAATTAGTGTGACTGTATCTTTAGTCACACAATAGTTCAATTAACTCTTGAGGTCACTGAACACTTATCTATAGCAAATACATTAGAATTCATAATTTGTCAACTTCTAAACGGAACCAACAACAAAAAAAGAAATCCAGAAGTGCTAATATAACTGCATTTTGGCAAGTTGACATTACTAAAAGCTAGGGTGAGTCGGTTCACTTAAGAAACGTGTTAAGTATTAAAGATCTCTGCTTTTTTATACGCTATTCATGCAAATTTAATTTCGTCAATAGTTCAAGATCAAGAAATATTTTTGTAGCTAGATAAATGTTAAAAAGTCACTGCGGATATTGGCATGCATGTTTATTCATATAATCGATCAATTGATTTGAATTGTTGATCTTGGGTTATGAGTTTGATTTGATGATTACTTTGATCGATTTGATGTTAGACTATAGTTCCTGTGTAATTTAGATGAATGAATATCATCCATTCTTGAATTTTGCCTGATGTTTGTCAAATCTTAAGCAAACAAAATGTCCAAGAATACCAGAAAATCTAACATGTCTAGAATTAATGGCTTATTTTATGGATCTTTCACATTACAAAAGCTTCCCGAACTATTTCAGTTTAATGATATTTTTGATTGTCTAATAAAAACAAAAGTCGATAAAACATCCAGTAAATCAAGTCATTGACATGTTTACTAACCAAATCCATACATCATTTAATCTTCGTATCATTTCGGTAGCCAAAATTCCGATGAAATCTTCAATTTTAAAGTCAATAACATGTTGACTTTATCGAATAATCTGCTAAATAAAAGACAAAGAAATTTGATTGTTTTAGTCCAAAAATCAACAATCATCAGCATCGTTATGGTGATTAAAATTCGCTAAATAGATGTCAAACGTATTAAGTAACACTTTTACTATCGATATTTGCAATCACTGAATTTACTTTCGGGTCAACTTGGCTTTCTTACATATTAACACAAGATGATGATGGTAGCTGAAGCACTTGTTTATTTGAAGAAGTTACGTATTAGAAAATAATTATTTTGCAACTTGCTAAATGCGAAATTAAATAATTATCGAATACAGACTTGTTGACACATTATCAAGAGCTATTCCATTTATCGCTTTCCTATTTCCTATGAAATAATCAAGTCAGATTCTTTCCATTCATATTTTTCTTCCTTCTCAATGAATTTCATTCATAAAATGTAAACATACAGCTGAGATTATGACGTCATGAACCGCACACACGATATCAAAATAGAGAATTTTTTTCAAGTTTACTTTGGCTAGTAACCTTGAGCTCAAACACCCACGACGATTCCTAATAATCATTTTTTGTTCATTTTTGATTTGAATTTCAATAAGCATTTCCATACATAATTAAATATTTGACCAAAGAGGCATCGAAAATACGTCTTTTGTTTACACCTTATGTATATCAAACCGAAAACGTCTGTCTTTTTCCTGCATGGATGACGAAAAATGAGTGCCTATTAAAAAAACTTAATTAAAAGTTTTTAACGCTTTTAAGATTTCTGTAAATGTCCAATTATGACTTGGAATGATTTCAAGGATGGTTCTTTACAGATCTTTTGGAATGCGACAAAGTTTACTGAATCATCAATAACAGTTTTCGTTCATCATCCAGTTTACTTGGATTGATGAGAAAATTATGAAATTAATTTTTTTCTTCCACTTCGAGTTTTTAAACGCAAAAATTTTGTTTGTTTGGAGCTTAATTGTTTTCAAAAACATGTCGAATGCTGTAAAATAAGTGAGCAAACAGAACTAGTGAAATATTCACTGCTAATCTTGCGTTAAATGACAGATTTTCACGATGATTTAAATATTTGCAGATTTTCAAAAGTGTGCGTATATCCAATAAAAAAAATTTAAATTTGAATTCATAAACAGTCTCTTTAAAAAGAAAATGATTGTCAAAATTTGTTTTCAATGGTTACCTTGATGGTAATCAGTCTCTTTATGGCACAAGATTATGAACCCACGATATATAGCAATTAACAACCAAAGAACGACCACACGCGAAAAGAGAGGAAAGAATACTGTAAACTAACGATCGGTATTGCATCGTTATGCAATTCTCAAACAAATATAAAAAGATACATGCTTTCGCTTTCAGTTTTAGCATATAATAAAGCTACTGATTTGTATTAAACTCATCTAAAAGCAACATCAAAGCACAGCATAAGGAGATTTTGATAAATTTTAGAATTTTCTAAAATAGTGTTATAAAAATAATTTTTGATAACGAAATGTACTTATTGGATTTATCATAAAACATGAATAGAACTTGCAAAGACAGAGCTTCGCTCGCCCGACTTGGGTAGAATTCACTAAACTCGTAGTCAATTAGTAATAGATCACTAAACCTTAAAGATTAAATGAGCAATAAATTTAAAGCCTCAATTAACAAGCGGGAAAGTTGGCATTTACTGTAAGCAGCAACTGCTCGTAGGTTCAACAAAAAGTAAGATTCAGAAATCAATACCTTGCTGCTTTTGTTCAATGTTTAAGTCTCATCATCTGGTTATTTCTGCATGCCATATGAAAAATAACCATATTATTTATAAAATTTTATTCATACCAATGCTATTACATAAGTTAAAGATTTTGACGATAATGTGATGTTGTAGGAAAAATAAGCTCATAAATACAAAAAGATTTCAATCGAATTGATGATAAATGAACACAAAACATGATGTTGGATGTTCATTTAATTAAAATGTACCTTTAGTAGAATATTAATCTGATTCTTTGCAAAAAAAGAAATCCGCTAATAAACAGCCACTAAAAAGTCGGTTCACCTATAGATCGCTTTATACGCTATTCATGCAAATTTAATTCGTTATTTTGAAATTTTTCGTACATGATAAATGTGCCATATTGGCATCATGTTTATTCCTCATGAATTGATTTGATTATTTTATTAGACATAGATATGAGGCATTGCTCTTTCCTAAGCAAACAATATTGGCTTTGTCTAGAATTAATGAGCATATTTTATGGATTTTCACATTACAAAAGCTTTTTTAATATTTTTGAGCTTTATGATAAAACATCCAGTATGTCATTGACATGTTTACTAACCAAATCCATAATCATTTAATCTTGTCATTGAATGGATTTAATTATTCTAAATAACAATACTTTAGTCCAAAAATTTCCACTGATTAAAATGGATCAAACAACACCCCTTGCATGTGAACTTTCTCAATTACATATTAACACGGAAAGGAAAGCACTTGTTTATTTGAAGAAGTTACATATTAGCAACTCATAAAAAATAATCAAGTTGACACATTATGATGATTCCATAATTCCTATGAAAAACAAGCAGATTCTTTCCATTCAGTTTTCAATGCATAATCAAATGCTTAATGTCAGGCACGTATCAAAATAGAGAATTTTTTTCAAGTTGAGTAACCTTGAGCTCAAACACCCACACGATTCCTAATAATCATTTTTTGTTAATTTGAAATCAATAAGCATTTCCATCCATAATTAAATATTTGACCAAAGAGGCATCGAAAATACGTCTTTTGTTTAATGTATATCAAACCGAAAACGTCTGTCTTTTTTTTGGATGACGAAAAATGAGTGCCTATTAAAAAAACTTAAGGGACGCTTTTAAGATTTCTGTAAATGTCCAATTATGACTTGGAATGATTTCAAGGATGGTTCTTTACAGATCTCTTGGAATGCGACAAAGTTTACTGAATGATTAATAACAGTTTTTGTTCATCATCCAGTTTACTTGGATTGATGAGAGAATTATGAAATTAATTTTTTCTTCCACTTCGAGTTTTTAGTTGCAAAATTTTTGCTTTTTTGAAGCTTAATTGCTTTCAAAAACATGTCGAATGCTGTAAAATAAGTGAGTAAACAGAACTAGAGAATTATTTACTAATAATCTTGCGTTAAATGACAAATTTTCTTGATTTAAATATTTGGAGATTTGCAAGAATTGCAGAAAAAAAATTAAATTTTGAAATTTCCGTTAAAATTTGTTTTCAATGCTACCTTGATGGTAATCAATGCAAATTTTAATTGAACCCACGAGCAATTAACAACCAAAGAACGAACACGCGAAAAGAGAGGAAAGAATGACTCGATTGGTATGCATCGTTATGCAATCTTACATGCTTTCGCTTTCTTTCCTCTGGTTTATATTAAAAGCAACATCAAAGCACAGCATAAGGAGATGAAAGAAGTAAAATATATAAAAATAAATAAAAATGTACTTTTGTTTATCGTGCAAAGACAAAAATGACGGAGCAAAGAAAGTTGTTCGCAGATGTTTAAGTCAGTTATTTCTGCATGCCATAATATATATAAAATTTTATTATAATGCTATTCAGGAACAGAAAAATGAAAATAAAAAGAAATCGAATTTATAAATTCACAAAACACAATCATTTAATTGAATGAGTAGAATATTAATTGATTTTTGCGCGCAAACAGCCACAAAACCTATAATCGATTTTATTTTGATTTTTCACATGACAAATGTGCCAATTTCTTTTCCTCATATTTTTATTATTTTATTGACATTATGCGGCTTGCTCTTTCCTCAATATTGGCTTTGTCTTGAGTGAATTTAATTCATTTTTTAAAAGCTTTATGATTTATGGTCAATTTGTATTGAATGGATTTAATTATTCTAAACTACAATATAGACCTCTTTCCACTGAAATGGATCAAACCCCTTGCATGTGAATCTAATTCATCGGAAAGGAAAGACTTTGCATAAGACTCATAAAATAATCAAGTTTTGAAAAATAAGCAAATTTTGATGAAAAATTCCAAAACAGCAACAGTTTTTGCATAATCAAATGCTTAATGAGGCACGTGTCTCTTGAAAATACAGCCTTAAAATTACATTTTCCTTGATTTTGAATTTTTAAAATTTCCATTTTTGGATTAGTCAGGGATAATATGAGGATGTAAAGTTTGGCAACGATTATCTGATAATGAGTTAAGTGACTGACAGCTCACAGCTCAAATATTTTACGATTTATTAATCCAGTGAAATTCGAACCCACGTTGTACGATTTCCGGTTGCATACTTCTCCCACAGAGCTATCGGGAGCTACTCAACTATATAGCAAAGTCTGAATTCTCCTTATAATAGCTAATGATCCGACTGCTGATCCATTTGCTAGTTGATATCCTTACTACAGCACTGCGAATGTCATTCTGAGTTCTAAATGCTAAATATCGTGATTAAATGGATTATTATCATTAAAAAAGCCTACTAAGAAAATAAGAATTGTCAAAAATTGAATTGGTATGAATCAGTTTGCATCCTCCATCTGACGAAAACATTCATAACATGTTCTGTTGCAATATTAAGAAATTCAATATGTTTGGAATTTCTGTAGCAGTCAACAAGAATGTTTGTTCCATTGGAATTCTTAATTAAACTTCTTTCTTCTGGGAATTTCTGTTTGGCGATAACATCAACAAAAATAACCATATCAAGCAACAAAATATTACGTTTCATTTCAAGTGATTTCCCAAAATGAAACCCGAAATTTGTTGCTTATTTAAAATGTGATTATCGTGTGCTTGTGGATCGTGTGGCATTTTATATGCCAATAAAATGGAAATAATTTTGGAAATAATTACTTAATGAATAATAAGACAGTGAAAGTGTACACTTTAGTATCCATTAGCATTAAAAGTGAATAATTCATGCCATTTATGGATGTTATTTCATAGGAAAAATCGCATTACATTGTCATATTCAGAACACGATCTTATTTAAATATTGAAAGATATCCAGCACATTCTGATGATATCACTAATTCAATAATATGATTCATCAATAGGCAATTAGTAATGTAGTGCAATACTATAGCTGAATATCAACGATATTTCCTAAATCTTACTCTTTGTGCTATTCAAATAAGCTATAACGTCTCTATTTTGCGACTTATTGTAATAATATGTTAATTATTTATTATAATTGAATGAGAAACAATGAGAGTCTTTATACGCGACACACATATCTCATGTTGCAGTATGAACAAATGAGATTGGCAACGAAAAAACATTAGAATGGAATTAGACAATTGCAATTGAAATGCTTTTGAACTTCTATTTACTCTTAAATGTAAAAGGTTTAGGTATTTTGGATGAAACTTAACAGACCGATAAGGCACGATTGTTAGCTATAAGACAAATTTCTTAAACATGTGTACACAGCAGAAAATTTTTATGATTAAGGCAATTTGACGTGAATGCAATAAAGTACATACTTTATTTCAAATTCAATTACTATCAAAGTCATATGAGCTATAAATGGCAATATCAGCTGTACTTTATTTACTGATGATGGTCGTATGATATTTTATTTAAATGTATGACATCAGATGTTGGTCATGTAGGGATGGAAGTAGATTTTCTTATTGACCGACATTGAGGTTTTTGCTGATTTTTATCCATAGATCACATCTGTGAATTTGAATTCAAGCCAGTGCTATAGAAAAGTCTTAGAGGTCAAGAGTTTTGTGAGGGCGTGGGTTTGATTGGGTTTGAAGCTATGCACTGCAACTTTCAAATTCTAGAGTTTCTTAAGAAAAACATTAAAAGCTTTATGGATTTGCCGCTACTTAACCTCAAAAAGGATCATAAAACACAAAGAATTAAACTTAATGATCTGAAACGTCATATCCAAAGTCAAATTGAAAGTTGCTTGATCAATATTAATGATAAAAGCCCGGCAGCAAATCCAACATTTGCATCCCCTAGAGAATTAACTCAGCATAACCTTCCCGAGCAGCACAGTGCACCGATTCCTATTTTTCGTCGTTAGAAATGAGACAAAGTCAGCTGTCAAGACAGCTTCGTGTCTTACTGTTAATACGGCGACATAGCAATGCTCTAGCAAACGAGCTATGCAGCTCAGTCTCATGTTCCTTCCATAGATTGACACACAATGTTTGTTTAAGGAAGAAACATTTTTTATTGCGTAAATTAAATTAATGCTTCACATAGTTAAGTTCTCATTTGGTGATGCTGCTGACTCAAACACACAGTGGAAGCATTTAAAGTATTCATTATATTAAGGCATATGGTGAAATATCACAGATGAAAATGAAGTGAGTGTTTACGATTTTCTCATTACATATCTCTCTTATTTGTCCGTTCCGGTACACAAATGATGTGTAGAGCAATTAAAGTTATCTAGTTACATTGAGATATCTTTGAATGCACTTTTTTCCTGTGTAATTACATCAGTCGTACATAGGTACTTATGTGATGATAAGCATCACATGTGACGGTTTGTTTTTTCTCTATAAAAACATTTTAATTATGTGAGAATGACAAAAAATACTAATTTATACAAAGTCTATCCACCTACACAGCTATTTGATTTTATTTCGATTAATAAATAAAATCAAGTCCGTTCCAACTACCTTATACATATTGACAGCCACAGATGTATCGTCAATCATTTTTTAATCTCGACCAAAAATCAAGATATTAAATAGTTTATTGAGAGCATATAATTTACGCGATAGATGCTGTCGTGCTGTTTTATTCATAAAAATTGTTTTTAAATCGGGTGCATGATGAATGATTTAGCACATCTGATCGGTGTGGATTATGAAATAAATAAATGCTACTGTAATTTAATTGAATATTGAGTCAGGTATAGTTAGTGAGTCGAAAGGGGCTCGGTGGCGGAATGGTTTAGTACTTGGATATACAATTATTGCAATAACCGACCCTGGGGTCATAGGTTCGAGACTTGGAAGTGAGAAATCGTTCACTTGTTCTTTTTCGAATTATACGCTGTGGAAACGTAACTCACTGGCTTCATTTTGATAAACTGCAATTTTAGCTCTAGCCACTGAGGTTCTCAACTAGATCAGAAACTCAAAGTCAGGAATGTCTCATGTACCTGGATACATAATAAAGCATGATCAGCACACAATATTGAATTTTAGTAACCATGGAATCGAAACAGCAGTAGAGTCAAGTCTCTAGTATTAAGCTTTTACAAACCGATTCCCCCACAATCTCCAATTAATTTAAATAAAATAAATCTACGCACTAAGTAAATGAATCAAATCTCTATATAGATCAATGGATTTTATCACCTTCTTTAAACATGCAGCATTCTATACCTCAACAGTTCACGCATTGAAGTCTTTCGTAATATTCAATCCAATGTATGCACGAACTTTATGATGAAAGACAACAAATCAATCTAAATCACAAGAGATTTTCTTATGAATTGCAAAATTATGAATAAAGCGAGCGAATGAATGGACTGTAAAAGTTGTAGCTTAATGTATTCTAATAAAAAATGGATATTTCTTGTGTCATGGTTGAAAGATTTTTGTTTCATTTCTTTTGAGATTTCGCAATGAAAAATGAATGAAAAGAACTTAAATAAAATTTAGGTAATGGAGCAGAAGTCTTAACAAATAAGGGAGAGGTCATAAAATAGCAATGTGCTAAATACTTTTTTATGACTTCAGTAACTGTTACATACTGAATGTAAATTTAAATCATGTCCACCCTCATACATCCAGTTCAGCTTATAAAGTGTGATTCTGTGTTTCTAGAATAAACGCAATTCAAATATCCTGGATATTGTAAGCTGGCGACTACAATAATATTAATTGCAGTTCTTTGTCGATTCTTCCTTACCAATTTTGGTATGGTCAAACGTCTTCGCTGTAAATTGATCGCTACATCATCGAATAATTAAGAATTCATGGATAATTGAATAATTTTTGCTGTGGGTTCACAATGGGGCATGATTAAGGCACAGCAAACAAATTTTATGGCTTTAATTCGGTAGTAATTATGTAAACAACTAATATTTATTATCTAGTGACTCGCGCTAGGCAATTGATTGATTGAATCATGACTTTACGTTATGCACAGTAAAATTTATGGGTCAAAAAAATGCCTACAATTTTCATATATAGGAATTGACAAGCTTACAGTCATGAGCCAGAAGTAAATCGGAATTTTTATTTACTGCCGTGTATTACTTCTGCAAAAATGCGTGGTAACCAACTTTACATTTTCTATTTTTCCTGCTTTAAACTATTTTGTCCATAAAGATTGAAAAATTAAAAGGAATAAAGAACTAAAAAGTAGAGAATTGACAACATGCGGGTGTGTTAATGTAAAGTTTCAAGTCTATATGGAAATGTTCAGATTTAATTAATCATTTTGTGCTGAATCTGATTATTTTGATGTACATCCATCAAGATTTTCATCAGTAGCTAGTGTCACATTTCTACTTAATAGGAAGATTGGCATTCTTAATGTCTAACTTTATTATTTCATCTCTCTTTCTTTGTTATTCATAAAAATTGAGAACACAAGTGTCATTCAGGCCACCTGAAACTTATCATACGCAAACAGATTCAACAACTGCCAATTATCAAGAATTGCTTTAGATGAAATCGATGATATGAGACTTATTTTGAGATAAACTCAATGCCTTATGACATAAGATGTGCTGGAACATAGAATTTTTTCGAAAAGAACAGAACGAAAAATAAGAATCTTGAAAATCCTGAAAGATATGAAGTTTTAAGCATTGAATGCGGCTTGTTTTGAGAATGCTAAGTCAATAATAAGAATGAAGATAAAGAATTATTCGAATGACTGAAGATGACACAATATTTCGATTACTGGAATGAAATTTATTGTAAATTTTAAAGCAGGGTTTGATGTTTTATGATTAAATTTGAGCAGTTCAAATCTAATACTAACTTTTGTAATTGGCTTACAGTAGTTTAATTAAAAAGACTTCCTTAATGATTTATTAAATCAGAATAACGTTTATTCATCAAAGTTCAAATGCAGACTGAACTTTTGTATGAAAAGGGGTTTTAAACTATGTACAATTAACTATATTCAAATCTCAAATGAACGTTATAACACCGAAGTCAGCACGCAAATTACCAAATACGTCAATTCTCAAAACTAACTACAAACTATAGATATTTACTCATTGAAAGTTTGTTTAGCGCCTACAGAACTTAGTAGAATTTTCCCAGAATCACAAGAAAAATTTAAAACTGAGTCACAAAACATCCAATAAATATTTTAAGAAAGATGATCCGTCTATAAACAAAACTATGTTATCTTGAGTGTATTGACTCATCTCCAATCAGACATCAATAAAATAGTGACGAAAATCTCAGCCTAAAAACCCTAAGCAATAAAATTGATGTTGAAAATACGCGACGTCATAAAATGCAAAGACGTAAAAAATGCCTGCTTCGAGAAATGATTGGAATTAAAACCAGTTTGCTGCAATTTCCATAATTCCTGATTTTATCACCTCGTGCATTAATTAATGACAAAATTTTTTGTTTTTCAAAAAAAGAGTTTTAAGGCAGACTGACAAGCTGGTTACAGGTTCTTGATCTCAGATTCGTTCCATTCTGAATGAATTGTTTTTGTTATTCTGCTTAAAACATTGACTCAGACACCCACAATAAGCTTTACAAGTCACATGAAAAATATTCTATAGATTGTCATCATTTTATGACTTTATCATTCTATATTTGGCAACTACTTCCTTTAGTTTTCGTAAATTTATCGACATTGATTGCTCTCGTGTCGATGCTTAATATTTTTCTCAGAGATTATTTCTCTCACATCTCATATCTCAAATGTAAACCCATGCACAGCATCAAGCACATGGTCTTTTTGTTTATTTTTGCCTTGCAATTCGCTCAATGTATACAGCTGTAGCTGCTTGCCTTTTATGCGAGATTGAGAAAATGAGCGTAAACAGACAGTCGTCGGCTTGTTGGTTTCTTTTTTCGCGAGTTCACTCAAAATGTGTGTTAAGTATCGGCGCGAAAGAAAATTGCTTCTTAGTGACGGTTTAACATTCGACGAAAATAAACGTGATCGGAGATATTTTGTGGATTTTTGTGCAAATTTTGTGCATTGAAAATATTTTTATAAGTGCAAAGATATTCTCGAGATAAAAAATTAAGTTTCTTGCTAAATAAGGAACAAGCAGATCAAATTGAAAGGAATTAATTAATGAAAATGTGAAAAACTCTAATTGGTTGTGCATTAAAATTTAATTAAAGTACAAAAAAGGAAATATGAAACCATACAAAAATAATTTTGTGAAATTCTTCTTTAATATTTTATTGGTATGTGTCAATTCTTTTTAATTTTGGATATAAAAATGCAAATGTTTATTGCCTAACTTGCAAATTTTCAAGGTGCAATGACTTTGGAAATTTTAATTTAAATTGTTTGGATTATGGTTTAATTTGTGCTTCGTGACTGCAAATTGTGGTTTAAATCTTCAATTTCATGCATGCTTTGAATTGTTATTGATGCTGAACTGCTAAGAAATTTTTCTGAATAATTATGTTATAACGTCCATTTGAGATTTGAAAAGTATTTATTTTGCATAGTTGAGAACCCCTTCTTATACAAAAGTTCAGTTTGTCTTTGAACTCTGAAGAATAAACATCTCAATTATTTACAAATCCATTTGAAAGTCCATTTGATTAAACTACATTTAGACAATTACAACAAATAAGATCCAATAAGACTTAGAAATCAGAAGCTTTTAAACAATTTGAAAAAGCTCGATGTGCGACTAGAATCAAAACAAAAAATAACAAAAATAATTCTATCAAATAATTCATATCCAAGCCTGCTAAACGTTCACAAATTGACACCCCTTGTGAATCGCAAAATAATTGAAATTCTTCTTTGTCTTCAATCCCATTTAAATAGTGAATATTTTGAAAATTCAGCATTGAACTTGCTCAAATAGATGACTTAGTATAATGTCTTAATTTCAATTGTTTAATGACATTGAATGAGTTCAGAAAAAAAAAGATTTTTGCTATCTTCTGAAGCGTGCAAGAAAAACAAAATTGTTGCTCATTTTGAGGAGCATTTGAAATATCTGCATGCATGTGCTTTTGTTTAGTGATGCTAATTTGATATGACACTTTTGAATGATTGTTTAATTGCTTTGACATTTGGATTATCCGTACTTAAGATTCATTCAAATTAAGTAAGATTCATCAGTGTCTGACTTGATTCAAAGAAGGATTTTGCATGTAGACATCTAATAAATTTATGTAATCTTGAGCATGAAGAATGTTTACCTACTTAGATTTAAATTCATACCACACAAAAAATGACTAGTCTTAGACTGAGCAGGATAATTCAAGTCCACAAAATTATTGCAAATTTCTATGTACGACGACTTAATAAGTTACATAGCAGTTGAGACGATTACGGCAATTGCTCAAGTGCAATCATATTTTTGTTTTGAGATCAAAAACACAGTCAATTTTGAAATTAAATCCATTTGCAAAAATTTTCTGGCAGGAGATTTATTTTGCGGCAAATCTATTGGATTGTTAACTATTGTTGCGATCTATTTGAAACAATTTTTTGTGTTGGATATAGGAATTATTAAATAATTTTGTTCATGAATAATATTTTAAGAAAATTGAACATAATTTAAATTGAAAATCGGCAATAGGAGGTCAATGAGGTCTTATTGGCATTTAGTCTATTAGTTCCTTCTGTTTTACAAGCTACTTAAGGATCTAAATAACTTAAAACTTGTGTAAATTCACTTCTTATGCTGGTCCTTAAACGATTCTAAATCTTAAATTAATTTATGTTTCTGGAAGGTGCGGAATTGATCAAGATCATCTAAATCATTTCCGCACTTTTGACTTATCTAGTTCTACAAATTGGCAATGATAATTTGAAATTCTGAAGCACAGAAATTGACGAATCATTCTGGATATACTTCAATATTGTTTATTTATTCATTTGCCAACCTCAAAAAGTTATATTCTTACATAAACATTTCCATAGACTTCACCCAGCCACCGATCATTCAAAAATGTATCGAAAGTGTGAATTGATAATCCCAGATTACGATTAATCATTTATTCAAATCAAATCACCAGCATTTTCATCATCTATTCACAAAAATAACAAATTGATCGTGTTAAGTTCCATGATTAATTTGATTACAACCATGTAAGCACTCAATTGAGCCTGAAAATTGATTTAACAACATATCAGTATATCCATTTAATTAAATTCCAAACATAACATATCATTTGTGCAGCAATAATAATATTTACCTATCCATAAGCCCATGTAAATTAATTAATGTTATTATTTTCACATGAAAATTCCCATCTCAATAAAAGATAATTTATCGGTGCTTTAGTGTCAAGCAAATTGCATAATTCAATCCGTTCTCACGTGCTCACACTGCTTTTCTCCGTCGAATGGGGACGTTCGGAAGTGATGTCTGAATTTTGGGCTGTGAGGAAATTTGGTGATTTATGATATTCCTTACAAATTAGGGGAGAGGGGTCTGAAAATAGCATTTTTTAATAGACGTCATAGATGACGACCCCCCATGACGAAAGCAAAGTTTATCCCAATGAACTGAAAATGTCATTAATCAAAACAAGCAAAACACATATATAGGGACTTATAGAGTACATAGAAACCCATAAAAACACATATAACAATCAATATTTCAGCCTAATAAATACAAAGTATTAAGTGCATGTGAGAAAAGCTGAGAAAAGTGTAACAAAAGACGACGGAATTAATGTATGAGTTTATAGTCGTATTGAGTCATACTTTCACTATCGTTTGAATTTTTTTCTTACTTCTTCTTTCTTTTCACTTTATGTTTTCAATGTACATTGCTGCAAAAACTATATAGGCATATATATAAAAAATGTAAGTGAATGAGGCATTGACTGAAGAGGAAAGAAACTAGTTCTCTTTCATAATTTTACTTTATTTTGCACGATTTGCGTAGCATTTGTAGGCCACTAATGATGTTATGTATTTATTGAAGAAAATGAAAAGCAATACGTGATGTTATGGTGCATATTTGAGTATAGATTGTCGTCAAATCGGAATTACTTGGATGGATGATTTTAAGTCATGATGATGATGAGATTTTATTGATTATGGTGATGATTGGTTGCCTGCGGGGATGATTAGGAATGAGTCAGCTTTGAAACTTGATTTGTTGTTAATTTTTTTGCTGGAATTTCTAATTTTATCAGTTTTACACTATAGTAATCAGACCGTCAAGTTGTTATATTTATGCAAGCTTTTGCCGGAACTGGAAACATATAGTCTAGCTTATTGCTTGCTTAAGATTAATTTCTACATGATTTAGGACAGTGGAGGATAACTTTGCCGTGATCCGTGTGGTATGTGCGGTTTCGACGGAGGATACCATCAAGGTGTTCTGCGAATAATGAAATATTGCCCTTCATTGATCCAGGGTCTAATTTGTTTAGTATATATTCATATTTAGTCTGTTCTTAGAATACATTTCCCAAAGTAACACAAATCTCTGTTTGGCAGCCATTCAGAATCCACGTTGATTCCTTCCCCAACTTTATGTAGCACAGGTACAATTATTGTCACGAACAGCTTATTAATTACCCCAAAATCTGCAAAAACCTTCTCTTGAAATAAAACAATTTAAATTAATTTTCAATAATCCCCCAAGCAGCACATAGCAAAGTTCATAAGCATCGCACACAAAAGAACGCAAATCCGCTACACATGCAACATTTCGTCATTTTATCCTCTCACTTTTTTATAGTCTATCTAAACTTAACATCTACCTGATAAATGTCATAGTTGAAAACTCCAGTTCCAAATTACGTGATTCTTTGTTTGCTTATGACCCCGTCATCTGAAACTGTCTTGCAATACAAAAACCACAGTAATCTTAAATCCATAAAGCTTTATCAAGTCATAAATTCCACAACAGTCAATGAAATAAAAAGTTTTTTATGCTTCCTAAATTTTTACCATAAATTTGAATGGGAAGGAAAAAAAAATAACAATAAAGTCAGCGGCAAAACTCACGATTGAATTTTTGATATTTCATTTCTCATCACAGTGCGTATCGCTAACCTTGAACTCTTTTCCCACGCATATATATTCATAATTATGTCTTTTTATTTCTATTGCTTTTCTTGTCTTGTTTGTTTATATTTTTTTGTTTATAATAAAATATCAATTCACGGTCTGAAACTGATGTTGTAAATTGACATAAATTTCCTGTCGACAATTGCATAATTTTGGAAAGGAATGTCACTTCTCCATTCAGTTTAATAGAGTGCAAATTTCAGTCGACACATTGTGTACTTGCGTGCCATTGAAATGCTAGAAAGAGATACTTTTGATCCGTGCCAAAAAGTTTCATCATGTCTAACAGCTTTTTTATCATTGATTCAAGATTTTCTGCTTATTATGTCTTGTTTGATGTAAATCCAGAGATTAAGGCATTTCATAAATATTATGAATATTAATTGGAGCCTAATTTACTTAATTTATGAGGCATGTCCAGGGAGGATTGTGATTAATTTAAACATTTATGAAATTAGCTTATAACACGCATACTTTAATTAATTGAGCGCGTTGTCAAAACTGTGAATTTGTAATTTTTAAACGATTGATCACTTGATAGGTGATTACTCATTAATCGGCTGATGCTTAAGTGAATTAATTCAATATTTACATGATATTGTGTAAGGTGCGACGAATCAGAAATATTTGTGGAATTTTATAAGTATCTAAAGCTTGCGAATTTGATACGTACTGCTTTTAATCTCTAACAGACCCGATCAACACAAATTATTCATTGCAGCCAATTGGTAGCTGTATGGTTGCTGTATGGCGTCCAAGTGATAACTTTCATGTCAACTGCCTTAAACATTGCCATTTAGATGCCATGTGGCCACTACCTGACTGCCATGAAACATGTATCGATCGGGAGACAATCAGCATATTCATTAAAATGAGCGTGCTAATGAATAAACTCGATCATTAGAATTGGGCATGTTCATTTTTGTGACTAAACTCATAAGCATGCTCTGTTCTAATCTTAGATTGGCCTTTGACGCACTGTAAGGTAGAGCCAAGAACTGCTGACCCATTTTGCTGAACCCTACATTCAAATGATGTGTTACTCGAGACAAACATAAACTTGACCTACGACAAACAACAAGATTATTACTGACTTTATCAAGTAGCATTGAACCTTATCAAATAATTAAAAATAAACAACAACTCTATATATAGCTTAATTAAAACCCAGTCAATCTAGTCATACTATCTAGTGAAAGTTATGACATACGTTCAACATCATTATCTTTAATTTCTCAAGGAAATTTATGCTGATCTTGAACTTGAATGCATCAAACGTGAAAAAAATAATGTTAACAAGACAATTTTCTCGTTGCTGTAACAGAAGCAATTTAATTCACACTTAACATTCACAACTTCCTGTGTCCACAAATCATTAGAGATGAGCGCGAAAAGAGAAAGATTGTAAACAATTTAATCGTTAACAGCTTAACTCATTTGATTTCAATGAGATTTGTCATTGCATAAGTTGCGGCTGTAAAACAAGTCAGCAGAGTGACAAAAAACACATGTCTGTTTGGTTCAATTTAGAAGATGTTGAAATTATGCAATTTTTTGTTTGTGGTATACAACTTTTACTTATTCATGTCAAGTGTCAGGTGCAATGTTAAATTTTAAATGCGCGTTGAATGATTTGCTTTCACAAATCTATGCCTACTGAATGGGACAAATTGGAATTAAGACAACTAAAGTTTTGTTTCATGGATAGGTGCAAACAACTTTCAACAGATTAATGAATTAGGCTTGATTGAAAGATTTTGAACAAAGAATTTTTGTGAACTTTTAATTTCAAAATTTAGTAATTAAGCAGCAATAACTTGAGTTGCATGCTAATTGGATGAATTAAGTAACCATTTTTGGGGTTCACTGTTTTGTTTATGGAATAAGAACAAGAACTAAAGCAATTTTGCATTTTAAGTTGCTTATTAACTTCTGGTTAATGGATTTTGAATTGAATTGTGCAATTAAGAACTTTATAGCTATGATGCTAAGACATTGAAAGCATTAATCAGAATTCCTAAGAGTTCATCTTCATTTCAATGTATAATTACGGCCAAAAAGGTTCACATGTGTCGACATCAGCCGTCATGGTGTCTTCAGTGCAACCTTGTGTCTCACCGGCAATACAGCGACATAGAAGTGCATTAGCATCTAATCCCTAACTCACTCTATTGCCATTTAGCCTTATTATTGACCAGCATAACAAACGCATGACATTTAGACACTCAACATTATCATCTCATTGGCAAAATTTATTCAAATCTGTCACCATACATAATGTAAGAATGAAACTACGTTCACTTCTCATCCGATCCGAAGGTTGATGATTCATACATATTGCATATCTATAGCTAAGCTTTTGAAATATTGTTGAACATAAATTTAAAATATATTATCTGATTATACTTCTTTATATCTATAAATAAAGATCGCAAAATTGTCGACAGTCAAATGATCAAAACAAAAGAAAATGTAGTGCCTAATGTGTTTCCTCTATGTCTATGCTATTCTATAAAGTTGTGCCTTTTAATTTAAAATAATGAAAAGGCTTTTCAAATTGACTTAATTTTTTAAATTAATGACAAAATTAACGCTACGCGCACGTACTGTGAGGATTGTTAGGAATGATTTCATTCACATTTTCAATGTCAAGGAAGTAATGAAAATTCGTTTGTTGATGTAACGTGATCTGTATTTCACATTAAGTAATGCATATATTTAGTCAGTAAATCAATAATTATCTTTCAACATGCCTAAAAGACCTATCCGATGAGTAATGAGTGCTTTGTATAGTGAATACTTGATTACTAAGTGCTTTAGTTCATTTGAGATCAGTGCTGTTAATATAGATGACTGGATTAGTTAGTGACAAGAAATTTAGACAAGTCGTAATTCATATTTCGAGACAATCGATTGATTCGTAAGTCCGTTAGGACCGGTAAAGTCTAGGAATGACATCATTTCATGTTCAACTGAATCATACCTTCCTCACAACCAGCCCTAACACAGTATTTAACCCAACCTTAACAAATAGCAAGATAATAACACTGTAATTAGAATATATTATCGCTGCTGTGCCCGCATTAAAAACTAAAACAGTTCATTATTGTCAAAAGCATGTCAAAAGTTAAAGTCATTATGGTTGAATCATGTATGTATGTTAAAGATTACGGGAAGTTGTTAAAACAGCAAGGTAGCGATTGCAATATGATATAATTTCATTTAAAATTTTACAGCATATTAATGACTCCCTGAAAGCTTTTAATAAATTGTTTAAAGATCAGTTTGTTATTTTAATGGAATCCCACTCTATGGCTATGACTATGAGAATTAAGAATGAGTGGAAATGGCATTATGAATCGTCAATGGTACTAATACACGTCTAATTGTTCTGTACAAAAATTGCAAATTCTATTAGTTTTCCGTAAATGGAAGTTCCAATAGAACACACCACGTTTTGTATTAACGGCAATTTCGTCCAGTCATTCGATTTGGTTTTAGACAAAAACATTCAAATTATTTTTATGTAAAAGCAAACAAATCTATTGAACTCAAGGCATTGACACTCTAAGTATGTATGGAATCTACTGGAATATTGAATGATGGAATGATGATATGCCATAAATATCTTGAGTTTTTGGATGGAATGTATGGATTGTTTGTATATGATGTCAAGCTTGTAACGGGGCTCCTGTCCTGGGATCTATGACTTGAAGACAAACATGTAGTTAGACTCCGTTAGACCTCCAAGCTTCCCCAATGCTGAAAAATGTCAATTTGAAACGATCCCAAACAAATCAATCGAGTCATCATTGAAATTGTTTCCACTTATATCGTGCATAAAATTTCCTTGGCAAAGCATCAGCACAGAAATATTTTTGTAGGCGTGAAAAACAATCGAGGTATTCAGAACATCAATTTATTGATTAGTTTGCGAATATACGCCTTCAACTTATGAAAACAAAACATTCGTAAATCACGGAATAATTGCATTCTCTGTCTATTTTATGTACACTGCTTTACGCTACATCTAATGGCGCTTATTTTCTTTCCTCTTTGTTATTTTCATTTTTCATAGCTCGCATAAAGCAAAAAATATGCTCATGCTGTTTTTTTGCCATTATTAAGTAATTTCTGCTGCGTTATATAAGGTACTTCCATATCGAATTCTTGAGTTTTCCTCGTACACACTTATGTTGTTGTTTGATTAATTGAGGTTGGAACTGTTTTTGCGGTGCCAATTAATACTAATTTACCTTATTTGGGTTAGAAAGGCTCATTTTTTAAAGAATCAGGAACTGAACTGTAATCGGATTGATACCTAAGCTATTTGAATAGATCATAGTATTTTAAATAGTTCCTTCAGGTGCATTTCTTCATTACTTTAGATCCAGGAACAAGTTCATCACGATTTTACAACAGCAAGACTTATTTTACAAATTAATCAAGCAATAAAGCGAAGAAAAATCATCAACAAGTAACTAAATCGTGCCGCAAGTCCATAAAAGTCTATGCTTCTTGCAATATTTTACATGACGTCGCAATATGATTAAAATTCAGCAACACTTTAAATATTATTTTACATCTATTTCTTCAAATGTCCATACATCCATGGGAATTGCTTTAATTTGACCGAGAAACAATATTGTGAGTCTATATGCTCAATGTAGCTGTATGTTACACCCACCAAATTAAAAATCATTGAGAAAAATCAGTAAAATATTCATTAATAAGCTGTAAAGGTTTGAAATTAGCATTTGTGGATTCCGTGACATTGCCTTTCAAATTCAACTACTTTGTGTCCACTCGAATTGAATGTTCTTGCAAACAAAAAGCTGCGTACAATTGTTGTGTACTTGATTGAGATTTAAATTGATGTTGAGGCAATTGACTGCACTAACGTGATTGAATTGACAAAGTTTGTATATTTTCTTCAAAAAGACCTTGTTTTTCACTTCAAACTGTGACTAAACATGAGTTGAACGACATTTTTATGCGATTCAAAATAAGAATTTTCGACTAACATTTGGAGCTGCCAAAATTGGTCATTTGAATTTGTTGTATCAAGAGCTTCGACGTCGTTGAGAATAAAAACTGAATTGTTGATTTTAAGAAATATTTTAAATTTTTTTGACATCCACGCGATTTAATGTTAGTGACTTAAGTGCTGAATTCAGGGTTGTTACCACAATATTATCAATGATAAGTTGTTATACTTACTTAAATGAGATGTTAGATATGAAACCTAATTGATTTTTAATAAATTAATTTATTTTTGTTTGACAATTGAAAGCACACTAAATTTTGTATGAAAAGGGGATTAACAACTGAAAAAGGGGAACTCAACTAATTTTTGTGGTGAATACAATTTGAATATTAAATGACAGTTGATCTACATATTCTAGAAATATCAATAAGATAAACTTTCGGTACTGAAATTGAGCTTCAAATAGTGAAAATGTAAAGTCCAGACATGTGCAAAAGTGTCTAAAAACAAAATATGTACACTTTAGTCATGACAATACCAGCTTATATATTGCGATTTCTAATCTATCCAAAATTCCATCAGACCATTCCCAAAAATTTCTCTAATAATCTACGCATTATGACCTCAGTTAGGTACATCCAAATTTACTTTTCACTTCATCAAAAGTCATTAAATAAGCTTAGATAACAGACATTCCAATAATCGAATTTATTAACTAAATTTGGCAACAAATCAGATAAAATGCCGAGATGAGATGGCTAAAAAGCTTGTTGAATTTGGGATTAATTGATACCCATGTATTAAAGTAATCTTGCTGATTTGTATGAACTATTTTGTGCATACATCCATTAGATTCCATGACATTTGCAACATTTCCTCTATCTTTAAATTTTATTTAAGTAGCTCCGATGAAATAATACTATAATTAATGATTTTATGTTACCTTATCCAAATTGGTATCTCTTCATCTCTGTCATATTCAATATTTCTCATTTATACTCCCAGCAGCGATGAATGGTAATTGTTATATAAATGTAAACTAGAGCTAAGTTTTTGAGCTTATTGTTACGTTGCATGCGTCGGTTAAAATGTAGTATCAAGGTAAATAGTAATCTCTAATAGCTAGTTAGTTAGTCGTCTCAATTGCTATGACATGACAAATGCAAGGAAGAAAATCAATTTTAAGATCATTATAAAAATCAACAAGCAAGCAGCCAATTTCATTAATAAAGCTTTTCAGACATGCAACAAGAATTTTTTTTGTGGATTATTATGTAAACTACTTTGGGCGAATACAGTCGTAATTATGGGGGCGTTGTAATTTCTGTCTCGAGTCATAACTCTCGGTCTGATTTTGATTGATATTCTTGCCTGTACACAATGAGAATAATGACGTTATTTTGTATTTAATTACGAGTCAATAAGGCATGTTCATTAAAGAATTGCTGCTTGATGTGGTTTTTGGATGAATTGTGGGTTTGAAAATTTGCAAATATAAAGTACAGAGGCACGAGTCTGAAAAGAACACACACCAAAATTCCCACCTTGAACTTCATTGGAAGGAGAAAGAAGAGATTAGTTCCTTGATACTACCATAATTCGAGGAAGGTTCAAGATCACGATGCTGTAACTTATTTTTATGGAAATACAAAAATCGTGTTTTATGTTATACATATCTCATTTAAAGGCACTGCACATGCGAATGCTTTTAAGTACTCGAAATGGATGTTTCAAATAAAAAGACTAAACCAAGATCACGCATTACATTATTTGATGCTGCTCAGGCACGCACATTTTCATGTAAATATTTGATTAAATGAGACCATTTTCCATTATGGCAATCGTTTATTCAGCATTTTATGCTTCTCTTAATCGTTATTGATGATTTTACGGCACATTAAAGACGATATAACCTTAAAAATTTACATATAAGTCGCAAAAATTTACATAACCTCTAAAAATGTATTTACTCTTCCTTATTGCAGATCATTCACTTTTCTCATGCAAATTGGGGAACTCCAGGCAGTAGTCAATATCACATCCAGACAGATGAAGGACCCGATCGGTTCTTTAAGTACCAAACTGATAATGGTCAGTTTAGAAAGGAAAGACGACTACAAGATGGAACTGTAATCGGAACAAATGCATGGATTGATGGACTCGGATATTTGAGAATGAATGAGTACATTGCTGATCATGCAGGATATAGAATCATGAGTGCCAAGACAGTCTTTGTTGGAAAAGATCGTCATATTGAGGTAAGCCAACTTAAGGATTAATGTGATCCAGGTAATATTAATTGATTTCATTAACAGGAAGCGATGAAAATGGCAAAGAGTGCCCCAAAATCATCCGGAGTTCAAGTGACAACAACAAGGATTCCAACAACTGTTTACGTTCAAACAACCACAGCAAGACCAGTAACAACAGCCATTCCATACACAACTCCAGGTTATTATCACAACAAGGTGCCAACAGTTGATATTCGTCCACATTCACAACCACGTGATGATTATCCTTCACATACAAATTTTAATGACCTTAATCATAATGTATTGGCTTATCCAACAAATGACTTATCCCATGTGCAGAAGCCATCAATTTATTATGAACTACCACTTGAGGATGGCCCAAAACATCATGAAAGCTCATTGCCTACAATCATTGTGGTGCCAACATCGACGCCATCATCAATCGAAAATGAGTCTCATTTGCCTCCTATTGTGATCCATCCATCATCATCATCGTCGTCGTCGTCGTCAGTTAATGATGTTAATAATGTGAAAGATGAGTCTCATTTACCACCACTGGCTTACTATCCATCATCAACTGTTAAGCCTGATATCAAAGATGAATCACATCTTCCGCCAATTGCATACTATCCATCATCAACTGAACGTCCTTTGGACTATAATCATGTGATTCCACTATCAAGTACACAATCGAGTATCATCAAGACACTTTCAAATGAACTTTTACCGCCAAGAAATGGAGATGATTCCTATGATGCAGTAATTCCAATCACATCCCGTCCAAAAACTCGCTATCGTCCATCATCATATCGCCATGAATCGTCAACAGAACGAACCATTGTCGATTATGATAGAAATGTCATTGATGCTGCAGCTTCATATATCTCGCCAACATACCAAAATAATCCAAATAATGTTCCTTTGTTTGACAGAAGCAAATATCAGCAACAACAGCAACAACAACAGAAATTTCCATATTACGATGGCGTTGGTGTAACAGCTAACGGCTTCCGTTATTTCTTACCTCGACAATATCAAGAAGAAACGGAAAATAAAGGAGAAGATAGTCGCGATGGAAGTTATGGTTATATTGATCCATTTGGCATACGTCGAGTAGTTTATTATAATGCTGGTAAAAATGGATTCATTACACGAAAAAACAATCGATACGTTGGCTTTAATGCAACACCATACGATCCACGACCAAATTAACACAATTTTCTCTATAGTTTGCACTTAATATAAGTGAACAATATGCGGTCGATGGAATAAATGCACCATAAAATTCATAACATCGTCTTCTGTATTGTGTGAGACGTAAAAAACCTATTGTGATTAATTTATTGAAAAAAATAAGTAACTAAGTTAAGCTAATTTAATTAACTCATCTCCTTATTTCCATTTTTGCATTACTTTTCCTCTTATTGAGTATCAAAGCATGAATCTCGTACTGTCCTGAATTGGCATTGAAAAACCTCCTACACATTAAGTAATATACAGACACGTAAATTATATTAAGTAATTAATTCACAGCTTTAATTTATCGAGAGACATGGTGGGAGTCTATCATAAATGACGTCTGTCTTGTTTACAATCTTCATAGTTGCAGGCCCCTCTTAATGTGTTTAACCTCACTTGAGAGGCTTGTTAACGAGGGGAAGTAGAGACATCCATGTTACGTATTTTATGAACGATCCCCATGTCCAGTCTCAACTCGAATCATAAATTAAGAAAAATTTACAGCATCGCTACAAAAAAGTATGAAATTTTATGCTCCAGAGATTCCTTCTGATAAGATGGCCATACATGAAATTAATATTTATCATTCCTTACATTTTATCCACCAATTAAAATGAATAATCACTTGCCATATGAATGAATGACTGTATAAATGTGCATATATGTGTGTCTGAGTGTCATAAATCTATCATTACCATTTTTACTTTTTTTATTATTTTAAAAAAGAATTATGTAAGTGACTTAGACATGAAATAAAAATTTCTTTTCAATCTCTCCGTACTGACTAGTTTTGGAACTAGCCAAACACTTCCGATTCGGAAGAAATTTTTTTTCAGAGTCATTCACAACAAAAAACTTCTTTGCTAATAGATATTTCATTGACTCTTTATGGTCAATAATTTTTGATGCATGGGTGTTCGAACTGGCTTTTGGAACTGTCTGGATGTTTGATACGAGTTGCCTCGAGGCAACAAACTTCATTTGAAATTCAAATTCAACAAATTTAGACATTTAAGAAATAACAGCTTAAATAATTTTGAATTTTCTATGAAATTTCATAGTTTACTACCCCTAATTCTTATATAGTAGATTACCCCTTAGCACACTTTAATATGAAATTCAGAAAATTAATCGGTTCTAACACAAAATAACTATGAAGATCCACTTGCAAAGCAAAGTTTGACAACCACTGCATTAAGAGATATGGAAACATAATACATACAATTCAGGAAAGACAAAACAATTCACACAGCATAAAATGCATACAAAAAGCAATAAACAACTATTTTAAATTGTTTTATTATTCCATATCTTCATATATCTATCAAGCTAAGCATATATGATCAACTTAATGAATCATGAATCAATGAGTTTCCGTTATAAAGAAGACAAACTTTTAATTATATCATACCCTACTGCCTTTACATCATTCCTATTGTGTGTTTGGACTGTATGAATGACTGTCATTAATTTTTAATTTAACACAAAAATAAAATTTAGACTTAATTGTCGATATTTAAAGGAAAACAAAATTGTTAAGGAACAAATAATGTAAAAGAAAAAAGGAAAAATGATATGTAAAGCCATAACGAAAGAATAAAGGTTCTTGCAAAAGAAGAATTTGTATATTATTCTTAATTTGGTATTGTCAGAATTATAAGTTTCAGATAAGAAGCCACAAAGTCAAAGACGCCCTTCTTCCCTTCTAAATACCTACCACAACAACTGAACGATCTCTAAGGTCTGCTAATGTCTTATCAATGAAGATCCAAAAAAGTTAAACCGGAAATGAAACAATTCCATTCAATAACCTTCAATTCCTGGTTATCAACTCTATTATGTCAACAGTTACATATATCACACCTTCCAAAAATTAGCAATGAAGGGTCAATACCATAAAGAAATGGAATTTGGGTAGGAGAAGTTATGTATAATGCAAAATTCCCGTTCTGCAGCTTACAATTTGCAATCATGTCACCAAAATATTTCAAACTATAAAAAGTACATGCTGATTGCAATTTGTTATCATTTGTAAGTTGTTCGATATAGTAAGCATACAGTCAAAGAAATAATGGTAACATTTATTAGAATTGATCAAAATTTAGGTATTAATTTTGTGAAATTTCAGAAGTTATTCATCTTGTGTATTATGGTTGTGAGCCATACATTGGCTGCACCTTGGCATCAACAACATGACTACACAAATCATCATTTACCTGCTGTTCGTCAAGAAACAACTACCCAGTAAGGTCGATTGATAAATTAATTAACTTTTACTGATTCTGTAAATCTATTTGCAGCTATTGTCCGGAAGAAGATATTCCAGCAGTTTTCGTTCCATCACCTCCAAAAATCCAATACTTTCCACTTCCTTCTCTTCCAAATCTTCCTGTACAAAAATATGAATCTCCAATTCCACTTCCTGTAGCTCCTATCCATCATAATCACATCCCACCTACTCAATTCCTTCCTGAATATACTCCACCAGCACCACCTCGTCAGGAAAACATTCAACCAATTGTACCAGCTGCACCACATGACACTTATGGGCTTCCAGGATTACATCATACTAACGGACTTCCAAACTTCCACCATGAATCTACAACTTTACCTCCACCACCACCTCGTCAGGAATACATTGAAATAGCTGCACCACATGATACTCATGGACATCCAGACTTCCATCATGAATCTACAACTTTACCTCCTCCACCACCACCACATCAGGAATACATTGAACCAGCTGCACCACATCAGGAATACATTGAACCAGCTGCACCACATCAGGAATACATTGAACCAGCTGCACCACATGATACTCATGGACATCCAGACTTCCATCATGAATCTACAACTTTACCTCCACCACCACTTCGTCAGGAATACATTGAACCAATTGTCCCAGCTGTACCATATGATACTTATGGGCTTCCAGGCTTCCATCATGAATCTACAACTTTACCTCCACCACCACCTCGTCAGGAAAACATTGAACCAATTGTCCCTGTGCCACATAATACTTACGGAGTTCCAGAAGAATCTTCAACATTGCCCCCATTTACAGAACCTCCAACAACAACCCACAAATCAAAATTGGATAAATTATTAGAGTTCAAGCAACACCTTAAGAGCAAGTTTAAGGTTCCAGAAATTAATCTTGTCTTCAACAAGAGAATTGAATTTCCATTCCTTAAAAACTGGCTCAACGAGCAACACTAAATCCAAAAATTTTAATTACGAGATTAGTGAGACAGAGATAAAGGAACTGATTAATAATATTAAGTAACTGGTAATCGGGGACAATTAACTGTAGGATTTCACTTTATTATATCATTTAAGTACATGTAGGAAATGAATGAATAAAAAATATTTTAAGTTTACAATTAAAGTTTTCATAACATACTTACAGTAAGCTAGTAGCTGATTAATTACATAAAGTAAATGTTTCTTCATATTTTTCATATAAAGTCAGGAAGGTTAAGTACTTGTTTAGAATAGTTTCAATTCCGTTTAATGAATTTTATAGTCACATCCGATTTGGGTCTGTTAATTAGCCTGGTTGATATGTCTAACTCCTCACATCCCTTCCATTCAAGCTTATAATCACGGAAAATCTGGAAGTAGATATTTTAGAGGTTATTCAACTTATGATGTTCATTATTTGTAAGCAACACAATACTAACTCGTAAGATAACGTTCAAAATAGCCTGTTCAGCCAATCTCCTTGCGATACAAGATCGCATTCCGTGACCAAATGGAATAACTAAGTATGGATGAATGTTCAACTTCTGATGATTAATCTTCAGCCATCTTTCAGGTAGGAACTTGAGTGGATCATGAAAATTCTCTTCCAGACGGCAAGCTACAAAGTTTTGAGTGACGACTGTTGTCTATTGGATAGAAAATTCAATTACAGCTACTTCTGATAAACTTCAATTGTTGACTTACTTTTTTAGGTACGAGATATCCACCAAGTACGGTATCGTGATTCAAAATCCTTCCAACTCCAATAGAAATTGGATTCAGCCTAAATGTCTCTTTCAAAACAGCTCTTGTGTATGGAATTTCTGTGTTCATTACTTGAGTAGTAACTTTGTCCTCTAATGTTGGAAGTACCCTCATTGCTTCTTCGTGTAATAAATTTTGGACACGCTCATTACGTGAAATGTGATACATAGCGAAGGATGTAGAGAATGAGGTAGTATGGATGCCTCCAAGCAAAAGATCAGCACTCATACCAACAATATCCTTCACATTAATGTTTGGATTACTAAGATATTGATCAAGTAAGGAATGGCCTCTTTCTTTTTGATAAGCCTTCTTCTGGATAAATTCAATGACAATTTTCTCTTTGTATTCTTGAGCCAATCTTAACTTCTTGTATGTACGCGTTTCAAAGAATCGCCATAATTGAAGACCTTGATCAGTTGGAAGCACAGTATTATTTGAATCATCACTAGCCTTAATTAATCTCGATGTCCGAGAATTCGGATCTCTTTCCTCATCTGCAAAACTGTTCATTCTTTCATCGAATGCAATCAGGCACGTCAGCTCTAAACTAAATCGTTCAATTTCTGATACAAAATCCCGTATTGTGCAGTTGTGGTCAAAACGTGACGGAAGTACGCTAATAAATTCCCTCACCATATCATCAGTCTGTGGTAATAAGTTGCGTACGTTTTGTGGAGATGATAAACCTTTTTGAAATTCAGATCGAAGTTTCCACCACTCATGACCGTTGCTGAATATATTAGAATAAATTGGAATGGATTACAAAGTGAGGTTTTGACTGTACATGTAGGATTAATTTAATCCGATGGATTTAAATTGTGAATTAAATAAATCTAAGGAACCAAATTGTATTCATGATCGCAATACTCACGTAGGTAAAATGCCACCACTTCTGTAAGTTTCTGGCCGATCCTGTCTATATTTTTGCAGTGCCAAATGACTTCGCCGGCAAGGAAAATTTCCAATTCCGTCATTAAAGATTTGTGCAATATCATTTGGATCATAAAGCCAAACTATAGAAAATCCGGGAACCATTCGTTCACAAACTATTGGCCCATACATCCTGTAGTAATCCATTCCTGATTTATGCAAATCATGCCAAGTATATTTTCCTGCAAATTTTGATAATGCGACATATTTTAATTAATGAAACGTCACTAAGCAAAGCTTGCTATAATTACCAAATGGCTTTGTGTAGTTCAAAACATTTCCTAATCCTAAAAAGCCTTTCGGACCGGGCATCATGTCCATAGACTTGATGTCATTTTTAACTAAAATTTCTGTCTGAAATTTTCGAGTAAAATTTTTAATTCTTCTCAGCATTTCTCGTGTCTAGCTTTATCGACCTTAGGCATACAACTGAGCATTCCAATATTTCTTTCTTTATTCTCTCTCTTCTTTTTCTTTATCTTCGTTCCTTATTGAATGTATAAAAAAATATCAAGAATTTTAAAATTTACAAATCAGCTGAAAATGCTCGACAATCGAAATAGGAGATCTTTTGAGCTGAAAACAATAATAAATATATTCAGACGCGGGCATTCGAGACCAACACAAAGTTCAATTGAGAACAGCTCAAAAATAACTGCCAAAGAATATTTAAAAAAATAACGATCAAAATAAATTTGAAATTTTACGCACGTATTTTTACGTAAACGTATTCATAAGTTTCTAGTTCAACATATAATCTTGAAAACCTTAAAGCTAATAAAATACGCAAGTATAGTAATAAATAATGAATAATTATAGCATAAAATTTATTCTTTTTAAGGAATAAACAAATTGTGATTTTATTTACTTAATTCAATTGGATGTTCACAATTACACATTCAATGACCGGATTGATGGATAAAGTCACTTTAATTCTTGAAACAGATTTACTTCTTTGCTGGCTTCTTAGCTCCGACCTTCTTTTTTGGTGCCTTCTTCTTTACTGCACCTTCTACTTTAGGTTTCTTTGCTGGCAATGGTTTAGTTCCTTTGACGGGCTTTCCAAAGAGCATACCACTCTTTGATGCTTGTTTCTTAAGCTTATCAAAGACTGGGGCAATCATACGGTTCTTTGATCGCTTAACTGAGCGGATCTTGAAGCGTTCGAAGTCTGTAAGATTTGACCGCAATCTCTTTGCCTTTGCACGTTCTGCCCAGAGTGTTTGGCTCCATTTTTCCTTAAATTTGAAGTCTTCAAGTGCTTTTTTCACAATACGTGTTGGTGCTGTGAATGGAAATTTGACAACAAATTTCGTCAGATGCAAATGACTGACTGGATATTGTTGACGGGGAACACGAGTTAATGGTCCATCGATGAGAACCTGTAATAAGTAAATATCATATTAGTATCCATGCTTATTCATAAGAATGTGTAATGATGTAAATAAATTGTCTCAGTGTAATAAATAATTAATAGTTTTTGTCTGCATGTGTGTATCAGACGGCTCTTACTATAAAGGTTCATCATGATTGAGTCAATTTACAACATTTTTTCTGGATATTTAATACTCACTCTGTTTTGATCGATCACATCGACAATAGCAACTAATTTGCCCTTATAGCGGCCACGAGAAATTCGGGCGATGCGTCCAGTTTCAACGAATCTTGTAAAACCCTAAAAAAATATAACCAAACTTTTTAGTAAACAAATTCATCAAACTTAAATGCCTAGTTTCTGCCTTATTTGACAGGAACTTTGAGTGACTTGCGTGATAAAGTTGCTCTTATTAATAATTTCACAGCAAACTTTGTTAATTTTAATGAAAAACATGTGAAATAATTTTTTTCTCCTCGTGAAAATATTTTTTGCAATTTTCATGAAGTTTCGAGCAGTTCCTTTAACAAATTTAGTTGAATTACATTATTCCAGTAGTTATTAAGATGTTTAAATTATCCTTTCACATTTAATATCCTCGCAAATCACTCTAATTAATTTATTTTAAAAAATTACTGTCCATACCATTTTAAGGTTCGTTCAGAAAAGGAAGAAATTACTGAACGCACTCTGTAAAGTCGGCTTTACAAATGCTTTAGAAAATTTTTAATGCTGAATATCAAATGAGATTTTCTCATTGGATCTTGATCAACTAACTAAAAATGATAGAAACAAGTATAAGCTATATAAATAATCAGATCCAGGATATTTTTGAATAATAATGTGCAAGATTTGTCGATAAATCGTAAAAATTCTCAATAACGGTAAAATGAAATTCGAATTTTCATGCATTTGTAGGGTTTTTGTGGCGCAAAATGTTTTGTTTATTTTCACAATAATTTTGTTGCACAAAATTAATCCTAAAAAATAATTAAATACATGGTCTAGAATCAGTGATTTGCATCACATTTTCAAAGATGCATCAAGACGAGATATTAAAATATATCGAGAGTAAAAAGAACTATGTGGATAAAGACTTTAAACTTTACTTCATCTTTGAAGTGCTTTATCTTCCGGGAAATCGAGAAATATACAAAAAGAAAATGCATAGTTTGGAAAATAGGATGGACGAAGAAGTAAGAATGCATACTCCCTATAAAATGAAGAATTTCCTATCAATGGGATTAAAAAATTTATGCAAAAGTACTCATCAACCCGGTAAGACTTAATTTCATATAATGTCTATAAACCAAATCTAACAAGTGATATCCACAGGTGTAAAAGTAATTCACAGTGCCTCATTACTCAGCGGATTCACTCAAGCTGATTTCGGACTTGTAAGCAGAGCTTATTCCGATGAATCCAAAGACGAGAAAATTGATGACTTCATTATGGCATTTGAGAAACTTATTAGCGATCCCGAAGCTATTCCGTCAAATAGTGTCATTATTTTAAGTCAAGACCAACATCATATGGAGCGATTGAAGAGAAAAGCTGACGTATCCTTCTGTGTTAAAGAAAAAAAGAGAAAAATTGCAGCTAAAAGTAAAGGACAAAAGTCCATAACGGATTACTTTAGGTCCACAAAGACGCCATCAAATAATAATACGCAAAAACCAAAAGAACCAACATACAAGCTAGAAGAAATAATCAAAAATAAGAGAGGATCTGACAGTAATATTAAAATTTTATGGATCCCAAAAGGAAACGATGAATTAGATCCAGGATCTTACATATCTGTTGTATTTTGTAACGAAGTCGTTTCATTATTGGAAGATGATAATAATATGGATTCATTAGAAGCATGTAAGGAAGAAATAAATGTATTTCCAAGTGGCGGATGGTGGTCAATAATGCAATATATCGAGAAATTGGAAAAAGCGTACTTAAAAGAATTTAAAGGAATTAATGATGAAAATGTGGAACCAGATGACACAGATGAAAATGAGGAACCTAATGACTCAGAAGAAGAGTCAGATTAATTCTAATCAACTTACTTTACGTGATAATATTGAGTACAAGACTATATGAACATTTAAAATAAAAACATTTAAAATTACCTATTTAAGAGATAAGTAAGCATTGACGCAGAATTTTAGTATTTTTCAAATTTATTTTTTATTAAAAATTAATTAAAGCATATAAAATTTTTGATATAAAAGCCTTAATAAATCAATGACTAGTTGTGTCATATATTTTTTAGAATGAAAGATCATCCTCAATTATGTTATCCAACAGCATCTTCTCAAACACACTTAAATCATCATATACTTTTTCCTCGATGTTTGTCCTCAAGCAGTCTTCAATATCAACAACACTCAAGTAATCTAAATTCTTGAATATATCACGATAAGGAATGGTTTTGACTTTAAGCGTGAGAATATTTAATTTTTTAAGGTTTGGATACTTTCGATCTATAAAAACCATAGCGGCAAAATTCATTTCATCCATATACAATGAAGTTACATTTGGTGCACCATTGATGACTACTCTAAGGACATTAAAATTAGGAACATCAATAATCAATTCGGTGATCGATGTATTTATAGGCAGGATTAAGTTTACGTAGCTGCTATGGTAATTAATCCCAGCAAAAAATCTAACATTGACTGATAAAATCTTGACCTTTCTCAATGCGTAAAGTGCTTTGAGGACATTTGGACCATACCAGTCCCTAAAATCGACATTCTCTAAGCTATCTGATTGCGTTTGAAGTAATGCAATGACATTTGCATAGTACTTCTCGTCTAAATAACCAGCTAAATAAAAGTCACAATAAAGATTAAATTTTTTAAGCTTAAAATTAATTCTTGTGGATATGTCCTCATGTAAAATTTGATAAAATATTTTGCCAGAAACTTTTAGAACCTCCAATTTGTCATTATTAAAGAGTAAATTCTGAATGGCACTGACGCTCACCGCGGAATCCTCATCTGATTCAAGGTGAAATTCTGTCAAGTTCCGAATATTAGAAAAGATTTGAGGATATAAGGAAGGCTCTATATTCTTTGGTACAAATTTCTTCAAATTAGGAAATGTAAAGCCTCTATTTTGATAATTCTTACACCAAAATTTGCCATAGAGACCGTTAATACTCAAGGATTCGACATTTTCTTGTATTATTGAAAAGAACGTTATTAACTGTTCTGATTTGCCAAAGCTTGTGTTTCTGATGATTATCTTCTTCCATGGACGTAATTTCAGTAGATCGTAAATTAATTCCATACATTTTGAACATCTTTCAATTTTTATTGTGTCGTAACATCTCGTACTATTCGTGATCGCAGTTAATAGTCGTCTTTCAGAATTCCATTCCGATTCACAAGATGTTTTTACCTTAATTTTTCTCATCAAGTATGGTGAATGTCCTATTAAGTCGTTCCATGATGTGCTAACTAATGTTGCCCTCATTAAATCCCAATATGTCAAATTTGATAAAATTCTCTCATTTATTTCTTTTGGGAAATATATTAATGGATCAATTAATTCGTTTTCCATGTTGTCTTGTTCCTTAAAACTTTATAATCACGATATTTACTGTAACTACTCAGAAGATACTGAATGATAATGAAAATTTCTGAGACTTTTGTATGATTTTTTCAGGTACTTTTTCCTAGTCCTTAAATTTTACCATTGTTATTATTTACCTGTATATTTTGTGAATCTTTTTAAATTTCAAGGAATCGACAAAGAAATCTTTTCATGAATTACAGAAATTATCTTAATGGAAAAAATAACCGTAATAATTTTTTTTTAAAAGTTAACGGTTTTCAAGAATTTGAAAAAATGTTTGAATTTTTGAAAAATGACGGTCAACACTCTTGGGAATTAGCAGCAATTTGGACTTAGAAAGCTCACAATGAAGGGGAAAAGAATCTTACATAAATTAACTTACATGAACAACTTTTTTTTGGATTTTCATTTTTTTTATTCCACAATAACTTCTTGCTTACATAGTAGAATGTAAAATAATCTTCGGATGTTTATGAAGGAATAAAAGATCATTTATTCGTCTCCGATTTGAAGGATTTCCTTCTTGGCGGCTGATCGGTTTGATGCGACAATTTGTGTTGCAATTCTGTCTAAATCACGTTGTCCTTGAGCTGTCAATTTGCGACCGCCATCAGCATGTTTCTCGACTAACTTGATGTGTTCGAGTGCTTGAAGTGCACGACGAGCAACAGCTCCGTCAGCACGGCACCAATGTGAAGGACATACACCATCGCGTTGTCTTGTTCCGTAGATTTTCTTAACTCCACCAACACCGATAGCTCCACGATGATACATACGTCTTAAAATACTTGCACATCTAACATAGAACCAATCAGCATTTGTTGGACTTAATTCCTTTGCTTTTGAGGTCTTGACGACATCCATATTGTCTGGAACCTTCAGTTTACCAGATTTCTTGAGGAACAATGCGACTCCTTGGACAATTTTGTCTTGATCGACATCTTTAACTGTTAAACCAGGCATGGCTATTGATCACCTAAAATTGCAAGGAAATAGTTTAATTAATATTTATTGGAATCGTTTCGTGACTATAAACATCCTAAAACATAACCTCGATAATTTCAAAGTTTCATTAATTTGTCATAATATATTTTATGCTTCGTGAGCGGATTGTCGTGGATCAAGTTAAATGCAATTAATTATTGATTTACATTCAACCAATTCATCTCCTATCTGTTAAATTAATCCACAGATATAAATTTCATAAATTATACAAAACAATTTTTTGGTCGCCACTTTTAGTCAATTTTTATGTCCAACCACAGACTTTATCCATGAAACTTTGATTTATCGAGATATTTGCACAATCAGTAATTAATCCTGTCCATTTTCTAGTGCATTTTGGGATGTTTAAGCACTATTTTAATTAAATAATTACTTTTACACGTTTTATTTGTGAAAAGTTGAAAGAAAAAGGGGGATACAAGAGCGAATTCACCAGGTTGAAGCGACTATTGAAGGGTTCTTAAAAAATTCAAAAATAATTTACCCGTTATTCAAAAAAACGGTATGTTGATCGTGTCACATGGCATCACAATCAAATTGTGAAATGATTAAGAAGAAACAGCTGATTGCTGGCAAAATAACCACAATTTAGCTGATCTCGAATGAGAAAAAATATCGAAATGCGGTTGAATCATAAAAATTCAAAAGCATTTAAATAAAAAAATATGAATATGTGGCTTAATAATGTGAATTAGTTAATAAAAATTCATATGAACTAATTTCAGACAATTGTTTCATATTTCTTCTCAACAAAAACCTCTTTTTGAATGCTTAAGGAAATTTTCTCATATGCAGAAATTGAACGAAATGTAATTGAAAAATGCATTAAAATTGTGCAATTAAAATGTGTCACTTTGATGCAATTGTCAAGTTCAAATCGATTTGAATTATTCAAGACGATGTATGACATCTAATTGTCTCTTACAGCAATGTCTCTAACTGCAACTATAAGAAATGTGCTAATTAACAACGGCATAAAAAGTTGCAATAAAATTTGTTTGTTTTTTTTTATTTATTGCAAAATATGTTTGGCTTAATTTAATTTTTTAAGTACTTTTGCACGGCCTTTTGACTCTGACCGAAATAATTTTTTTTATCTTTTTTGTGTTAAAACGAGATACAAATCTTTTTGTCATCAATGAGAAAAAAAAGCTTAAACCAATAACGATACGAAATAAGAAAACAAACAAAAATGTTGCCGAGTCATTGTTTGCAGCCAAGAATGAGTAAATTGGTTTAAGATTGATAAATTTAAGAAATTACCTAAGGGGCCGTTCACTTATTACGTTACGCAAAAAAACGAATTTCTAGACCCCCCTCCCCCCTCGTTACAAAATGTCGTTACAAAAAAAATTTTTTGGTTGAGGCTGTTACAAAATCCTAGACCCCCCCCCCCCTAAAAAGCGAACGTAATAAGTGAACGGCCCCTAACATTTTTTGAGCTTAAGGATCATTTCTGAATTTAACGGCATTTTGAATTTTGAATTTTTTCAACGAAGAACTGAACTGAAATGAAGTGAGCGATTTACTGAACGATTTTAAATGACATTTGACTTTTTGAATTTTAAAACACCGTTGGAATTTTAAAATTTTAAGGTCGTAATATGATGCGATGTGATCATAGTAACCCATTTAATCTTCAAAAAAAGATTGATTTTTTTTTCGTGAAATTCTGCTTTATTAATTGTTTTCCATCTCTTTCTATTGTAAGTAATAGTCTCAAAAGCGAAGAGAAGAAACAACAATTTAGTGACACTTGTATGGATCTATTCACAAAAGATTTGTATTAATTAAATGTACAGTTTTTCATGCTTTTTGTTATTAAGCTCTTTAGCTTTCAATAGAAACGATGACAATCTTTTAAAATGAATGCGAGATACGACCTATGACTTATGATTGATGAATAAAAATAAGCGATCATGTTATGAAAAATCGATTAAACACTTCTTTTGATACATATCGCTGCTCTCAAGGATTTCCAAACTATTGAACAATTTCTTTCACATAAAGTTGTTTACTATTGCTTTAAATTCCCATATTCTCATGAGCTTTATGTAATAACTTTTGACCTAGCAACATCTAGTTTAGTTCCGATGGTCAGGGCTAGTCAGAATAATTGAACACAATTAAAGTTTTTTTCTTAGATTAACACCGACTTCTTGCAGCACGCTCTGCATTAATTCACACATGTTTGTTGCACAAAGTGTTAACCACACGTTGAAGCTATAAAATTATTTATTCTCTATGCTCGTTGCGTTCCATTCATAACAATACGAATAGAGAGAAATAAAGACTTGGCTGCTGTCTTGCTCTTAGTATTGTTATGAAAAGTAGAAAAAATAACAACAACATAGTACTTGATGCACAATGCTTAGCTCAAACAGACATTCGTAGTTTGTATTCGAAGCAAGACGGACGAGCAATAAATCGTTAGTTAAAGACTAAAAAATAATAATAATTCGCGAGAATCATTAACAGTGCACTTCAATCGGAAGAATTCAATCGAAATAGAAAGGTCTGAAAAGTGAAAATCCATTATTTGTTATGATTAATTAAATCTTTTGTGTGGCTTGATGTAAAAGTATCTGAGAATCTGCAAAGTGAGATTTTAATGAGTGAAAGCATTCTTGAGTGAAGTGTTGTTTGCTATTAAATGTCTATTATTTGTTAGACTTAGGAAATATTGGAATTGAATCGAAATTTCTAGAATTAAATTTTAACGGTCAAAAAATATTTGAATTTTTTAACGAAAGAAATTTAGTATGAATTTTTGAAAATTGAACGAAGTTTTTGTCAAGTTGCTGTGATGTCTATAGCTTAACTCATTTCTAAATGATAATAGAGTGCCATAAATTACTATACCACACAAAATAATAATAAAGACTTTTCCCCAAAGAAGTCTGCTCAAAAATGCGGAACAAACAATTCATCGTGAATCCAAATCTAGTTCAAATTGAAAGACAAAGACGCTATCCCGAAAAAAGCATAGCCACAGACAGAAACATATCATTTTTCAACAAATTACAGAAATTATAATTAATGGACCCACCCGAAAATCATTTTTTTGTGTATTTAAAGACTATTAAACAGTTTCACAGCATGTAAAGCATTAGTGGCAAGAACTAGGTGTAAAAGAAATGAGTCAGAGCAATTAACAAAGAATTTAGTTTTCCTATTCATGAACAAGTCGATTTAATGTTCTCTGGCATGTACAACAACTTTATTGCAACATAAAGGTCTATTTTCCTTTATATGCCACCGTACATGTGTCACATTTATGCACATTATGCAAAAACTACCTTTTTTTGGTGGCTATGAAACATAAGCAGCATAATGTTTTTATGAATTGTGGGAAAATGTTTAGGTAGCTATAAAAAATAATTAATTGAATGTTAATGCTCTCATTTCCAGATGATCATGCGATCGCTAATACTTCAATTTTTCGCAATAATCTCCATTCATGCAAAAGAGAATCCAATTCCATCTATGCTATTACAGCCAAGACATTTTAATCCTCATCCATACCAGGAAGAATCTAAAAGATTTTTAATTGCTGTTGCTGATCACGATGATATTGGATTAGATCAAAAGCTTTATAATCTTGCTCAACAGTTTCGAAAGTAAGTTTTAATTATCATTACAAATGAGGAATGGAAATGGTCAGTGAAATTCATAAATTATTCATCACATGGGATGTTAAATAATATCTTATGTCAGAGGTGATGGATGCACATTTTAACGGATGAAATTTTAATTCTACACTAACACAAGCATACAATTCTTTTTGATGAAAATATTTAGGAATTTTCATGAAAAATAGGCTAATTTAAAGTACTGGATGTGATTAATTGACATATGTAACATAAGTCACAAACAATAAATCATTTAGATAAGTTTATGCTGACCATTAAATAGAAAAATTTCATAATTTTATTTGTGTTGGTTTTTCAAATTCGAGCATAAACAAAAGCCACTCCCAACCACTGGATTTCAAAATAACTAAATCTTATATCATTTCTCATGTAGCACTGGACCCGTAAGATTTCCAGATAGCCCGGAACTTTACGCTCAACAAGAACGGCAACAAGACCAACATAGAAAAGTCGTATCACATATCGTTAATCATCAAGCACTCCAGTCACCACAATATCAAAAAATATCAAACAGCAGACGTCCAAAGAAAATGCGGATCGTGACTACTGATCAATATGAAGTGCCCCGAATTTTGGCAGCATTAACAAATCATGCACGCCGTGTCCAAAATAATGAATTTCAGCAGCCGACTTATTCGCCTGCGTTGCCTCAGCATTACTTAAATAGAATTGACAATGAACGGCCAAGAGTTGACGAAGCTGATAGACATGTGACATTACCAAGTAATATTGAGAAAAAGCATTACAAATTTGCATATGCTGTAAAAGATCGACATTCAGGCGATGACTTTTCCCATACACAAAAGCAAGAAAATGGATCAGTTCGAGGAAGTTATAAAGTTCGATTGCCTGATGGACGAATTCAAACAACAAAATATGTTGCTGATGAGACAGGATATCATGCGGACGTGACATATGAAGATGATACGCAGCCTCAAATTCCAACAGAACCAATTAAACATTATTCAGATCAAGCTCCTATTCAGCAAAATGATTATTATCCACAACATACAAAGCCAATCAATAGTAAAGTTAGATACACAGTGACACCAACGCCATACCTAAATTCAGACTACAATCACATTCGTGCACCAACAATCCGCAAATCTTATCCTTCAACTACATCCATTCCAAATTCATACTATTGAGATTTTTCATTCATAAATTGTAAGAATTGAATCAATTTTTATTTTGACAATAAAAGATATTTGTAAAAGAAATCAGGTTGCTTTTGTGCTTTAACAAACGTCGTCACTCGATATGGAAATTGATTGTTCATGCTTAACGGATGAAACAACTAAAACCGCGAAGTTCAAAAGGAAGTATTATATTTTCTGAATGAAGAATCAAGTTAAGTAGGTAAGTGATGTTACTACATCATCTTTTATTGGCTGTTCATTGCATTGATCTTGCTCAAATAGCTGATATTGTGAATTTTGTTCCTTTGTTTTGAAAACTTTTGAATTTTTAATCGCAGGATTTACTTAAACCAGATTAACTTTAATCCTAGGTTTTAAAAGTTTTCTTATCCTTTTAAAATGTGAAGTGGTAAAAAAATTAATTATTCTAAAATGGAAGCTATCCGGTGGACAGGCCATTCATAAACCAATGGTAAGTCTTAAGCAAGCTCAATTTAACATCAACAATTTAGAGTAAGCTCAAAAACTCACAGAAATCTTATAAATTTTGAAAATTTCTAAAACATCCAGAAAAAAAACAAAGGAACCTAAAATTATGATTCACATAATTCCTAAGACGATACTTAAAATTGACATAAACATGACATGAGATAGTGAACAAGTACCTGGATGTACTTGAATAAATAATCGATTTGTATCAAAGGACATAAAACAATAATTTTGCAAAATCAAGTTCTGATTTATGATTTCTTTCATCGTACCAAAAGCTTCTTTCATGCATGAGCACCAAAATATAATTCTGTCAATGATAAATCGAATGTTCATTCAATAACCTGCTTATTTGTGGCTAAGGAACAAGAATCGAAGGAGTTAATATGTAAACATAGTTTTTTTATGATTTATGCACAATTGATCTCAACATTATGTACTTATGTGAGCCATAAAAAAATATAATCCACATATGTTCTGATGCAAAGTCACATTTAAGACATGATAAAAAGGGGTAAACGAAAGAAATTTCTTTGTGGATATACAGCAAATTGATGTTAAGCACGCGAGCTAATTTGTTGGTGAAAAAACTTTTTTGTTGTTTAACCGTCAAGGTTTTAACACGCGTCTTTAACTTGATCGTAATGTAATCCTTTCCCACATATATGCTTGTTGTCCTCATAAATATGTCGATTTTGTATGTGAAGTTCATTGTTGGGGGATTTTTTCAAGGAAATTACTGTACATGACTGTTCCTTACTATTACATTGTTAAAAATCAGTTTCAGAACTCTAACATCAAATAGAATTTTTGATTGTTGCTTGGTAATTTTCCACGTCTGATAAGGTAAAACACCGATACATTGTAACAAGTTCAAAGACATGCTTAGAAATTTTTCCTATAAAAGCAGCTCCACTCTAGCTGAGTAGTTTCTGTTTGTCGTGAATTTTTGTGCAGTGAAAAAGGAAGAACAGTGAAAATTTTTAAAAAAGTGATGACATTAACTGGATAATTTGGAATAAGACAGCAACATTTGGAATAATGAAGAACATTCAAGGATTATCGCCGTTAAAATCGCCAATGAAGCATCAAGGACAACAAGGATATATGGGATATTTAACACAAAAACAGTTGCAACAGCTTAACAAGTTTAAGAAAGAACAAGAATCAGATCGTGACAGTGTTATTAGTGGACACAGTAATAAAGGCAGACGAATGAAATTGAGGCATGTCTAATTAATTTCTACTAATGGACATAAAATGAGCAAATAGTCATTTGGAAAATTTCTTGGGTGTGGCACAGAAGTCTTGCAAGTTATTGAATTTTGTCATATTTCGAATGACTGATAAATGAAATGTCGTGATTGAATTCCTTAAGTACTGTGGATAGAAAAAAAAACTTGCATATTGATTACTCAAGTGAAAGCCTTTACCTATTTTTGTGTGCCTCCCCCATCAGGAAGGAAAATCTATAGACATAAAAATAAATAAAAAAAATAGTTTACGAGCGGTTCAAGAAAAATGACAAGTTTTCACGATAACCGAAGAAAGTTTTTGTTTATTCATTCAGAATTTCTTTACTCTTTTCTTTTTCTTCCTCGGCTGCAATGCCTCATTTGATGTTTTTATGGGAAATGAATTGAAGCACACAAAATATAGACATTGGGCAAATTATTTAATCAATAAAAAAACTTTTCAAATGAAACTTTATTTAAAATGGAAAAAGTAGATAATGATGGGAATTAGTAGGAAGAACTTGATGTAAATGACTTATGCGCATATTTTTGACAACCTTTGAGGATTAAGCTTGCTAAAATACAAGGAAAAATGTCAACGATGTTTAACGAATTTATCAAATTTAAAAATTCTTTCGATAATTTGAACTGAAATGAGATGAAATTTTCAATTTTTTTGAGAAAATAGTTTCGTTAAAATTTAACGGTTTTTCTAGATTGTCACAATTCAAATTTTGACGAGTTTTAACGGTTTTTAGTTCAAGAAATTTTGTCAATTTTGCCATTTAAACAACTGAACTTGCTCAATAGACTCTCATTGAACTCAATGGACATACTGAATTCAAAGCAATTCATTTTATGCTAAAAATGCAGATATCAATTAATGTTGATGAGAAAATTATCTTGAAAATTGATTTCGACATGATCACATTGCAGAAAATTGAGAATGAAAAATGAAATAAGAAGCATATGAAATGAACAGCATAAAAAAAGAGTTGAATGAAACTATTTAGACATACGTGAGATCATGAGAACTATGTTTAACTTGCGTATTAAATTATTAATGCTATAAAGCTCACAAATTTATCTGCAATATTCCAATAATAATAATCATAAATAGAAGCAGTCAATCGTATATCGTCAAAAGTCTATTAAACTTATGATCTTTAATATCCTCGTAACCTACATAAATAGTTTTCGATTTCAATAAAATTAAATCGCATATTCTTCCATAATTTTCTCACCCATAAATTATGTCGTAATTGATTACTGAAATTGTACATCGGCATGTATTAAAAGAAACGAAACTAAACACGAAATGCATTAAATGCGCGAATATGAAACGAAAATGAAATTCTAAAAGAGGCTCGCGACATAGATTATCATCATTTTTTCATTCAGAAATTCAAGAAAATACGAAACTTTCAGTGTCACGCAACGACACGAAGAATTTCCTCTATTTTAAACCAAATTGTCAGTATATGCTTTTTGTTTATATCTGCTTTATTTTTGTTTTGTTCTACTTTACCCCCGTGTGACTAAATAGTAGGGTATTTTTGGGTAGCTAAGCGACCGTTGGACGTAGAATTTGTTTATTTACAAATGGTGTGCGTTTTTCAGTCAAGCATGTTGTGTGCAGTCGATTAGTCTTAAAAAACAATAAATTTTCTTGTGATAAGTTAGTTGAATTAATATAAAAGAGTTTAAAGATGCTGCCATATAATGGGGAAATGTAAAGATAATAAAATATTTGAAAACAATAATTAAAGAAAATCGATTGAAAAAAAAGTGAATCCAAAAGTTTCATAAATAATTATTACATAATAAATAATTTTAAAATTCATTGAATTTCAGGAATAAATTAAATCGCTCACCGAATGCAATGAGTCAACAGCCTATGATGGCAAGTGGGAGTTCAATGATGATGAAGAAGAAAAGTTTTGATTTCCCAGATCATCATTATCGTGATGCAATTACTCGATTGAAATTCATGCTCGCTGATAATTATACAACTCCAGCGAAATTCTCGTCGACATCGTCAATATTCAAGTCAGTTACTGATGATGAAACAGATACAAATACTGAGAATACAATTATTGAGAGACCAGCAATTAAGGAAGTTTCAAAGTATTTTCCTTATAAGCCATACTCAACCCTATCAAATGCTTCATACGCACACAGAAAAACATCAAATAGTTTACAAGTTCCATGTGAGTTCAATAGACCATAAATTTTGTTGTGGGAATTATTAAAGGGGCGAAAAAGTTATGTAGAACTGACTTTGATTGAAGTGGCCTTAGCCCAACAAATTTACAACTCATTCTTACTTCAGAATCAACTCTGTCTAATTATTCCTTCAACATCACATTTAATTTATTTATAGTGGCAAATTATTCTTCATCGGATGCATTAATGCCAGCGTCAAGTGTTCAAGCTCCAAACGAGTTATTAAGTTTCATCGAGAAACAAGAAAATTACATTGAACAGCTTGAAAAGGAATCAAATTTTTGTCGTGTAAGTATAAATTAAAATAATCAATATAATTGCACCACAACAATTAAGACAGGAACATAACAAAACACACAAACTGAATCTTTTTTCACCCACACAGGATGAATTAAACTCTCTTATGACAAAGGTTAAAGACGTGATTAACGAAAATGAAACATTAAGTGAACATGCGAAATATGAGCCGTCAGAACTTGATGAGTCTTTTAAGTCATCATATATGTCCAAACCGTCAAAATTTACGGCAATATCAGGACCGAATATTCTATTTGAGTCACGCATTAGTGAATTGGAGGCGCAGTTAACTCAATGTAGCATTGATTATAAGAAAATCTCTGACGAAAATGCTGAATTAAAGCGCAAACGGGCAATTGGAGGCGGTGACTCACTCTCCGACAATGCATGCACTGAGGCTTACAAGAAACAAATAGAAAATTTACAACGAGACAAAAATGCACTTGAAGAATCAGTTAAGAAACTCCAAAAACAAGTCACGGAGCTAAAAGAACTCGATGTCCAAGTATTTACGAAATCGCAGCGCAATCGCGATTTAGTCGAGCAAGCAAGCTTTGAAAAAACGCAAGCTGACATTGAAATTAGAAGATTGAAGGTTGATATGAACGATTCTTCTTTATTTATTTGTTGCCTATGAAAAGAGAATGAATGATAATAACATTCAGACATAATTACTAGACCTATATTTTGGCCCTAATCGATAAACATTTTTTTCTTTTCACTTTTTTTTCATTGTTAAATTTCATTCAATAAATGTGTACATTCATTCACTTTAGGATGAATTGGAACGTCAGCATGAACGTATAAGAGAATTACAACACGAAACCGCAAAGCGAATTGCTGAAGAACGATCGAATGCCGAACGTAGATTCAATTATCAGGTATTCAGTATTTTTTTCGCATTTCACTTTTTAAATCCTCACTAATTAAATCTATTTATTCAAAAAAATATTAAGGTTGATCAACTCGGTGGGGATTTAACGTCACAATGGGAACAATCATCAAAATTGCAGTTGGAATTGGAACGTATGAAACGTCTTGAGTCGGATACAAAACGTGAAATTGCTTCAAAGAACAATACAATTGATGAATTAAAGTCAGAAATCAAGTTAAAAACTACAGCTCATCTCTCTGATATGGCCCAGATTAATTCCGAGAAGCAATCATTGGAACAAGAAATTACATCATTGAGGTAATTTAGAATGTTGCTAATTTATTATGACCGATGGCTAATAATTTTGATTTCATACATCTAATTAGAATGCAAATTGAAAGAACCGAACGTCAAGGTAAAACGGAAATATCTCGTTTGAATGCTGAAAATAGTTCCCTTCGTCAGCGTATCGATAGAGCAGATGCTGATTTGTTACATTCACGTCGTGAAAATTTGCGATTGTGCGATCAAATATCGAACTTGGAGAAGGAGGTAAACATGATTGCATGATTTGCGGTAATAACTTTACAATATTTTGTCGATACTTTTCAATTTCAGATTGCTCTTGGAAATATTGACAAGGATCATCGTCCGAAGGATGTCAAAACTGTAATTACTGAAATGGAAGAAAAGCATAGTAAGTTATGGATATATTTCTTAAACCTTCATTCATTTTATTCTCATATCCAACAGCAAATACAGTTCAAGAGCTTGAGAGCATGATTTCAGAACAAAGACAATTAATGGAAAAATTGACCGATCAGTGTAAAAATTTGACACAAAAGCTAGAGGACACAACATCAAAGCATAAGTAAATCAATTCTTTATTCTTCATATTAAGATGTCTATTTCTATGCATAACATTAAATATGTTTTTTTGTGTGTGATATTTGCTTCTGGAAGCTTTGTTTGCTCGACTGCACATTTTTGTTTTAGCTGGCAATAACCGTGTGAATTTTTTTGGTAGCTTTACATTATTTTTGAATGGATTTAAAAGAAATCCCATTATAAATATGGCACTATTGTATTATTTAATTTGATTCAAATTCGATTGAAAAAAAAGAAGTCTGCAAGGCTTTATTTGTAAAATAAGATTTTCTTTCTCTGTCTCTTTCGACTCAATATCATCATTGTGCTTATGTTCATCAATACATCATACACAAAACACAATAAATAAATATAAATTAATCTCAAGAAATTGCAAGAAGCACGTGAGATTCCAAGATGAAGAAGGCGAAAATTTGTGTAATGAGATGCACGACTACAGTTTAGGAAACATTGTGAAGAACGCAAAGATTCGCAAAATTGAGGGAAAATCTCCGGAAGAATTTGATCACTTTCATGTTGGTGGAACGACACTTTGTGCTGATTATGCAAGACGTGCTTTAATTAAGGCTACACAATTAGCAACTGAATGTGATCGAGTTCAGAAAAAATGCAAATATTCAACAAATTATCCAGCACCATCAATTAAGAGTTCAAGAAGAAATTACGCGCATTCAAAATGTTCCTCAATTTATGTTTAAGTAGATTAAACATTTATTTTGATGGAACTGAAGATTATTAAAATATTGGATATAAAGCTTTTGGCGAATGAAGAACTAGTTAGTATGTGAATGATGCACGATTTAGTAGTTGAAGCTTCCAAACAATATTTTAGCTGCTTAAAAGAATTATTTTCAGTTCCGCATTAAATTTTTATATTTTTTAAAACTGCAAATTATTTTAGGGCAGAAAAGCAAGCACTGAGACAGACAAATCAAGAGTTGATGGAACGTCTGAAAGGTTTATGGAATTGCTACAAAGAAAAGTCACTGGATCGATTGTGTAATTCCATAAGTTCCAATTCAAGCTCAACAACAGCAAATATTAATAATCTTAATAATGATTATAAGGTAGTAGAGAGTGTTAAAACAATCTAATTGTGTGAATCTCTGTTTTTTCTTCCTTTCTCTCTTTTTCATCTATCTCTCTTATCCTATCTCCTGTATCTTTTTTTTGGTGCTTTTTTATAAAATCGTCAATAATGTCGTTTAGAGAGGATATAAATAATCTTCATACGAATGTTGAATTTTTAACAAATCGCATTAATTCCGCTTCAACAATTATTGCTAACAATAATGCTATGAATGAAGCTTATGTTAATGAAACTGAACCAATTTCTTCTTCAATTCATTCTTCACCTCAAAATTATGATGTTAATTTAAGTGCTTCTATTCAACCTGAGAAATCACAATACACAGTAGTTGATGATATTAATGCAAATACTAATAATATTGTTACCAATTATTCAATTTCAAATAATTCTTCCTATGAACCACCAACGAGCTTATCTACTTCACATAATGATAATAATGTGACTCCCACAAGATCAATAATACGATCAAATTCCATTAGAACTGTAAATGATGATGATATTCAACCGAATTATTATAATGAAACTATTCAGCCCAGTTCAATTTCATATGTCGAGCCACAGCCAGCATCAGGTAACATTCAAGAAACATTCAGTGATTGCGCCATTTCATTTCATAATTCGAGATATTTTTTTAATTAAAAATTCAATATTTGTTTGACATAAAAATACTAATGTATTTCATCATCATCCTTACATCACTATATCATCCATTAATTCATCACATCATTGACTTTTATGCACATCCATAACAGACTAAACAATTGTTGTTCTTTTCAAATTCTATCTCTTCCTCTTTTGATAGAAAACTAAAAAAAAAATGCACAATTGAGTAATATAATCATTTTTCTATCATAACATGTTACATGTTTAGTCAGCAACAGCAACTTCCAACGAACAGATTCTGGCGAATGGAATAGAGGTCAGAGAGCAATTGACAGTTTCGTCCCACCTACAAATGCAGTGGAAACCTATCAACAACAACAGCAATCAATCGACTATGGACAATACGATTATGAAAAACGTAGAGACTCAAGACCGCCCTCAAGATCCGGCTCTAGGTCTGGATCAAGATCAAATTCTCGGCCATCATCAAGGCCAATTTCAAGAGCCTCATCACAACAAAGATTTTCAGAAGAACCCGAAGAATATCGACAACCACAAAGAAGTCTCTCAAGAAATGACTCGCAAAGATCACTTACAGATTATCAACAGCAACAAAGGCAACCTGATCCCATCATTACCACACGAATCAACGAATCTTATATGGAGCCAGAGCCCGTCGAAGTCCGAAAACCAAGTGTCACATTCAAGAACGATGAATATGAACAACAGTCAGAAAATATTCAACAAATGGCTGAACAAAGAAGTCCTGTTTACACCTCTTCATATCAATTGCCACAACAAACCTACCAAGAGCCCATTTACACCGATCAGTCCTATTACCGACCACAACAAGAATATGACTACACTCCTACAACAACAGGATACTCAACAGTTCCAACGACAGGATACTCGACAGTCCCAACAACAGGATACTCCACAGTTCCAACGACAGGATATGAAACAACAACTCCAACAGTCTATGAGCAGCAGCAACAGCAGCAATATGAGCCAGTCTATCAATCCCAACAACAATATGAACAACCACAGCCTGTCTACGAGTCAGAATCTCGACGACAGTCACCCGAGAAAGAGATTGTCTATCAGCAATCATCTCGACGTCAATCCCCCGAAAATGAATACTATGAACAGCCAACAAGATATTCAGAATCACGAAGACAGTCACCGGAACTTGAATATCAGCTACCAAGAACAGCATATGTCGAACCAGAAACTCCAAGACGATTATCACCACCAAAACGGGAATCTCCACCAAGAGAGGAATTTGAAAATAAAGTCGTACAGCAGCGACAGCAATCTATCGAAAAAGACGACGGAAATACAAAAGCTTATCCGCCAAGGCAGCAATCTCGAGACAACATATCACCAGAACAATTCGAAAAGCCACCACAGCCAAAAGCAACAATCCCACTTAGTCCACCAATCACCACAGCGCCCACAACACAAAACACACTCAAAGGACCAAGTACCCCGGCAACGAAGCAAATGGTACCGTCCTCACCAAAGCGAGCTGGAACTGCAAGGAACTCAAAAGTCGGAATTGAACAAAAAGCGAGCCGAAACACTATGGGGGAAGCAACTGGAGTTGGACGAAAATCTGATAACGTGCAAAAACAGCCTCCCAAGGCAGTCACTAATATTCGAGGCAAAAAATAAATTATTTTCTAGTTATGAGTCGAACTTGAACAATTCAAGCAGCAATAATAATGATGAGGATATAGAAATTCAAGATGTACTCGCGAAGCCATTGATAGCTGAAATTGTCATAAGTAGTCCAAGCCTTTTTGACGAAACGCCAACAAATTCGTTATCTAGTCACTCATCGTCACCGCAAATAACAGTGCAAAAGTTATATTAGATATAATAAAGTTTTTAGTGATTAAGACATTTTAGTAAGCCATAGAGTTCACATAAATATTTAGACAGAATTGAACCAAAAAGTTTATCGCTATATATGATGAGAAATCAGAAATAACCACATTAAGAGGAAATGACGAATAAAATTTTTTTGAGAATTCAAGCAACAAATAGAAGTGTACATATTATTCTCATCCCCTACATCCACATATTCGGCATATAGTCACTCTCTCGTATTAAGTCGATTCTCTCTCTACTTCAACGTTAATGACTGTCTCTCGCGCCGGTTTCCTTTTTTTTCAGTGAATGATTGTGAGCATAAAATGTAACTCAAAGCTTACTCGAGAAAAAAAAAATAATACGAAGAATGAAGAGGAAGAAAACACAAAAAGTATAGTACAGGCACGAGGGAGAGATTTTGTGTATTTATTTGCAGACGCGCTACTTCCATGCGATGTGCAAATGGGACAAGAGGAAAAAAAAATGTATATATAGGAGTATTATAATGTCGGGTGATGATGATGAAAAAAAAAAAATGAAATTTGACCGTTGCTATGGTTTCAGTTTCTTGCTGTTTCCATCATCGTCGCGTTTTGCGTATTTTTTTCGCCCAAGCGTTGAGAAATAAACGAAAATATTATATTTTTTCATTTCATCTCCGTGTTCTTCGCGACTTATTTTCTTTCTTTTTTTTGTATTATTATGATTTTTTTTTTCGCTGCTGAAACGTGCGGGCTAAATCTCAAACTTGTTCTATTCTGAATAAGAATAATCAAATGCTCTTGCTCTTTGCGAATATTGAATGGGTTCATTCACCCCTATTTCTGCCTATCCATCCAAGTTTTACTTATTTTTTTTTTATTCCTTTTTGGTATCCATCTAACTTTGTGGATTTCATTTAATTTCTTCTTCTTTTCCTGTTTAATGGATCTCATTATGAGCGCATTTTACTGAGATAAGTGCTTACTTCTTTGTGAAGGAGATGCTCTTGAATGTGATTTTGTTTTTGCATGGGTGGATGCAGAGTTCATGTGCTGTCTGCATTTAAATGATTAATCGAGAAATGCTCACTAGGAATGCAATGATAAACAAGTCAATTACTGATTCTCAGCATCAATCCTTCAGGATTAATGTTGAATTGCGATTCGAATTCTCAAGGATTAAAATAAATCCGGCTTAAATTTTTTGGATTTAATTTAAATCTCAGCTTAAGGATTAAAAAATTTATATGGACATAAAATGCATCAGGAATCACACTTTTTGAAATGAATCTAGACTTGCATCCTTCCTCCAACACCCAAACTAAATCTCAGCCTAAGCGTAGCTACATATTAATGCATTATAATTAAATTCTTCAGGACTTAAACTTGTCAGGATTAAAATAAATTTCAGCTTAAGCTAATCCCGATTAAAATTAAATCTTGGTTTAACCCCGTCAATGTTAAAAAAAGATGTATCCTGTCTCAAGTCCTTCAGATCCAAAATCACATCCCAGTTCAATAATTCAGTCCACCTAAAATAAATCAAAAATTTACGCAGGACATATCCATTCCGATAAAATTGCGCTCAAGCCATATGCCGTACGGAGATTATATTCACAAGCATTCATCCCTCACAAGGACCTGGCATCTCTCTTTTTCTACGTTTTAAGACATATCTTATAGATTTTTTTTCTTCAGTCTTGAAAAAAAAAGAACTTTTGTTGCTATTCTGCATGTAAAGAATGAAATGTGTATATATGATGGAGGATTCTCGTTTTCTCGTTCATTCATGTATAGCCGAAAAGGAATGGAAAAATCTTTTTTTTTTTTTTTCAAATGTGATATATACATACGAACATTCATACAACAATCGTTGCTGCTCCGGATGAACGAGAAGTTATATTATTATTTCTTATTTTGTTCTTCTTAACAAGTTTATAGGAACAGATGTTCGTTCAAGGCTTGTCAAACTGATGCGATATGGCATTACAAGCAGCAGTCGAATGCATTTGTATTGGTTTTGAGTTTCTATTCTTTTTTTTTGTGTATGCTGAACACCACTCATTCCTTAAATTTTCTACTTAATCATAAATATTGATCGCATGAAGCATTTTGCAGTCGATAGATGATGAGGGTGCCTGTTTTTTTTTCTTTCTTTCCTTTCCTTTCTTTTATTTCATTTTTTTTTTCAGTACATCTCAAATATCGTCAGCATAACTCACACTCCTCACTCAATTCACTCGACAGAATGTGTCGAGAGTTGTTGTTATAGGCATCTACTTTACTTGTGCGATTCCCCTTCATACTCATTTTATTCTTCTTCTTATTCCTTTTCAATCCACCGCATCGTCGAGAAAAAAAGAGAAAAAAAAATGTTTTCAGCTTTCGGCTTTTACTGCCTGCCTGCGGCTTCTTATTTCCTTCTTCTTCCATTTTTTTCGTATTTTTTTTTTCTGTATCGACGGTTCGCTCGTCGAATGTGTGTGAGTTAAGAACATTAAATTCAGTCGCAAGCTAAACGCATCTTCGGTCGGAAGCAAAAAATAATTTCGCACTCAAAATTTATTGTAGTAGTAAGAAAAAAAAAAGTATCAAGCTATTGATAAAAAAAAGAGACTTACTAATTTCTGTAAATTAAAGTTAAGTTGGTTGTGTGATTGAAAGACAACAAAGACGGAAAGCAGCAGTCAATAAACTCGCGCTTAAAATTATTTTTTTGATATATTTTGCATTCTTGAAAAAAGAAGGAATTAAGAAGAATAAAAAGAATAAGAATAAGTGATGAGCTCTCTCGCAGCGTTTGCAAATTTAGATGTAGACAAGCTTATTCAAGATATATCGACAAGACCAGCTATATGGGATAAAAACTTTAATGGACGACAAAATAAAGGATATTTGGAGGAGTTGTGGGATGAATTAGCTCAAATTCATAATGCACCGAGTACGTATTTATACCTTTTTTTCCAATTCCTTTTCTGCTTTATATTTTTTTTGTTTGTGAATGTGACTCACGACAATCATTGAGCATTATAATGGTTTAAGAGAGTCAAATGACTTTTTTGAGAGCGCGAGAGAGTGCCTTAATGATTGTATCGATGACTATATTCAATGATTGTTTACGTTCTGCTTGCAAAATAAATAAAAAAAGTTTTTTTTCTTTGGTCGTTACTTTTCAGAAAAAATTATCAAGGCAAAATGGAAAGGCTTAAGAGATAATTTTCGAATACAATGGAAAATGATTCCACGAAATGAAAATGATGAATTGATGATTGCACCCGAGGATTTTACAGGCACAAAGTGGCAGTATTATAGACCGGTATGTTGATCAAATTTTTTCTATTTTAGATATCAAATAGGCAATAATAGTGGCTTGCTGATTGTGAATATAAACATCTAATGCGGATAACTAGTTAGAGTGTATATCAACAATGCATAATCCACGGATTTCATGTAATAACAACAATGTTTATTCTTCAGTGATCAGAAACAGACTAAATATTTTTATGAAGGGGACTAACAACAATTAAAGGGCAAATCAACTAATTGCAGTTGCAAATATTATTTGAATATTAAATGACAGTTAACATGTGTGGATGTTATTAGCCGTCTATGGAACTAGATAAGTCACCCAGTTGTCCAATCGGTTTTAGCTATTAGATGTACATTTGTCTAGTTACCAATTAGACAAGAAGACATGAAATGTTTTCAAGTAATTTGCAAGATTTGCTAAGATTGGAAATTTCGAATTACATATAATGGGAAATTCCAGACAAAAATTTAGGATGCTTCAATGATTACATATTATAGCTTAATATATTTATGAATTTCTCCTCTTAAATCGAGTGACGTTTCTAAAACATTTAGAAACCACGATTTTATCATCTTAAATCTAAGTATATTACGAATGTAACTGCTTAATATTTAGCATGTCAATTTCATCATATTCCCATTAAATTTGAAATTACAAATTATTGTGTATTAGAAACTGTGGATGAGCAATTGGAATTTCCGTCTAGCATTAAAGCTCTTAACAGTAGCATTTGCTCTGCATTAATTCATGACTCTTAGATTCTTCATTAAGGATTACGGGATAATTTTAAATCTTAGAGGAGAGTCGAACTCACACTCTATATTTGAATTGTATCCTTACCTGGCTATCCAGCACACTAAAGCAATCAATTTCATTAAGATGCTTTTACTCACTCATGCCTATATTACTATCTAGTCATTCTGAAATCTAATACAAGATATATAACAAATTATCCTTAAATTTTAGCTTTTATTCCTGGCCGATAACATGGGCAAGTCACGAAACTCCTACAACTCAGCACAAATGGATGATTCGAGTTACGAATTATTGCAGTCATTTGAGCCAGCTATTGAAATTCCAAGCGATGATGAAATCGATCAAAAAGAACTAAAGCCTGATATATCACCAAAGTCACGTCAGAAACTCATGGAAGCGATGAATCGGAGTCATGATGAGGATTCATCTTCGCCAGTACATCATTCTAATCAAAAGTCACAAAATATGAAATTGCCACCAAAATTTCGTGCCATACCACATCATTTAAATCTTATGGATATACATAACCTGATCTCACGTTCAACAAATGGCGAAACAACAATCTCAGCAGCTCCATTAAACCTCGCTCATAATCAACAATCAAATCAGACATCCTCATCGTCAAATCCAGCGATAGCACATCAACATCCAAAACGTCGAAGAACTGACGAAGTAACGACAACTGGATGTGGTGCAAGCTCAAATGATGAATTTCCAAGTGAATCTGGAAACTTTCCAACATCCTCAAATGACGATGATTATCACTTTTTGATGTCATTGCAGCCGTATTTGACACAATTTACCGGACCTCAGAAATTACGAATTCGTATGCGCATACAAAAATTGATCTTTAAGGAACTGTACAAAGATGAACTTGACGAATAATTTTACCATAAATATTACTATTATTAACTATATTAAATATATTATCTATATATATTGTGAAGATGAAGATGAAGATGATTATGTACAATAAGATTTTTTTTTTTGTGTGAACTGAAAAAATAAATGCTTAGATTTTTGTATCAAGTAACGAAAGAAAAAAAAAACACAAAACTCAGTCGATTCCTTTCTTATCTCATTCAAATTGGAACATTGCCTTCTTTTATTTCTTTTTTATTCCATATCCTTTACAAAATAACTATTAAATTTTACTTTAATTAATGTCTTCTTATGCAGTTTAATCTTTTATTAATAGGTTGTGGGACAGAATTCTTTGGTATGACTTGATATGTGCTTCTATAGTCCTCTTTTGTGCCATGATACATTTTAGTGACGCGACACATGACCAATGACATTTTCTTGTGTCACGCGACACGTGGTAAATGACATTTCCTAGTGTGGCGCGACACATTGCAAATGACAGTTCCTAGTGTGACGCGATACATTGCAAATGACATTTCCTAGTGTGACACGACACATGGCCATGTCTGTTAGGGATTCCTCTTATATCCTCAAGTATTCATCATTTTTCTAACTTATATCAATTCTTTACTAAAGACACATATCAAGAAATACCCAAGACTGTCCCACACTGGCCATTCACAAATGCATATCCATCAAAAAATTGGTTTTGTAGACCCATCACCCGTTATATCATGAAATATTTAAAATAAAGCTTTATTTCTTAACATCACCAGATCCTCAAAGCCTTAAAAGTACATCGTCATATGTGAATGACCCTCCTTGTCATAATTTTTGCAAATTCCAATTTAAACTTTTTGTTAAAAATTTTATAAAGGTAGGTGGATTAGGGGATGCTTGAACAAGAAGATTCTTTTACATTCATATTGATCTGATCAAATTTCATTCAATAAGTCATTACTTCTTTAAAATGTATATTTTAAGTATGATTCATTTATAATTTGCCATCGTTCATTCTCTTTCAGCAATTAGACATCCGGAGAACGAACAGCAAGAATAAACAGCAAATCGACCCGCTTTGGTAGCATCCAAGATATATGTATTTATTTAATTAATTTATTGGGGGTCATTTACAGATGACGTCCATCAAAAATGAAGTTTCAGACTCAATCTCAACAATAATCACACTTTTCTTAATCCTTACCCTACTCCATAAATGAGGAACGTCAACAGTAAACAATCTCTTATTGAATTTTGTTTTCAATTTAAATCTCGAAAGCTTGTCTTAAGCCAAAAAGGTAAAAAAAGATTTTAATTTTCAGTAAGAAAATATGTTTTTTTTTAAATTAATTTATTTCTTTTCATTAAAACATGAATATGAACGATTGTAAGTTTATTTAATTTATAATCTAGCAATCACAAAGTGTGCAACGTCTGGAAAATGTGATAACAGTTTAAAAATTTAGGGGAAACCAACTACGATCAACAAAAGAAAATTCAAAATTTTAACGGTTTTTCAAAATTTAAATTGTCTAAATTCAAATTTTTAACGGCTTTTTTCAAAGTTACAACACAAAAATTGTGACTGAATAGTTATTCTGCATACTTTTGCATTTCCATAATCCTAAAAACAGCAATCTATCCTAAAATATTGCATATATGTTGTCATCAGGTTTAGTTTGATATTAAGTATCTTTTACATCAATATAGGTATGGAAATTGTTAGTACCATAAGTAGTTATTGAGTAGGATCTAACACCAAATTTAACAATTATCCTTACAATCTGTTCTTAATGATTAATTACAATACTATTTTTATTTATTTCTTGTTTCTGTTGATGGTAGGAGACTCTCATGTTGAGTGCTGGACATGAAGCTTCTCAGGTTGCACACTTTGTGATAAAATGATAAGTTTTCACCAGAAATGTTTACAATGTATGTATAAGAAAAACTATTAACATCTTTTTTTTTATTTTCTGTTCCTAGTAAACTATACATTAATAATATAAAGCATGTCAATTTTTATTCTACTGACAAATAGTTTATAACTCATTTCTTTATTTTTTTCAATTTTACCAATCAATGCAATTTCTCATTTCATAATTAAAAAATATTTATTTAGAGTATAGGAAGTAGGGCAATAAACAGGATTAAAGCAACTAAAAAAAGAATTAAAATTTTTAAATGCAAATTGATTTAATAAAATTGAAACTTTCAAGCTAGGTGTGAAATTAAGTTGCACTTTTTTTCATCATCAGCAATCAATAAATTTATAATCTAAGATGATTGATGACTGAAATATCACTAATTAATTAAGACAAAAAAAAAGAAGTTTCTGATTTGATTCATTTATATAAATCTTTAATTGTTAATTAAGCTCCATTGCGAGGAAATTAAGTATCAATAACGTGTTATAAGCAATTAAAATGCGATTCGTTCCTATATATTTTAACATAAAACATCACTTAATCTGAATCGCACATAAAACATAAAGACAAAAATTATAAGTTTTTTTTTTTGGTCAATACTTTAAAGTTTTGGGAAGGACATAAAAAAAAAATCATAAAAAGGTTAAAAAAAGGGCGGGAAAAAATGAAATTAATGAACAAAAAGTTAGAAAAATATTTCGAATACAATTGTAAATTCCTTAAAAATAGTAACTAAATTCTCCTCATCTCTCTTGTATTAATCCTTACTTCACGATCTTAAGTATTTTTAGATTCGATTATTATGCTTTACCATTTACCAACATTTTCATATTTGGTGGGTGTTTTTGACCATCATCAATTATCAAGTCTATAAAATTAGAAAAAAATTTAGATGACATATGACAAAACTAATAAATCATAAAGGAAATGAATAAAATTAATAGACGACAAAACAATTCATGATGAAAAGAACATTCACGTGCGTGTAAAGATGTTCCACATAAAGTGTACCAAAATTATTATTCGATTATTGTGGCAAAATACATGGATTTGATGACTAAGAAGCGTGAGTTACAACTTATAAGAGGTGCATCTAAGTCAGTGGTAAACAACCTTAATTGTCCTACGGCACACATTGGTGGTAAGCCATGACCAAAATCGCACACTACATGGCAATTCTAGTGTGCCGCGACATACAGGTTGCCAACCACTGATCTAAGGGAGATTAGTGGTTCGGGCCTTTAAAAGATCCCCCATATACCCCCATCCCCACCTCGTTCTTATTCTAGTTCCTTATAATTACAGTACATATCCCTAATAGTCAATAAGTCATGCTCTCGAGAGTTTGGTTCCCTAATAGACAAAGATACTGCTTTTAGGCATAAAGGCATGCTCTTTGCCTGCAACAGTAATCGAACAGCCTAACATGCAAAGAGTTAGCTTAAAGATATGCTCACTGCCTGCTAGGATTCGTCCTAATTATACTAGATGAGCATGCTCGTGACAGCTTACTAAACTCTCGACAGAACGCTCTTTGCCCAGCTAGGATATCCCATTACAATCCTCGTATACAACCCTAATTAATTCAGCCTATAAACTACTACTAAGTTCAAAAATTCGATAAGTTTGCAAATTAAATAATAATAAAAATTAAAATAGTATTGAGATGCGCGATCTATTGACTAAGAAATCAGAATATTGATTATATCTAGCACACAAGTGTCTAAGGATTGGCTTTTTTCTGATAAAAACTATGTATGTGTGGATAAACAACAATATTTCTTATAATTTGATTTCTTTTTCTTACAGCACTATTAAAAAAGATTTTCATATTTATCTATTAAGTATGGGGGAATAAATTTAATTTACTCAACTCTTCCTTAACGTTTAATATACAATAAAAACTATGAAATAAAACGTTTAAGTCTGTAGTGTCCAAAAACTATCTTTGCTTTGACATTTTAACGCCACAACATTCAGATGCATAAAATATATGTATTTATTTTAGCGATATATAGTCGTAATTCTTTAATCATCATCGGATGGTTCGGCTTTACAATCATGATCTCTTTGTAACTCACCGTGAAGTGAATAACAGAACTTTTTTGTATTATTCCAGTCTTCTTTTAAGCTTAGATTATACATAGAGTAAGAGGGTTCTCCAGTAACTTCTTTTACGATGTTCAGGAATTTAGGTAAGCTTCGCTTGAGATATTCCCCTTCGAGAGAAGTATATGTTTCAAGCAGCATCAAGCCACGGCATCTAAAAAGATATTCATTTAATTTATTCATTGTAATTGAGCATGAAAATGACAAATTAATTTAATGACTTTTGTCAAGGATGTGCCAATAGACATTTTGTCGCTTCCTTGACATTGTAATAATTTTAGAGGAAGTGGTAATCAAATTAGATGTAACAAAATGAATAATTCAGTCAAAATAACTTTAGAGGTTCATTGGCACACCAGAACAACTGATTAAACAAAACAATGTCTAACCTTGGATGACTTGGCTCTTGGTAGATATCCAATTGAAAGTATTGATTGTTAACAAGGAAGCAACGACGTTTCTTGAAAATGGTAAAATGAGCGTCGTCCTTTTGAGCCAACATATTAATGTAATCACGTTGTGTAAGTTGCGTTTTTACTTCAATTGACTGTCCATGAACGTGTGGTCTTCGTGTAGTGTGAATGTAGCTATAACAAAATATAAAACTTTGTTAGATAAGTAAATTGCGTTTTTAAAATTTATAGCTAATTATTGATTATTTTGAGTACTTTATGGAATGTTTGTGACAAATTGAATATAAAAGCATTACCTCCAATGACCATTTTGCCCACGTTTTCTCAAACGTGTCTGAACACGTTGTCCGCTCGTTTGAAGATAATGATGTACGACATTGAAATCTTGAAATGATGGAAATTGTATGTCGCTTAAAGGACCAGATACCAAAAATTTGAGTTTTCTTGATGTACGCAACAGACGATCGCCGGTATCGATGCTGAGCTTTTGACAAACACATTCAATCATACGATTAACTTTTGCATCAAAATCTGTTGAATTATCAATGACATCAAAATATGGATGTCCGATCCATGCAGCTGCTGATTTATAATCCAATTCACGTGCCAAATCGACGCCTTCCGAACGACATGAATGATCCTATATAAAACATTTTTAATGATTATAATAAGCTTGAAATATGATATAAAATATAAAGCTTAACATACTTCTGTCGAATAAAATTCTTCAGCTCCGTTTGCAGCAGATACCATATGCACAATTTGATTATAACGATTGTCTCTCATTTCAATTTCATTCCAACCGTTGGCATTCTTCATACGCTCCCACTTATCAGTATCAATGTAGGCAGACGCATCCATAACTCCACGATCGCAAATAATCTACAAAAATCGTACGATAATAATGACTACTTATGACTTATAACTTGAATAAATTATGTCTTACCAAGCAATTTCTTTTGCATGACTTTGCTAGTTCAAAGTAAGTATTCTCAATCTGAATCATGGTTTTTAGCAGGTTAACTTGGAAGTTGTAAGCTAGATGAGATAAGAGAGCAGATGTAAAATTGATTATTCTGTAATCATTAATTAATAATGTTTGAAATTATCAAACATAAATATTGAATTTTATGACTTAAAATGTAGTGAAAATGCTTATATGTCATTTATTACTGAATGAATCTTTGATGTCGGTTATCAAGCGGTTGTAATATCAATCACAAACAAATCAATGCTCTCTAAATTTTTATTAGCTGTGATTATGATTAAATTATATATAATTAACTTTAATGAGGAATATTCAAATATTAAATTAGAAGCTTGTGGATGTGAAACAAATTGATTTTTTGTGACATGACGTGAAAAATGTGACTTTTTTGGTCAAGGGGCGTTCAACATTTGATTTAATGAACATTTAGCTTTATCTCATGTGAAATTTCTGATCTCAGTAAACATTGAATCATACAAGTTGCTTCCGATTTATTTCATTCCAATTTTGATCAAAGATAGCTTAATTTACATGTTATTTTTAACTTGAGTGCCCCTTGTACTACTCGCAAAAATAATCTTTTTTATCCAATTTCTTTCGACGTAATGAGCGAACAAAAAAAATCTCAAAAAATAAACAAATGAATATAATTAAATTGTTAGATAAACAACTTTCAAAGCTTAAATGATACAGAGATAGATATTCTCTCTCAAGGCATTCTTGTGTAATTTCGCTTTATCGTTTCATTTCTCTTTTGCATTTTTAGATTTTCTGCTTTAGGGGTCGTTCACTAATTAGGTTCGTATTTTCGGAGAGGTCCACAATTATTTAACCAGGGAAAGGATGAGGGGAATCCAATTTGGTAGCCAGGGAAGGGGATGGGGTCTACAATTCTGTATGGAGCCTTTGTTACCAAAGGGGGGATGGTGGTTGGGTCTTTAGCAATTCATTCCTATACGTACCATAACAAGTGAACGTCCCCTTGTCTATACAATTTTTTATCTGCACTCAAAAGCCATTTAGAAATATTTCTTTCAAAAAGCAGATAATTTGTCATTCGAAATGAGGTTTTGCTTATTAAAATGGCTTAAGTCATGCTGACACTTTTATCTATAGACAGTAGTCTATTGATATATTGTGCAATATCGCCTTATTTGTTCCTTTGCTTAGGAATTTAAAAAATAACATTCCATTTATTTATATTGAAAAGTGCATGCTCGATAGGATGTTGATAAAAATATTCAGTGCCAAGGTTGTTTATCTGACTATTAATGGCAAAATAGCTTGATTTTCTCTACTTTTTTTTTGTTGCTGATTTCGTATTGATTTGAGATTTATTTTAATATCAAAATGTGATGAAAGAAATTGGAATGACTTGTTTTATACTTTCTTATATTATTACTACGTCCACGTGTCGATTATAGTTTATCGATTTTCAATTATCGACCGTATTTGTTGCTTTCTTTCAAGTCATTTCAAATGATTTAGTAACTTTTTTTCACATGACATTCAGCAATTTCACGCTCAAGATGATTTGCACGCTTTTCTGCTATTTAATAATCTATAAAAAAATTTGGATACAATTTTGCAAGCTGTTTATTTATCATTGTATCAATGTTGCACAGCTATAAATTAAACGTAAAACAAGTGACAGCGTAAATTTGTACTCGTGCTGTTATTATTTCATAAACAAAACTTTTTAATTAAGAACGCTTTGTGTAAAAAGAATTTTACAATATTGGAATGAAGCCTTATAGGTAGAATAAAGCATAACAATTTGTACATAGTGTCAGTCGAACATTTTTGCGCGCGAACAATAAACCACATAAATAGTGCAAATTTGGTGTGTCGCAACATGTTTCGTGACATGTGAAAGTTGTTGCGACACACTTGAAGGTTGTGGTGACACACTAGTGTGTTGTGAAGCATAAATGGAGAAATCCTGATCTGGATACTAGAGAATAGTGTCTAGACAAGAGTTATGAATGAAAAATTCACCGGTTAAATCAGTATTATGCGCTAGTAGTAAAAGAAAGTCGAGTATCTTGGTGACTATAATGACATAGACTTGTATTTAGGTCGGAGATCAATAATTTGGCAGACATGACTTCGATTCTACCGAAAGTTCTACTTTTTGTAAACATTTAGGTATTCATTGAGTGATGAACACTTCTTTTAGTTCCTATTCCTAACCTACTCTACATAGCTTCACTATAGTATTTACACACATCAATTAAAGAAGGACATCGACATTATCATCCCAATCACATAAATTAAACTTAATTGGCAGTTGCGGAACAAATTCTCATGAAATAATTTATCAACAAAACAAAAAAAAGTATCAATTTAATTGAGAACTAAAGTGAAATTGATTTATAATTTAAATATCATTCAAATATTCAATACTTTTTTACATTGTTAACCAAAGTGAATGTCTAGACAACAGTCAGTAAGTGAAGAGAAATTTGGCTTATAATGCTTACGAAATGTTGTATGCATGGATGAGATTTTGACTGTTTTGTGGGGCAATGAAATGGAGCCGTATAGCCCAACGCGCCTTCCTAAAACACAGGAAGGGACCCCAAACGTTTGGTTCAATTATCACAAGAAGGAGCCGTTCATTCATTACGTAGCTCTTTAAAAAGACGGAGGGTTGGCATCAAAAAATCAATTTTCCGCATTACGCAATAAATGAACAGCCCCTTCCGAGAAATGGAAATTATTTAGCACTTTTAAGTTAATTATCAGGTTCAACTGAAACGTCCGATTGCGTCATCTAATTCTACTAATCAGCAAAAAGTATTAAAGTAGCAATGAAGCGTGAGAAATGTCAAAGAATTCTCGTGATAAGCATAAACGTCATCACATTCGACGTGTAACGACGTTCATATGATCTATAAAATATGAAATATTTTTAAGCCCCGATTTTACGTTGGTTCCTTCACGTCGTTTTGAATGACTATTTATTGATCAAAAGTGTGGCGATTCATAAATTTATTGTGTGACTTTACTGTCGAAAGGTGTTGGCAAATTTTAGCAATGAACAAATCTAAGTAAATCTGGATTTTTTTGTGAAGGCATTGAATGACACAGCCATGGAACGTGTTAATTTCTAATGTAAAGAACAAACTTTGATATACATTTTCTGTAATGCATTTGATACTTAATGGTTAGTTAGTACTAGTTCATGTGTGTAAACAAGATAAGACATCACAATTTCCTGAAGCGTATATACTTCAGTCTTTCACGGATCAGACAGACAAACAGAGACAGGAACTGATTTTCGATTCTAAAAAAGCTCGAAAGATGCATAAAAAAAATATAAAGTTAAATGCGAGGGAATGCGACAGATTAATGAGGTGGAGAACTATTATTAGAGCGTTTATGGCTCAAAAAAAAAGTATATATAAAACAGGCACAGATACAATAATGAACATTCATGAAAATGTATTTGTAGCATTAAAAAAAATTTTTTTTTGGGTTGATGAAAAAGGAAAATTTGGCATTTCCCTTGATATTTTAATTATTTTATTCTTAATTGACAGTGTGTACACAATCACAGTCAGAACGTCCATTTAAAACATTGCTGAAAAATGCTTTATTTTTTTTTTGACTAGAAACACAACAAAACTCACCATCATGCCGCTTTTTATTGACTTCGGCAGCAAGGCAACGAGGACATTTTGCGTTTAAGTCAACACTGTGCACGGGTACACCATCTTTGAAGGATGTGATTTCTAATTTTTCATTGTCATTGTGATCGACTAGAATATTTGTTTATTTTATCACTTATTTAAATAATTAAATTTAAAGGTTTGATTTTTATACATTTTCTTTTGATCTATATTGCTATATATTAGCACTAATGAAAGCTTTTTTGTTTATGGTCAATACCCTAACAGGCAAAGAGACCGCTTCTGTACACTAAAAGCATGCTCTTTGCCAGTTAGGGATACTAAAGCACTGTTTTAAGGATCCATCTATTATATAATGAGATGCACTAATTAACTTACTACATCAATTTATTATGAAGTTCTTTTATGAACTTTTATAGTCATAACTATTTATTTTGTTACCACAAAATGATTATGGAGGATATTGAGAAGTGGAAAATAAAATTTAAAGCAAACAGAGGTTTAGTGTCAGTTACAATAGAATCACGTTACTAACGTACAGGGTGACCATTCTTTTGGATAAAAGTCAGGACTGCAGCAAACAAGACAAGCCAAAGATTGTGCCTATTTTGATAGATTCTATTCAAAATTTGACTTTGCAAAGGTATATTAAGCATATCCTAACTAGCAGAGCTCGAAGTTCACTCAGATTTCGTATGGAGATGTCGACTCTACTCAGATTGTGTATCAAGAAGTTGACTCGACTCCATATGAAATTTGAGTTGACTTAGAGCTCTTCTAACTAGTTTTGGATTCAAAGAACATTTAAGTTGTCCAAAGGAGACGTAAATGAACATATTTTTGAAGGAATTAAGGTCAATTGGATTTTTTGTCTTGAAAACCTGTAGCAAATTGAAAAACTTGGTGCAATTGGCAAAGGGTTTGACCCCAAAAATCCCCCACAGTGTCAAAGTTAGTACAGTAACATTCCAAAAGTATCAAATTTAATTACAGCACATTCACTTCCAAAACATAAGCTTGTCTCAGACATAACTACACAAAATGGACACCCTCCAAAGTCATCAACCTGATTCCTAACCTCAGTCAATTATGTCTAATGAAATAGGATGTCATGAAATTTGGTCCAGACGAAGTCTCGACCATGAAAAAAAGCATCACAACAAAATTTGAGAATGTTTATTTAGAAGATGATCATCATCTGGAGAATGATGATCGTAAAAGTATTTCGGCATGTGTTTACTATCTTAGGAGTGTAATATATACAAATGATGAGACTTAATATCCATAAAGCGTTCCGGTATTATATATATTTTCCGCGACAGTAAAAGAAGAACAATTCTATTGTTTCTGTGTATTTGCATATTCGTTAGTTGAGAAGAGCGACAATAATTGTTTTATAAGTAATTTGAACATATAGAACATGAGCACATCGTCGACTTATAAAGACAACAACCTACGTTGCTATCGGGTATTTGACACGACTTAAATTTATGTCAACAATAAAATGAGAGAGATTTGTGTTTTTGCAGATAATAAGAGGTAGTAATTATAAAGGAACAAATAGAGTCAGATGCTTAAAATCATTTTGTCGATAATTTACTTATTTTTTTGGCACGGAATCAGTGCTGCTTCTTTATACCTTAAAATTCTCTGTGAAAATTCACTTTTCCGGTTAGTTGAAAAGTCATTCTAAAGAAAGAAACAGTCACAAAAAGGCACAACAATTTTGTGTATCATCTGACTCATGGTAGTCAGTCCAATTTCTCTCATTTTAATTAGTTCGTAAATACATCCAATTAAATGATGTAAACAACTTAGTTTAATTTCAATTTATTAATGACAAAATTGCATGATTTATGGACGTAAACCAGCCTGTAATTGCCTGTTGTAAAAAAAACATTCAACTATAAATTAGTTAGTAACAATAAATTAAGGACGGATTATGATGTTTAAAAGGAACTGGATACACAATTATTGTACTGTAAATACTGACATTTATTAATCAACTAAACTGCTCATTTTCAAGTCAATATCGTCACTTAATCTTTTTCTAATCTTAGGAATTTGTTGATTATTGACTTCAAATACTTGACGATAAAATTAAGGTCATTTTGGGAACAATGAAGCGTTTATGCTTATTCCAAGGAAAATATCGCAAACTTTTTTTCACATAGAATTAGACACTGCACGAATTGTTGCCTGTGAAGCCATTCGTATGCATATTCAATTACAATTATATGAGCTTATTTATATTATTAATAGGAAAAATATTTCTAGTTCATATGAATATCGATTAGCTAAGTAGTTAAGTGATACAAGACACCGCCAATAAATCAAATTTCCCAAAAAAATTTATGCCAAAAAATCATATTTCGATATATTCAGTGGTACTTAAACTGTGAGCTATGGGAAATTTCATAATGTTTGAGTAATGTCTCAATATTCGAGAAGCGCAAAGCGACGAACTGTATTTATTGCAGTAAAAATGGATCTAATTCAGCCCACGAGTGGACAAAAAAACCGTAAGATTTAGTGATCAACTTGGCTTTGACTGTTTATAACGTATTTTTGTTCATTTGGGACCGTCAAGGTTCAGTCAGGACAATTTCGCATCTTACAGTTAATACGACCCCTAACAGACTCACCTAAATGAGTGGGCTCATAAGTATAGTCAATCAATTTAAGTGAACATGCTCAATATTGTGAATATACTCATGATCCTTCACGAGCGACACAAATGAAGAAGGCTTCACTAAACCAGCCATATGGACGCCATATTTAAGCAGCTTCCATTTGGTGTTTAAAAGAGATTTAGCAGAGCCTTAGAAGCTCTTTACCGAACTCTTCCTCATTTGTGTCGCTTAAGCTTAGATAATCACACTAAGATTTATTCATTTAATTTTCACTGAATCATGAGACACAAACAGTTCGAGAATCACTGACAAATTCCTACCGTGTGAATGAAACATTACTTAAAGATGTGATTCTTTGCATGACATATTTAGATCACTGACTTTTTGGTGATTCAATATTCTCTAGAAAATAGAAATCACAAGCTATGATGAAACTCATATAAAATATATAGATCATTTCACAACATTTCAAAAAAAAAAGGTATCAAGCATATCGCTATATTCATTCATATTTTTTGCGAAATAAGTATAAATAAGTTGTGTCTATTGAGGATGAACTTGATTGAAATTTTTCTATAGAAACTGAAAAAATAGACTAGAAAATTTTTCATTCAAAACGCTCTTTTTGACAGATGTTATCTAAATAAATTCCTGACTAGACGTCATTCGTGGGTGTGCAAAATGTAAAAACAGAGAGAAGAATTTCAATTTTTAACCGTGAGAAGAATTTTGTAACATTCGGAAGCATGTGATTTTCAATGAAATTTAAAAAGAGAGGATCGTAAAATAATCACGTATGCTTTTTTTTGCAATGAGTGTGTGGGCAGTTTGTTTGTTCCTCTTTTTATTCTTTTCTTTTCATTTCTTTCTTTTATAGCTTGCTACAATCTTAATAGTTTTAGATATTCAATTTATATCCCCGAGTGACATAAATTAAGAAGGCTTTGCTTAACCTCTTTTATTAATATCAAATCAAAGCCGACTCCGTTTGGCGTCTATATGACTACCGAAAATAGGCGGCTTCCATTTGGTGTCAACAAAAGAGGTTCCTTAGTAGCTCTGTGACGGTGCCTTCTTCATTTGTGTAACTCGGGTATATCAATTCTCTCAATTTCTCCCAAATAAGAAAAGAAGAAAATTCACCTTCAGAATTTAGAGCGGATGATGAAACTTTTGATATTCAAAGTATGGTCTATAGCTAGACTGTCTATCGACTCTAGCTTAATCTACCCTGACTTTTACCGGCACAAAGCGTGACTTAATTCATCTTCAACTTTGTAAACATCAAGGGTATTCAAGGATACCTATAGCTGTACTTAAATGCACAACAGTCGATTTTCCCGCCAAAAAGTCATAAAGATAGACAGCCTTTCTATGACCAATATAAAATTCTTAGTTAGTTTTACGAAAGCTACTATTATTTTATGGGGATAAGATAGTATCTTGGGAGATATAAAAAGTAAATGACATGAAAGCATGATTGATTTGTTCGAAATAAGACTTGTTATTATGTACTTTATGAGAAGAAAAAAAAAATCAATAATAAATAATAAAAGCATTACGTTATTTCTGTGTGATTAAGTGTAAATAATGGAAGTATACTCACATTCATCTGGAGTTAAATCATTGAACTTGATGCCGCCACTATTGTAAACAATAAGCATATGACTTAGAGACTTGTTTAGAGCATTAACCCTTTTTAAATATTGCTTACCTTAGAAGAACGCTCGCTGTTTCAGGAACACGATAGACCTAATAGACGGTTACATTTGAATTAGTTGCTTTTTTCTGAGAAATGCTATCTGAAAGTATTACCTTCCATCCGAGATTTTCAAAGAAAGTACATAGACGGGTTTGGCCTGTTGTTTTACCACCACAAGGTCCTACATAGTAAGCAAGAATGAATTAGAATAAATGTTTACGTGCTGAGTCATTCACATATGAAATACGTGCGAGACTGTGTGTCAAATTCATAATTTCTTTGTGACAGAACAAAGAAAGGATTTTGGAATCGAAAATTCTAATTTTTTTGATGAGCATCATTTACGGACGATTCCTAAACAATAATATTTATTACGCGTAATAAACAGAAACAATGCTCTATACTGAGATAAGGATGGTGTATTCATTTCCGAATGAGTGTCTTTCATGTGTAACTACAATGTCTGTAGATTAAATAATAATAATATACTCATGAAACTGGGTATTTCCAGAGAAAGACAGAATGAATACTCATCTATTTTCATATATTAATATGCGAGAATATTTTGAGACATTGAAATTAAGTCTTTTAAAATTATGTAAGCACTATCACGAATTTTTTACGACGCAATAAGAATGGTGAGCTACGCGTTTAGTCGAAAAAAAATGATATCAAACTTTATTTGATTTATTTACAAGATATGCCTCTTATCTAAATATTCTTAACAAAAATATCATTTTTTTAACGCGAATCAATTGAAAATATTGTATAATCTAATAAATATTAATACTTTTATAAATGTGATAGTAGGTCGATTTGCTGGCTACACATCAGCAAAATAAATTGCAATATATTAAGTAAAAATTGAAAGCACATGGGTGATGTGAGCAAATTGAAAAATTTTTCATTGTCACACAAAAATAAAAACAGTCAAATAAGAATTGAGAGAAATTTCATTATAAAGAAGCAAGGAGTATGTCTAAAAATAAAATGACTCAGAAACCGCGTGATTTTCATTTTTTTTGGGAAAATTCTCTTTAAAATATCATTTAATGACTTACCTCCGGTCAATACAAGTTTGTAGACACGATGTTGATCCATTAAATTATCGGTAGGTTTCATTTGAACAATTTAATAAAATTGAGGTATAATCACAATAAACAAAAAACAGAACTTGACTTTTAGAATCAGGAAAATTAAATTTTTCACAAACTTTTTTTCAAAGAATTTTTTTTGTCGCTGTTAATTTTTTTTTTCTAATAACAAACAAAAAGCTTCGTCGATGGCAATAAACTGAAAATTACACAATTGATTTCTGGATTCCAATGGTGTTAACAATCTGCACGATGGCACTTTCGGGAAATATTTATCAAATTAACTTTTTTAAATTCATTTTTTCTAATTTTGGTTTGAAAATATTCACGGAGCCCAAAAAAAAAATTGATGTACAAACTCTCTGAGAAAAAAATGTGAAATGATAATTTGTAAAGTTTTTCTCATACATTTATAGCGAAACAAACATCCGATGGAAAGATGCAAAATGTTCAAATAATTCCTGGTCGTTACATTTATTTTGCTATTTTTTAAATGCTTGCTTTAATTTCTATAAATTTATCTCACGTGACAAGTCAAAGTGGTTACTTTGATCAAATTTTAAATTTTAACGACATTTTTTGAATTTAAAAGGTAACTGTGATGATGTTTTTTGAATTTTTCATTATTGTGGTGAAATGGTGAGATTTACCATTGATAGTACGTTACTTACTAAGAATTATCCAATTTGTCGGCACCGAATTTCTCTGAAATTATGAATGAAACATATAATTAATAAATGTTATATCATTAATTTAGGCATTATTTATGAGAAAAGAGTAAGAAAATTGCATGACACATTTAAAAAGCTGCCAAAAATCAGTTTTAAAATATAACAATGGAAATTGTCCGTTCAGTAAGACTTCATCTCAGTTCAGTTTAAATATCAACGATTCATAATATTTTTATTTTGCTATGTGAAAAATAGTATTTTACGAAACATGAAATGTGAAACATTGCAAAAAGAGAGCAAGAAAAAAAGTTAATTAACTTGTGCTTGAATCAATGCATAATCATTAAAGTGATATAAGAAAATTTACACAAAACAGAAATTGCGACTAAAAAAAAGTTCTTTGTGAAGTTTTTTTTTTTGAAAATTTGGCATAAAAAATTTTATAGAACAAAAAATTAAGGTACAAAGGAATTTCCTTCTACGCATTTAGTGTTTTAATAAGCGAAAAATTTAGTAATTGGATTAAAATTAATTTCTTAAGGGAGACGACAAAGGTGAGTTAACATCATAAATCCCTTTAAAGAGCTTAAATATGCTTGAAATAAAATATAAAAAAAATGGAAATACCTGAAATGGAAGTGTACTGAAAAATAATCAATAATATTGCAAACTAGCTTTTTTTGCAATCAAAATCAGATGTGGAAAAAGTGAATGTCTTCCTGGACTTTAATATAATTACGTACAGATTATTAATTTTTTTCTTTATTCGCTCATATTTTCCCTACCCACATTCTCATTTCTTATGTCATATTGGTAAAGTTTTCCAATAAGTCAGACGAATCACACCTAAATTTTATACTGTAATTAGTAGCAAAATAAACAAAAAATTGCACATTTTGTGAAATAAAGAAAGCTAATAAATTATCAAGTCCCGGAAGAATCTAATGAAATGGAAAACAGCCGTACACTGTACTCTGGCTGATCAAGAGTGCATGTATATTTGCGAAGTAAACATCTCATAAAATACAATCACATCAAAATATATATATTCCCTTCACTGAGCAGCTTGTAAACTTTATAACAAAAGAAACATATGTAAAAAAAATCGGTATATATATTCTGTATAGAAGCTAAATTAAAATACGTTCTAAAAATAGAATTCCAACTTTTGTCATGAATTTTTGACAATGTTCTTGTTTTCCGCAGAGCCGGAATTTTTCATCTTTATTTGTTTTGTATTTTTTACGAATTGCTTGTCAGCTTAAGAAGAGGAATAACAAATTTAAGGATTCGTCTTTTTTTTTTATCTTATTCATATTTGCTCTGTCAAGACAAATTGATGACATTCTTTATTGACCTTACTTCTACAGATAACAGTAACTCCCCCGATCGACACAAGTTATTCATTGCAGCCAACTGGTTATCATATGATGGCAATTTTCATATCAATTGCCATAAAAATTCCTACTTGAACACCATTTGACTGCCATAGAGAACATGTGCCGATCGGACACTTAAGATAAATGTATTGGAAAAAAGCTCAAATCGTCGTCCAAAAAATTTGGAATTCGAGCTAGTATGCCGGTTTAATGCATGTAAATCTAATACATATTTTAATGACGAGACTAGTCTAGACGGATTCAGGTGCTTTTTCGCTTATTCTTGTCACACCAACTCAGTTTGTGTATTCGCGTCACACAAATTGTAGCTAGGTACATTGCATTCCTATACGTTAGGCTTTGCAACTGTGCAGAGTTGGAAAAAGGGCAAAAAGTCATTAGTGACAAATTATCAAATTAAAAAATCAATGACGAGACTCAATAAATCTCTTTAGAATCCTAACTACACCTTAGTCCAGTGGTGCACAACCTTTTTTATCCCATGGCATCGCTAGGTGGCAATCTATAACCGAAATCGTTGACGACATGCGATTCATGTCATTTACAAGAGCACTAGAATGCCGCGACACACAGGTTGTCCACCACTGCCTTAGTCTCCTCAGACAGTATATATTCTAGTAGCAATTATCAATAATAAATTCAGAATCATCAAAAATCTTCCAAAAAAGATTCAAAAAACGTATTCTAGTGGACGAGCAGGAAGTGTTTTGCATGCTATCGTGTGAATTTTAAACAAAAATTTACTCCGTCTTGTTCTTTGTATTATAATTAATCTACATAGTCGCTGTTGGTAGAGAATTAAAGTATTCTCCAATAAATCTTTCTAGTTTTATATTATTAAAAAAATATATTTTTTATCTTTCATGAAAAACAGAAGTAAGATATACGATAGTAAATAAAATGATTACATGTATTTATGTGAAAATTGCTTTGTTTTCATATTTGTGCTGACTGCGTACGTCCTCCGTGCAATAAAAATTGTGAGCAAGAGATCTTTATCTTTAGTAAATAAGTACTGTGGCGCATTTCTTATTCTTAATATTGCTAATTCTATTAGTTGGATATAAAATTAATGTTCATGATTCATCAACATGACTGAATATAAAGTTAATTATAGCTGGCACTTTTGATGGATAGTATAAAGTACTGTGGAAAAGCGATTAACTTTCGTGAGATTAATTAAATCTAATCTACTCCGCAGTTCAGCCACAAAAATATAAATATTTTGAGACATTTTTCCTTATCACTCCGCAAAATTATCCGAATAAAACTGGAATTAACCATAACTTAAATCTTATTATAAGTCATACGTTGATAACGATTGACGATTAATAAGCAAGTTTAATGGAATTGGATGTAGGGAAATTAAACGTACTTTATGTGAGCGGATCACATTCTGACCTATATTAAAATTATAAACATTTGCATCAGATGTGTGTGCAATTTATGAAGCTGTTTGAAATATCTTGATCATTGTATGATCGAAAGGTTAATAAGTGGATTCAGTTTAAAATATTATGAAAATTACTCTATTTAACTATATAATTTGATATTCAAATTAGGGAAAGATTAAACTACTATTAAAAATGCAGGAATTTCATTTAGATTGTAATTTTAATTTGATGTAGCTGTGGTTGATTGCTCAACATATCCGGGATAACCTACCGAGGGACACCCTACCCGGGGATACCCTATCCGAGGTTGAGCTTTCCTAGAGAAACCTCCTACCCCAGTTCTTCTTCAATTCTAGAGTAACATTCCCAATCCAGTCCTAGAGAAACCCTCCTGTTCAACTCCTAGGGTATCTCGGATAGGATGGGGTAGGTTAGCTAAAGACAGCTAGGAAAGGATGGAACAGGGTAACCTAAGGTAGCTAGGATAAAATAGGTGGGATACTCTAGTGTTGCTAGGATAGTGAAGGTAGAATACCTTAGAGTAGCTAGGATAGAGTAGGTGGGATACCTTAGGATACACTAGTGTCCCGTGGCACACAGTTCAGACAACACTGTTATAAAATCTTAAAATGGAACCTAAACCTTTGATTGACCTTTGCTAGAACAGTAAATATAATCCATAAAATGACAATTCAACAGTCAATCTAATATCCCAACCCTGCCTACCGCAACATTGTTGACACTTCAGTCTAAAAAGGGAGTCATCAGATATGTGGACACTCATAGATAACGAAAAATTCCCAGATTCAATAATTATCTTTCGAGGAACTATAGATAACTATGAAATTCAATGCTTTCAAGGCTTTTCTACTCATATAACTCCAACAGACTGCCACTGTTTTTCGATAGAGTTGTCTGAACTTCGTCGAGTGAAAACGCGATCTCCTCATTTTTGCAATATTGAAGGTAAATATTTATGATTTATGGAATAAATTAAAGGATTCAATATTGATCCGGTGCGAGAACCTTATTTATTATTTGGATATGCTATTTTCACCCAGAAAATTGGCCAATTTATAAAAAATGTAATAACTGAAATGCAATAAATTAACGGATATCTCTCATATATAAGTGTCATTGTTATCTGAGTACTTAGTGCCGTCATCAAAATTCAATTAAAGTAACTAACTCTTCGATATGCACTAATGCGGAAACTTTGTTTATATTCTATAAATAAGTATTTTCAAGTGGCATTTGAAAGTGAAAAAAAAAAATATTTTATCATTTAAAGACGAGCCGCTGTGTGCAACGCACGATTTTTTCCGTATTTATATTTTTATCACTCTCTATCATATAATGATTCTATTTTTATCGCTTGCTGCCTTTATTTCACATCAACAAATTTTTTGTTTATTCGAGTCATATTTGACGCGAAAAGAAACTCTGAGACTTAAAATCATCCCAAGCACGTGCATGCTTGTTTGACCTTGAGAGGTTCTTTAAAGTAACAGATTGTAGCTTCACTATCGTAAATTAGATTAAACAAGAGGAGATAAGAGGACTTAAAAATATCGCTACAGTAATCGTGAATCATTCTCAAGTAGTCAAGCTTGCTACTTAACAAATTTGTTTACATCTGGCTGGATGCTTACTTATCTAATTTCAGTCTTACTTGCCATTCTGTTTATAAGTTTCGCAAATTTGCATTAGTCACCTGATATAAAGTAAATATACATGTTGATATTTTTATTACACTATTATTAGCTCTTACATTGGTGTCTGCTTGCTCAACGTTGCGTCTTATATTGATTTTCTATTTTTATTTTCACTTTGACATCGGGTATCAATAGCATATTGTCGATATTCCTATTTCTCTAACCTATCACAACTTGCAATGACAAAAAGGTAATAGGGGGTCGTTCATTTATGGTACTAAAATTTAAATGTCTGGTCTTATCAGGAATATATGTCACTTTTAGGTACCGTAGTGCCATGAAAGCATGCTATTAGCCTGTTAGGGTGAAATTAATGTTTCGTGACATGGAATGATAAGAAATTGGTTGTTTATTATGGCACATGATACAGTCAGTCATAAAACATAATGCAGCTTGATTTATTGCTATATAGATTAACCCAATTTACTGATATACTGACATCATAAGTGAACAACCCCCAAGTAAATCGCAGAATATTAAATTCATACAATGGTACCATGAGTACAAAAAAATATTCAAGCATAGCTATAACATTTTTTTTGCAGTCTTGATGACGTGAGTTATTTCGTGCAGAACACAAATTAAATATATCAACTGTATTCCTTTCAGTATAATTGCTATCCGCCAATAAATTTGTTATTATAGCTTCTCAACCCAAACAAAATAACACATTTGGAGTGAAATTCTTTCGGCAATGCCTGCACAATCGTGCTTTAAATTTTGAATTAACAAAAAAGTTTAAAAATACTTTAGCGTAGCTGAATGATTTTTTATGCCATCAACTTAATGGCAGAAGCAAGAAAAAAAGTTCATTCATAAAAGCATAAAAGCATTCCCCACAAGAGGTCAAAAATCATTTAATTCCGTTTATGCTTCACCTTACATACAAGCAAGGAATATGAAAGCATGAATGAAGGAAAAAATCGATAGCAGAAAAAAATGGCAAGCTTAACATGACGTGAGAGAAGAGAAAAAAAAAATATTTAGTATGAATGAAATTGCTGGCATTTACGTATACACATCCATATGTTTTATATTTTTGTTGTTCAAGCATCGAGTGCTGATTCGCTACCCAAAGAAATTGTGTCAAAATTTAAATTTAGATCTAAATGATTTGAGCGTGTATATGATTAGATATGATAAACAAATGGGACTAATTTAGTGGGTTGGAACTGAGTTGTAGATTGATATAAGGTTTGGAAATAAGGAATCGGTCATTGGATGACTATACCAGAGCTCGAAGTCGACTCGACTACATATAAAATTAGGTTCCATGCAAAATCCAAGTCGACGTCGAGCTGTGGATCATGCAATAACTCTAATGCGGTGTTCTCCAAACTTATTTATGTCAAAGCACACCTTGTTGGTAAACAACGACCGAAATTGTTGTGCCACAGCACACAGTTTGAACAACACTGCTCTAGTAAATAGTAAGGAATACGTTTTGAAACTAATCTTAGATGTGTGTATGTATCTAGGACAGTTGTGTAAATAACTTAAGCACTGTTCTTTATGTCTAGTTAGTGACTCGAAATAGTTGGTTTGTTGGAACCAGTCATCTCCGAAAGGGATATAAGGTAGAAATGGATAGGTGCTTTCTAATACTGGCTTTAACAATCTGTAATGAGATCTATGTCACACGGGATAAGGGACGGGAAATTACTGTTGCCCCAAAACCCTAGACATAAGATCGACTAATAGCTCCCTACCTATTCCAATCGAAAGAGAATATCAGAATACATCCTTTTAAGAACCAGAAAATACTCGAAATACCCGAAAAGTGGCGCATCCATGAATGCTTCACAAAATTTACTAAACAAGGATAGACAGGAATGAACTGCGTCATTTTCTGTTCTGCATGCAAATAATCTTCTTATTTCGTGTATGATATATCAAATCAAACAAATAAAACTTGTGTTGTTAAGAAAATAAAACAACTAGATGACACGAGCATCTCCTTATGTATATGCTGAATGTAAACAACACTTTAAAAATATTTTTCGTGCATGTGAGACAACTCATCATGTGAATATTTGAAATTAAGAAGTTCATTGCTAACATGATAATAAAAAAAGAGAATTTAGAACAAACATTCAGGAAGTGATTATTGTTTATTCAATTTCTGTACTTTATGTCCAGCATAAATCTTTCATCTATAAGCAATTTGCGTCGTCATTTCTAATGAAAATAGCTAGAACGTGCTTTAACAGATGATCATGGTAGTTTTGTTATTTCGTAATAAAGTTGAATGACTTCTCTATGTGCTATATCTGTATATATTTATAGATTTTGAACAAGGCGAAAAGAATTTGCGCCGAATATTATTCCTTTGATTTTCTTTACCTGATAACTATTGTAATTGTTATGTACATATTTAAAAGAAGCTTTAGCTTCTTACTGAGTGTTGAATTCTGTGTAAGTTAATTGATTTTTTTGCGCATTACAAAATTTTTTTATACGTTTCTACATTTTTTTGCGTGTTACTTCATGGGGAACTTATATCTTCAAAAGAGATTTATGGATTTGCCTATTTATTTGATTTTGACTGTGTCGATGGATATTTCCAAGTTTTTAAATAATCAATGCTTACATTGATCTAATTACAGATTTTGAAAGAACAAACGGCAATGTTAAAATGGACAACGAGCAACCTCATCAAGAACTGGTAAAATGTGTATTGGTTGGTGATACAGCAGTAGGAAAAACAAGGCTAATATGTGCACGAGCATGTAATAAACATGTCTCATTATCGCAACTATTGACGACTCATGTACCGACTGTATGGGCGATTGATCAGTATCGTATTTATAAAGATGTTTTAGAAAGGTCTTGGGAAGTTGTAGATTCCGTTAATGTGTCACTTAGGTTATGGGATACTTTCGGTAAGTGTGTTAATACTTTCATTTTGTTTATGCATGCATATTGACAGCTTCTATTTCAAACACAAAAGGTGATCATGAAAAGGACAGAAGATTTGCATATGGACGTTCAGATGTTGTTCTACTTTGCTTTTCCATAGCAAGTCGTATTTCATTAAGGAACTGCCGTCTTATGTGGTACAATGAAATTCGAAGATTCTGTCCTCAAACTCCAATTATTCTTGTTGGATGTAAAAATGATCTTCGATATATGTACCGTGATGAAACTTATCTCTCATATTTTGGTGATCGTAGTCCATTTGTTCGTGCGGCAAGAAAAAATGATCTCGTTTATCCTGATGAAGCACGTGCAGTTGCAAAGGAACTTGGAATACAGTACTATGAAACTAGTGTATTGACATATTTTGGAGTGAATGAAGTCTTTGAGAATGCAATACGTGCTGCACTTATTAATAGACGTCGTGAAAGATTCTGGATGACCAATTTAAAACGTGTACAGAGACCATATTTGCAGGCACCATTTCGTCCACCCAAACCAGCTACTCCAGAGGTTTCCGTTCTCACTGGAAACTATTCCAAAGATATGCTTAGTATGTTCCATTCACAATGCTATACTGATCTCGTTTTGGTTGCTGGAAACATTCGTTTTGCTGTTCATAGATTTATGCTTGCAAGTTCTTCCAATGCATTTCAAAGGTAACTTTCGTGTTGATTTCAAGTAATTTCATAGAAAGTTGTAATTATCCATAATTACAGATTGCTTAATATGGACTTCACATCTGATTTATGTGCAAGAAGTTCCAGTGAATCTAGTATGGTAAGCTCCACATTTGGTGAGTCAACGACAGCTGATTTCAATGACGACACCGAGTTTTTAATAAGAACTGAACAGAAGCAGGCTTCAAATAGGTATAAATGGATATAAAATAGTTTTCTAATTTATTATTAATTAATTTTTCTTTATTTAGAATGTGGGAGCAATTAAAGAGACGATCAAGCTATCAAGCTCTGCCAACATTTGAGTCTAAAAAGGATATATCTCGTGATTTACACCATCCAATTTTTCAGCATATTCGAATTGTTTATGTAAAATATTTTTGGTATTTTTTAATTCATAATAAGTCATGCTTAGCTTAATATATTAATTTAGATGGACGAGGAACGTAATAGTATTACCCAAACACAAACAATTGTAACATTAAGTAAATTAGTAACTGCAAAAGCAATGCAACAATGTCTTATGTTTATTTATACGGGTACCATCGATAAGGAATATTTGGAGTTACAGGTAAGTCAATTATCCATTCTGTCACTTCTGATAATTTAATTTCGCCCTAAAAATTTATTATAATTTCTTAATAAGTCCTTCGCATCATTAAGTATTCAATGACTTTTCATGATTAATTGGACAGCGGTCAATTAGACGGAAGAAAATTTCATTAAAAAATCATTTTCAAAAATATTTCATTCTTTTTGTCGTTCTGCTAATCAACAAGTTGTTGAAAATTGTCAAACATGCTTCTCTTGTCGTTTATCATCATTTTATTGCTTCAAATCCCACCATTATTTTTCTTTCATTTTTTCTTTTGCTACTTATGATTTTCCAATTTTTTATTCTTTTTTTAAATCAAACAGACCGCTTCAATAGGATCTTTACTGGTAAATGAATAACAGAACAGAAATCAATGGTGTTTGAACAATTTTTTGTTCTTCTTTCTTTTGTTTGAACTTTTTCTTGATAGATATAGTTTGATTGTTGCTATAACTAAGCTTACCTTTAATTTTTTATTATTATATGATTGAATATATTAGTTTAGTAAATTTATTTGTAGTTCTTTTTAATCAATTTGAATGTCCATATGATTTCCTTTGTGTCACACTTTACTTATTTGTTCTCTTTAAATTTTTAGGAGGTACGTCAAGCAGCAGAACTTTTAGAATTACCACAACTTATAGTTCTATTATCAAATTCACAATCCAATGAAAGTTTCATGAATGACGAAACAATTCAGCATTATTCTGTGGTAAGTCAAATGATTTTTACTTTAAATTTAACGACTTTTCAAATTTCAAAAATTAACGAATTTTAAGTTTTTAAATTGAGTTTTTGAAAATTTAAAATATGAACTGAACGAAAATGAACTATTGGTTTACTGAACAGAATTTTGATCATTTTCAAAAATCAAAAATCCGTTAAACTAAACATTAATTCTCAATATTTCCCCATAGTACATGAAACAAAATCTTGAGAAGCAATCGATAGACAATGGCATGTTTGCAGACATCACATTCGAACTAGACGATGGAAAAATGAAAGCTCACAGATCGATGTTGGTAGCACGATGTGAAGTAATGCGAGCAATGTTCTCGGGAAATTTTGCAGAATCAAATGCGCATATAATTTGTTTACCTGGCGTAACCGAATATACATTCCATAAATTACTGTGTTATTTATATACTGATGAAATTCCACCAATATCTGCCGATAAAAGTTTAAATTTACTTGAATTAGCGAATCGTTTGTGTTTGCCGAGACTATTAAACTTGATCGAATGCCGCGTGATTGAAAATTTGACGAAAATATCCCAGAATGAGTCAATAGAGGCAATTGATTTATGCTTGAAGCTTCTTGAGCCTGTTAAGGTATGCTTAATCATTGATCTTATTGAATTATTGAAATTTATGTAATTTTTTACAGCTCCACAATGCACATCAATTAGCTGAATGGTGTATGTCGTATTTATGCGTAAATTACAACAGTATTTGCAGACATTTACCGAAATCACTAAAGCTTTTACATCCAGAAAATCAAGAATATTTACGAGAGAATCGCTGGCCTCCAGTTTGGTAAGAACTTAAGTCTATAAATCTAATCTTAATATTCTATTAATTGATTGGATTATTTCAGGTATTTGAAGGACTTTGATTACTACCAAAGATGTCAAAAGGAACAAAAGATAGAAATGAGTTTGAACAAAAAGAACTGCCATACAGATGATAATGGTTGCTTATGTTTCTCAGGAGGTAAGGAAGACACACATTTGGATCTGGTTTCTAGAGTTTAAGCATATTTAAGGTGTTCCTTCAAATATATCCAAGGCTCTATTTGAGGACACTAAAAAGAGATATATACTCTAAAAACCAGACACATTAGGGATGCATCTCAAATTTGTAACTAGTTACACCATCAATGGATGCGCCCAACTAAACGAGATTGAATGATGAAATAAATATGCACCTTAGAAACTCATAATCACGTTGCATGCATCTATCAGCTTTCATCATTACGATTCTGTTATGATTTTGTCTATCACACAAATTCCTCTGATTATTCGACTTATGATTGACTGTGCATTTTATCTCCATTCATTACTCTATTATTTTTACCTATCAATCTTATTTTATGATTTCATGCATATGTAGAAGAAGTAATCCATTCATTTTCGTGATAATTTCACGAAGTTTTCTTTTGGCTCACAGGTGGAAAGTCAAAGAATCGTTCAGCAACAACAAAGGTTGTAACATCACAAGACAGTACGAGTCTTCTAAGCAATCCAAATTCCGTAAATCAATTGGATCTTGAGGTTGCTGATCTCTGACATAGGTCAATGCACGGGCATCAATGGAGGTATATTCCATAAAAACAATATACAGTCAACGACACTAAAATCAGTTTTTTCATGTAAAAATTAAATTTTTGAATTTTTTTTTCTTTTTTTTTCCAATGCTTACATGGATATTATTTTTGAAATTTTTTCATACGTTATTTTTTTAAATTTCTATCGTAATCAGATCAATAAGATTTGTTGTCATTTTGCCCGTGCTTTTATGTCTTATATGCTCGATATTGAGTATTATGATAATTTTTCAAATTTACACATAATGGTAGCAGATAATTTTGCATATTAAAAGAAATTAGAGGACATTCATAATTATTTTGAAATTTGTTCATGAATCGTCTTGTGTATGGGAATTTTAGAGGTGTCTAGCAATTCTCAGAATTAGTTAATAATTTTAACATATTTTTATACAAAATTTGGACTTGAATTTTTTTAAAATTAAATTTCAAACTTAAATTTTTAATTCAAAATTTCTTTAAATTCAAGGATACAAAATCCAAAGTTTTAGGCTGTTCAAAATTTCATAATTAAAAGTTTTTAAAACAAAAAATGAGATTTTATATTGAGAATTGTGATGACAAAATGCATTTAATGGAAGTAATATTGAGGACATGTATAGAAATTAGTTTCAGGGAATTTGAGCAATATTAAGAGATTTTAAAGGAAAAGAAAGTGCATTTAGGATACAAAGGTGTAACTCGATCGACACAAGTTATTCATGTAATCTAAGTGGCGGTCACATGCCATCCAAGTGGCGGTCACATTTCAATCAAGTGAAAGTGACATGTCATCCAAGTGACCGTGACATGTCATCCAAGTGAAAGTGACATGTCATTCAAGTGACAGTGACATGTCATTCAAGTGACATGTTTAAGCACATGAATATTGTCACTTGAACGCCATTTAGCTGCCATGAATAATTTGCGTCGATCGGGTAAGTGACGTTGAAGATGGATTTTTTTTGGTAATTTTAATAAATTTCTTTCCCCTCTTTGATGACAATCCTTTAATTAAAAGGAGATAATTGAAGCTTCAAAACTTTGAACTTCTGAATGTGAATAAAAATTAGATGGGCATGTAAATAGCCAATGGAAGTAAAAATTTAATTAAAATCTAGTCAAATTTGGAATGTAAATGAAAATATTTTGGAAAAGGTTAAATAAAACTATATCAACAAAAAAAGTAAGCAGAACGCTTCACTGGCTGAAGACGTTGAAAAAATTTTTTATCCGCAAATGAAACATAATGAATAAATATTTTTTAGGATCAAATGATAAACGATATTGAAGCAAGGCTTAATTTCTTCGAAAAACCAAAACCTCAATGCTTTTTGCTTCAATGTCTTCCTTTACTTTATCTATTGAAAAACATTTATTAACAACCTACATATTAAAGAAAAATGAGCAAAAATGAAAATTTTAACTGCCGCAATTTGTGAAGTAAAGTTTTTATAATCCAATTGCTGGAATAAAGTATATAAAACATTTCCTTTTGTGATTAATGTAGAGGATGACGTTTGGATAATATTTCTATTATTTAGGCATAAAATGCATTTTGATCAAATGTCAGACTCTTTATTAATTGTGCTATTTCTACGTATATGTAGTTCCAAAAAAACATGATAAGAAATGCTTGATATAAAAAGTAAGAGAAATTTGTAGATTCTTGATTAGTGCCGAGTCTTATAATCAGCAAAATGCAAAAAAAGTATAAATTAATAAAATGAAAAAAGCTCAGCTTTTGTAACTAAATCTGGAACCAAAATCTGTTTTATTCTTTACTTTACAGATTAACAGTTAGCAGTGCTCACTGGATGTTTAGCGAGATGTCAATTTGACTATTTTGGAATGAAGAATTTGTTGGAACCAGTATGAGTTGACTAAAATTGAACTATGAATTGTGATTAACTGGCAATATCAATCCAGTACAATCGATTTTTAACAATAAACTCAAAAACCAGGAATGGTAAAAAGATTGATAAAAATTACCTTAAATATACAAGAATCATTATACGTTTGTATCTAAACTGAACAGTATGATCAATTTACAACTACTGAAGGCTTTCAACTTTACAATCTCTTCCAATTTTTAATAAATCAAAATCAATTAAATTTTTGTCCCAAAAAAATTAACTTGCCTTAAATCCTTTAGTTATCTAATAAAACTGATGATCTCTCCGCCTTGAAACAAAAGCTGATTGTGTAAGCACAACACTTTCACTTTGATATTTAGTATTATTCTTTTAGTTCCGCATAATTCACGATTTTTAGGTCCAACAATTTGAAAACACAAAGCACACCAAAATTTTAAGAATTTATAACGGCATTTTTGAATTCAAATTTCCAAAAAAATTTTTTTTTCGTTGATTTCGCCAAAATTATGTTTGTGAATTTAATATTGAGTAAAATTAAGGAAAAACCGTGAATTAAAGCTGAAATTTCATCTAAATTGAAGTTGAACCATGAAGGTAACTTTTCACAATTAATTAAGGACAGAACATTTTGATATTTAAGACATTTCGATTTTCAGAGAAAACTTGATCCATTTCGAAAAATTCCTGATGAAATCTGCGAGCTTATCCTGTCCTTCCTGCATGATGTTGAAGATATAAAAAATGCATCTTTAGTCAGTAAACATTGGTATAAATTGATTGGAACGTCAAAATCGTGTATGAAAAGGATTTACTTAAAACCAAAGGAAAGTCATTCGAATTATGAATTCTTTAAGAGTATTATGGACAGCACTCGAATTTATCAGAACTTGGAATTAAATGATCGCTTCAGAAAAGTTAAGAGAAATACTAAATATTTACGTCTAATGCGTGATGTTGTCACCAAACTAGCTCCAACGCTCGTTTCACTTAAAATATCAACTGATTTGATAATTAAAGTTGATTTACCGAGATTAAAGGAATTGGAGATTAATGGTTGCAATTATCATAGCTTAATTTCAGCAAATGGACTGCTCACAAAGACAAAAGGATTAGAAATATTGAGAATTGACAATTCGGACATTGACCATAAGTCAGTAAAGTACATAAGGAATTTTCTAATGGAAAATGACAGCTTGAAGGTGCTGAAAATTGACGATAATCGACCTTTACATAAACTGAATTCTAGTAACATAAAATTTAGACTCGAGGAGCTTTATTCAAGTCTTCTGACTCCACTCCCATATGAGTTCTACAAAGTGCATTCGGATAGTCTGAGAATAACAAACACTTCACTTACAAGAGATTCAATGATTTGTTTCATGACAAACTTCTCCAAACTTCATACTTTGACGTTAACAGGTTACTTTCATCGAGTGGATCCATTTGACATTCCATTCAACAGTACTATACGAACACTGAAATTTAATGTATCTGAATATTCCCTTCGAGATGGACAAAACAATTTCTTAATCGTCAATTTGATTGAAAAAGTTCGAAATCTGCAAGAAATTGAAATTACTTTTCTTAATAGGCAAATATTTCGCGCACTTATCAACCGCCAATCGCTCAAAAGTGTTAAATTTCGCAAATGTGATCTGGAACAACAAGACTATGATGAAATTCAATTTCAAGATAACATTAAATTTACAATGCTTTAAATTAATATTTTTTTTCGGTTAATGATATTCTTAATTCTTTGTTGCAAGCACTTTTGTTTTGCTTCTGTTAGAGATGTTTATATTAAGGTTCATTTTAGAAACTCTATTTGCTATAAGTATATGTTCCAATAACATAAATGTTAATAAATATTCGTTGAACATCTATTTAAAGTTTTTTGATGCTGGTTCATTTTTGTAGCTGTTGATCCTTATACAAAACAATACAAACATTTCCTGAAACATTATTCAAAACATTTGTATGGTTTTGATGTTTTAAAAAACATTGAAGTCATATACAAAACATTCGTATGGTTTTGATGTTTTAGAAACATTGTTAAAACCTTATCCAAAGCATTTGTATGGTTTTGATGTTTTTGGAAACCTTCATCGCACTGTGCTGTTGTATTGTTCTAAATTTTGAATGTTTCCGAAAATCATTTGGATTTAGATCCAGAGATTCAAAATTTAACCCTCAAATTCCTTCTGTTGCGTCTAAGAGAACTAATTAAAATGCAAGATTTTTAATATTTTTATTCTTTTTTTTATTTAATTTTTCTATTGTATTTTTCATAATTCCAGCCATTTTTTTTACTTTTCTGTGTTGTTTTTCTTCATTTCATTCATTTTCTTAGACATCATTACTTATTTTTAGTTTATATTTTTATTTTCAATTAATTAATAGTACTTAATTTACTTTTTTTTCCATCATTCACTTTCATTCTGCATTTTTTTTTATCATCAATTTGATTTGCATGCGGTGTGTATGAATCAAACTTATTTAACTGCAATTACAAATATTTCTTCATATATTTTTTATATGAATTTTTTTCAGTGTTTAGATTATAAACGACGATCAAATTTTTTTTATTTTTCTTATTTTTTCCATCTTTTAAATTTTTTAATTCATGAAATTCACTTTTTGATGATTTTTATCTCATTTTGTTGTTATTTTTTGAATAGTTTTTAGTGGGTTATTAAAATCATCATAAAGTGACCGTCATGCTCATAATTTTTTTTTAAACTGGAATCGTTTAGTTAAATAAAAAAATTTCAACTTTCACGAGTTTTTTTTTTTTGTTTTGGGAAAATTACACATTCTTTACACATAAAGGACTAAAATTGGTAAAAAGTTTTTTTTTATCTCATTATAATTATGCATGTTCTATGAAGATTTTTACATTTAAAAAATTGTTCATTATGTTTCCTTAATTTCTTCGAACTTCTATCATTATATGAATGTTTTTTACTTCTTAATGGGATTTCATTAGTTTTTTTTGTATGTAAATGTTTTTAAAGTTTTTTGCGATTTTGGATACATTTGACTGAAGTTCATTATTTTTTTTTCCTTATGATTATTATCTCTTAAATGAAGAACTCGCAGCTGACATGAATTGAAGGGATTTTGACTCATCACAATTCCTCTCATCATAAACTTTATTGTCTTATTGATCTTATGACAAAATTATTTAATGAAGGAACTTTCCAGAAAATCAATAAGCATCATCGACAGATTGTGAGAATAATTGAGAATCTGTTCAAAAAATCCTTCAAGACATTTTTCCTCAATGGTTGGACATTTTTGAATTATTTCAATTTTTTCACAATTATTCCTGATTCAAGTCTTGAAAACTTTTCATTTTTCAGTCCCAAATTTCAAATTTTTCAGTATCAAAATTGAAAAAATTTCCAAAATATTCATCCCTTGACATATTACACTGGTGACGATTCTCATAAAGATTACGACTTGAAACACGAATGTCTCACGACCTGACGCTTTCAATTGGCTCTTTCAAAAGCACAAGTTTTAGTTCCTCTCGATTTGATGGTGATTTTCAAAAGGACTTGTAAGAACATTCTTTGTTTTTGGCACAATCGAATGAGAATCGACAGCTTTTTGTGTCAATCTTTCAAATTAATCTCATTTTTATAGCTTTATGCTTCTTCCAATAGATTCTCATTTTTTTAATCATATTTATCGCATTTATTTACAAAATACATTTAAATGCAAAACCGTTCTTTTATGTATGGATTTTTTTATAATTTTTTGTTTTTTTAAATTCTAAATGAATATTTAGTTTAAATTTTTTAAGTTTTTTTCACTTTATTATGCAGTTGATTCAGTTATTTTTAAAAAAAATACTTTAATGAAATGTTTTTTTATTTGTTTTTTTTTTTTACTCGTCAAGCGTCGGATGTCTTCGAAATCATATTTATGGGTTAGAAATAAGATAAAAATGGTCAGTAACTTCGTGGGCGATTGAAGTCAATGAACATTTTCTTGTCTAATAAGCTGATTTGAAGACAAATGTCGCTTAAAAAATGTAGCATAGAATTGTGGTTTTTAGAAGAAATGCTTTTTCGCCTACATTTTCTGTTAAAGTTTAAGGATTTTCATTTTTTTTTTTTTTGGTTTTGACACACATTTAATTATTTTTAATATTTTTTTAATTTTCTGTGATTTTATAGAAAAATCTTTTTTTAATTTTAGACCCGCTTTTTTATAAATTTGACTGTAAAACAGTTCGAAAAGGAATACTTGTGTGTATCCTTCCAAAACTCTTTTACAATCACCTTTGTTTTTGATCTTTTCGAACATCTGCATCTTTAAATTTTATGCATACTTATTAAAGCTTTTTGAATCATATCGGAATCATATCAATTTGCTCCCTCACATGACGTTCAAAAAGACAGTAATGAAGGATCGATGGCCTTAAGATAAGCTATATATCAATTTTTGATGGTTTTGAATTCAAAGAATTAACTTTAATCCGAGGATTAATTTTAAATCCGTCGGATTAAACTTTTATTAACCTCAAAAATTGCTATCAACCCCCCTAAGTGCCACCAACCCAAAAAGATTATTTTTAAATGTTTTTTTTTCTCGCAGCAATAGATTTTAAAAGTGTTTTTAGCATTGTGTTATGAGTTTTTAAATGGACGACGTTTCTAATGCAAGATTCCTTTTTACTCGTTTCAATTATCATTTTTTAGTATAAGTAGTGCAGCAAAAGTAATTAAATTAGAAATGGACTTGTAAAAAATCGTACTAGCTGAATATTTTTTGTCTCTAATTTGCAAATGCTGTCGAAATTTGATGTTTATTTTTTGATAGGGTTGCTAAATAATATGGTCGATTAGGGGCGCATTCCTTAACTTAAAACTTTATTAATTTTACCCCTGAAACTAGATTTTCCTGATTTTACAAGTTAAGAACTGGAAAAATCAGGAAATCCTATTTTACACAGATCAAGTCCATAAATGTTTAGATTTGTCAAATAAACAAAAAAGCATCAAATGAAGATTGACTTTGAATAATTCATATTTTTGGCACATAATAAAATAATTCATACATTAACTCGTTAAGAATTGAAGCATAAGGAAGATGAAAAGTAGAAAAATTAAAAAATTTAGCTTTTTTTAAGAATTTTTCTTATCTTTAAGGATAATTTTTTTAAATGTCACAAACACACAGAAGCTTTTTTTTTGAATTCAATATTCAATTATGTTTTTTTTCGCAGAAATTTCCAGCATTTCAAAAATGGCTAATATTTTTCATATTTTTTTTATTTTTTTTTTCAAGTAGAGCAATTCTATAGCCTTTTTCATCATGACTTTACATTCAAATGCAACTATCTAAACTAGAAAACGACTTTTCTTTTCTTTAATTATTCATGTCATCAATTGTTTATCATTCGACTAGAAAGGACTTCTTTTTTTATAAAATTTTTCTTCTTCTTCACTTCCTTCTTTCTTTGAAATGTGTGTGTCCAAGGTTTTTCTCTAACAATTCAACTTTTTTTTTTGATTCCTTCATTTATGAATTTTTTTTTTGTGTGTGAAAAAGCAAGGAAATTGGTGATTTAGTAAAAAATGTAAAAATCTATATGAAGGAATTCCAATGCAATTTTTTTTTATATATCTTCTTTTCATTTCTTTTGTATAAAATTAAGAATTACCAGGAACGAATGTAGTTTGTAGTTCAAAAGAATACGATCTAAATAAAATAATATGCTGATCAATGCAGCCAAAGTCCTTATGATTTGACTGGCTAAAGACTTTAAGGAATTCAATAGCTAATATTCAGAACTAGTTGAACCTTTGCTTTTAGCTACCAATAAGCCATCCTTTAGTTATTTCCTTTATTCTGAATATTAACAATCTTAAATTCCTTAAAAGTTAATGCACACAAACAATTTAGAAGTAAAAATCTTCAATTATTTAATTAACTAAAAATGCTGATACAGAATTATCAGACTGATCTCATATATCTCCATATTTGATTTAAAAGAATGATAAAAAAAATAAGTAGTAAAGCGCTGTAGTAATAAAATCCCACAGAATCTGATTCCATCAGCGAATACCAACTCGAAACTAATAATAATAAATGTTAATTCTTTGTAATATCAGATAAAATTGAGAAATCTTTCAAAACATTAGAATTTCTTTAAAATCTACATCTCCTTTTTCTTTATAAAACTAAGAACGAGGTTTACTTCTTCTCATAGTTTGCCAATCATAAAAACAACTAAATGTATACAAAAAAAAAGATCAATTAGGAAATAAAACCATTATACTATCCTCATAATCAGAATTCATCGCTTTACAAAATGGCAAGTCGTTAGCAGTATTTTTTTAAATTAAAAAAATATAATTTAATGATTAAAAATAATTGACAAAAAATTAAAAATATACATCAACAAAAAAAAATTATTGAATTAATTGCTAAGCTTTCACATACAATTCCAAAATTTGCTAGTTTTTTTCATTATAATTAATCCATTAAATGTAAATGATACCCTAGAGTTAGGAACTACTGATGATAGCTGCTGGTCTATGATTAGGAGATTTATTCTTGGATATACCCTTGAGATCAATTAAGGATACGCAATGTGAGCATATCATATCCAAGAAATCCAGTGCATGATCTTAACAGCATCAGCCGAACCAAATCTAGATGAAACCTCAAAGGAATTATTCAGTTCGCTTAGCCAGAGAAGAGCATAAGCGTGAAAGAAATTATAGACTTTAAAACAAAAAAAGCTACATTAATTTGTAATATTTTATAATAAATAACAACTCAGAATGAACATAAATGATATTTCATTAAATAAAGAAAATATTTTTTTTTCTCTTAGTTTTTCATCTTAACAATAAATAGTTTTTCATGCGGGTAATTTTTCTTTAAGAAAATTTTCCATACAACTTTATATCTTCATCTTTTTTTTTTTGTTTCCTCATTTTTTTTTTGTGTAAATTATTCAATAGTTATAGCAATAAGGTAATTTTTTATGTTAATTTCTTAATTATGATTTTTTTTTTGTTTTGCTTCTTTCATTTCCATTGTGGAACTTGTGTATGATTTTTCATTACATTTTTTTACTCTCTCTTTTCATTATTTATTGTTTATTTTTTGTTGTTTGTTGCTATCCTCAAAGGATTGAAAATAAAGGAATTTTTTACTTTATAATAAGATAAGAGAAGAATGGAAAATGAAAAATAAAAATTGGGGGCGGCTTCGCATCATCAACAATTGAATTGTTGTTCAAACTAAATTATATTCCTTTAAGTTTGACTGCAAGATTGTATCCTTTACCGCTGCAAATACGAATCTAATATTTTCCGTATCTAAAATTTGAAGAAAAAGAAGAAATAAGAACAGATTAGTCAGCAATTCAGCATAAATTTGTAACATTTAAATTAACCATTACCTGGAAATATTTTTTCACATAAAATATTCAAAAACATAATATCGTGCATAAAGTTAGTTGACAGAAATAAAATAATTGAACAAAACTCTATCCTTAACATGCAAATAAGTTCCTTAAACCTAAAGACTTTATGAACAATTTTTTAAATCCTTTTTTTTTCATAATTCTTGAAAATTTGTTCACAACACTGATTGACAAAAACGCAAACCAAATTAATATGTATGTATACAGCACATATTATTGATTAAATTATAACCAAAACATTTTATTTTCTTGAAAAGACAAACGATCAAAAAATGGAATTAAATTATGATTCATGAAATTTAAGTCTAACCCTCAGGATTTAAAATTTCACGATTAGATTAAAAATTAAATCCGATGGATTAAACATAAACTGGCACAAATCATAATCCAATCCATAATTTAAGCAAAAAATATTTTAAGCTAAATTAAATTCTTTCAAAGCATTTTGCATAATGGTGTCTTTTACGGCACAGAATACCAGTTTAATGTTTTCAGTATCTTGTTAGTTTTAAGCATGCATAAAAGACAGAAAATAAACAAAATATTAGTAAAATAATAGAAAAATTAAGGCTGACAGAAGCGAAAAGCACCAAAAAGAACTTAAAGCTATAAATTACATAGTAATTGGAACTAATAACACATAAACACTTAATATTAGAAATAATCTAATAAACGAATCGAAAGGTTGAAGCACTTTACCTGTAGCGCATGTAAAATGTGAATAAATAATTTTTTCTGAATCAGGATTCAAATCTACAAACATTCGTAAGATAAATTCTCTAGCAGCTATGGCATCTCTCTGTGGTCCTGTTGATATTAAAAAGTAATATAAATTGCATTAATTCTAGCACTACTTATAGGACAGCATTAGTTCAGTGTTAATATGGAATATATGTATTTTGAGAAACGGAAGCCAGCGATAGCTCCAACTGAGGAAGCCAATGGATCACAGTTGATCTGTACGGCCAGCAAAGTAAGTAAATAATTGTATATTTAAATCTCAATAATGGCAATCGATATGAAGTTACTGGAAATTCTTAAAATTCTCAATGATAGGGATTTGATATTTAGACCATAAAGGAAATCGATGAAGGAATTATAGCTACAATGTACATTTTATAGCAAATATTAGCTTCTACTATTTTTGAAAGGATTCTTTTAACTCAATTAAATATCCTCGATATGGCTTCAAATAGTACTTTTTTGGGTCATTCACAAGTTACGTCACTAAATACAGAATGACACCACTAGCGATCGACTCTAAATCAATCATATGAATATTAAGTATCAACCTGTGGCTGTAGTGAAATGAGAATAACATTGTCGATCTTTGTCTGGATTTTGTTTCAAATACATTTGTAAGATATATTCACGAGCTGGAACTTGATCGAACTTTGGTCCTTTTTGAGTCGAAATGGTGTAAATTGTGAGTCATTTAATTGTTAGTAGAACTAAGCATGTAACTTACCATCATATTCAGGAAAATAATCAACCAAATGTGAATACATAATTTTTTCCTCCAGCAAATCCTTTTTGTTTAAGAAAAGAATAACAGATGAATGCTGGAACCATGGATAGGTGATGATCGTTTTGAATAAAGCTTTTGATTCTTCCATACGATTCTAAAATGAGAGGAAAGCATTAAGTATGGTGAAATTACAAGTTAGCAGCAATACTCACTTCATTCTCGGACTCGAACAAAATTTGATCGTATTCAGATAATGCGACTAAGAAAATAATTGATGTCACATTTTCAAAACAATGAATCCATTTCCTTCGTTCAGATCTCTGTCCTCCTACATCAACCATTCTGTTTTCGTGAATAAATTTGTCATAATTTTAGTATTTTTGATCAATAAGATGTGATAATATATTTAATATGGGTTAGTGTGTATTAATTTAGAGCATCTACATTCATAGGATCATGCAAATAACTTGTTAATTATAGTGCAAAAAAATCAAAAAAAGAATAAACATCCTACTAGTAATGCATTAAAAAAACTAAAAAGCTATAAAAAATGTAATAAAATTGCTTCATTGAAGTTAGAATGAATACCTGGGCATTTGGAAGGAATTTCTGATTTTTTATGTAAAATAGTCATAGCTAAAACTCTCAATAGCCTTTAAAATTGTTTGAGCAATAATCATTGTGGGTAGCTAGAAATTTATAGCTGTATTCGTAATTTGGGGTCGTTCACAAATGACGTTCTGTATAAAAACCTTTTATATCTTCACATAAAGCATGTTAGATGCTGAATTATTGAACGTCTTAGCGATCATTCGGATATTACTTAACTATAAAGACACTGATAAATTTTCCAAAACAAAATTTTGGTGACACAAAGATGGGGATTGGGAATAAAATAATATCCAAACGACCGTCAACAAGTGAACAACCTCCAAAAAAAGGATCAACATATTTTGGCATGTTTTTTATGGTCTGTAAAAATCATATACCTAAATATGATGCTATCCAAATCAAATGGATATTCAATAATTCCAGTAGTCGGTGCTCGAGCGCGAAGAATATCCTGCTCCGTTGGTAAGTAATCAGCACTTTCAATTCGTTCCAAATCGCTGAGATAACTTTATAAAACAAATTTAAAGCACATTTAATCATAAAAGCAAAAATAAATTTTTGTTAAAGAAAGTCAAATTAAGGAATTTTTTTCGCAGATTTCAGCTCCAAATGCTCTGGATTCGATATAGAATATTCGATGAAACTTAAAACATCAAGAATTAAAAAAGTTTATCATGCAATTAATTCATGTTAGATGTAAATCCATAAAAATTATAAAATCAGTTTGATTAGTCAACAGATTTTCTCAATTAGTAACAACAATGTATGCAAAATATAATAAGTATGTCTAATGATAATGATAAAAAAAAAACCATCCAGCAAAGAAAACGAAAAGTGTAAGAAGCTTGATAGTAAATAGTTTGATGCTCCATCATTAATATTATTATTAGTTGTGTTGACAAATTTTTTTTTAAATATCGTCTAACCTAAACCGAATCTCTTCCAAATCAAAGGGATATTCGATGATACCCGTTGTCGGCACACGTACACGCAAAATATCTTGCTCTGTTGGCAGATAATCTGTGGCCGCGACTCGATCAATCTCCATTAAATAGCTAAACAAGGATTATTATGATGAATAAAAATAAAAAAAAATTGTTGAAGGGAAGGAAGGAGCACTTATTAGCATACAATATAGTCATAGGATGATAATAACAAAACAATATAGAACCTAGGTGTAAATTTTTTTCATTTTTAAACACCTTTGATTATCGTCGATATATTTATGGAAAATGATAAGTTCTCAGTTTTATGTCTCACTGCTAAATAATGATAATAATCGACTTGACAAATTAACAACTAATCACAACTTACTATTTTGCTGAATCTGTTAATTGATACTCTCTTCGTCTATCATAACATTCTTGAATGCCGGCATCTGCCCAAAGTTCTTTGATTGCATTCACATACGGTGGTTCAAAGGTTGTTACTGTTTCAAAGTCAACGCTACGTATTAGTTCGGCATTTTCCTAAAAATAAATACACAAATTATTGCAATTTTACTAGTCATTGTCGTCGTTTTATGTTCATGATCGATTTTGAGGCACAAATGTATTACATTCAATTTTGACCAACAAGTAAGATACTTAAAAATTAGGTCATAAAGGTCAAGCTTTCAAATTTTAATTAATTTCATGAAAACTTAAGGAATCCTCATAGTAGAAATAGACAATATAGACTTTATACATTAATATACACGTCAAATAGTCTGACAAGTGCTCGGCTTAATTAAATTAAGCTACTATTAATATATTATAAGTATTGAAGTAATTAACTTAATGACACTAAGCAAACTATCAGGAATAAATACGGAAAAATCACATTCTGTTACTATTGCTTCATAGGATCCTTAATGTAATACATTTTTACACCCAACAACATCGATCAAGTCATATTCACATGATCAAGTACTCACCGAATTTCTTGAATCACTATACTGAATTTTTAGTAAATCCATTGCACGAATCATCGATTGCATTGCCATAAAAATATTTTGGTACACCAATTTGATAAAGCCACGTTTATCTTCATCTGAATAACCACTTCCGTGGATGATACGCATCTGTTTGATGAAAGTTGACTTGCCGGACTCGCCAGTACCTAAAATAAGAGTATATGATATTAAAAATGAATTAGTCATCGTTAAATACAAAAATAGACATTTGTTGACTTCTTCATTGTACTTCATGTACGGAGAAAATAGCATTAACGTTAAATAATCAAATTAATCTAGACACGTGCTTATGATAATATGAAGAAGATTTCACATACATTAGATTTAATAGGTAGAGCATGTAATCGATTCTCGAAATAAAATTTATTAATTTCAATATATTGAAATGACCAAAGACAGAAATTACATAAAAGGCAGGCATCCTCATGAGAATCTGATTGAGAAATCAAACATTTCGGCACTTTTTAAAATTGATTGAATAAAAACAACAAGCTTGTACAGCTTGAAATAAATTAAATATAAATGAGCCACGTGCTAGCCGGCAAAACCACTTAAATCGGTTTCATATATGCTTATGCGGTCGGCTTGAAGGTGGGATATAAAAAAAAATCGCGTGATGACTTGCTTCTCTTGTGTTCATTGTTGTCATTGCTATATTTATTTTTGCAGTCATAAATCTATTGATTTACCTAATTCACGCAAAATTGATTTAGAGTTAGGTTTTAGAAATTAGTTTCACTTCCCATTAAGGCTTTATATATCGTAATTGCAGTTTATAATAAATTTTGTCATACATTTGCTTGCCAGGGGTTTAGTATCTACGTGAAGCTTTTTGTGGTCTGAATTAATGTGGTTAGGTAATGCAGTAAGCAAATGCTTAGACATCTGAAATCTAGTCTTAAAGGTTACAAACTGTAATGTCTGTTACTTGTTTGTTTTGATCATTGCTACATTGTATTCATCTTGTATTGAGCACTACATAATCAAGTTTCAATAGCAAATTAAGGTAGCACATAGATTCTTAGAACATCCAATAAAGGAGATCCCACTTATCTTAACATTTTATGACGTTTTAGCAATCGCGTACGTGAGATTTTGAGGCTTTTTTATCATTTTTTATGTGACGAATGAGGTCTTACTGTGACGGTTATCAGCATTGCGATAAAAAATATCAAAAGATTACAAAATGCTGGATTTTAGCTAAATTTCAGATGCATTGCATCAGATAAATCCCTGATTTTTATTCAACATCCCAGCTAATGACAACTGTTCATAGAAAATCAGATCGAATATCAATAAATCATGCTGATACTCCTATGCACTTTTAAATACAGTTTTACATATTAATTCAATTACTGAATCTATTAAAATTATTTCCTACAATTGCTGCAATTACTAACCCATAAATCAGATCAGACAATCCAAAAAAGACTTTTTTTAGTAGGAAAAAAAGAAGTCATTCACATCCTCATTCATCCTTGTTGATATTCAACTTTCATTCATAATTTTTCTCATTCCCTGTTTTTATTTTAACCACTATTCGTTCATCGACATCATTCCACTTGCTGTATGTTATTTTATTTTTTTTATCTTCTCTTCTCTCTTTCAATTGTGGTGGTGAGGAAAGCTTTTATTTCCATTCACGCACACTCGAGCATCATTCGATTTCGAAAAGGAGATATTCATTCATGTTATCATCACTAGGTGATCCCTTTTGCTTTCTATCCTGGCACACATTGATATTTTCAATGAAACTTTTTTTTCTTGTTCCTCATCTCTCGCTTCGCTGTCTAATTTATTATGAATTGATGATCATTGGAATTTTGGCTATGGAAATGGAATTTAAGAATCTTTTTTTGGGAAGGGCATGTCGTCTATGAATTGAGATTTGCAGTGAATGATGCAGTTTTGGTCAATGCTTATATGCAGTCATTAATTGAAAATTGAGCTTTCTTGAAGCCACAAGATTTCCTTTATCATGATCTGGACTATAATGACATTGCCTTTAACTTTGGAAGCTCTAAATGAAGACTTTGAGAATATTAAAAACATTGAGCTTATTCCAATACTTTTTAAAGCTCCCAAAGCATAACAATTATTTAAATAATCTACAGATCCCCACAAAGAACCCCATCAATACCCTCCAACAATTTAAATTCAAAATCTTCAAATGTCCTACTAAAAAGTAGCATGAATCAGCCCCGTTGTTTACATCAATATTAACTAATATTTTCATTTCCACAGAATCATGTATGAAATATCCATCCATTTTTTTGTTGTACGTAAGGCGCATGTCTGCAAAAAAGCTGGTTGTTTTTCTACCCATCTTCACACAGTAAAAAAGCAGTAAATGGGGTTTTTACGAAAAAAAAGAGAAGAAAAACAGTTTTCCATAACTCTAACTACTCGACATCCAGTTCATGGGTTTTTTTCTTCTCTTCTGTTGTTCTAAATAGAACGATTAAGGAATTGGATAGATTTTATTTTTTTTTTGCTTCTTTTTAATGATCAAGAATTGTGTCGCGGTGCAATTAAAGTTCTTGGGAAGTAAAACTATTGAAAATTATCTGAAGCATATCACACACCTTGAAAAATTGTTCCTTATCAAATTTTTAATCTCGATATAATCGCAATAATAGCTGACTAACTAGGCTATAAAGTTCTCTAGTCGCACAACAATGTAAAATTCATAATTTAAGCAAGTAATTTTTTCATTACATGATTTCATGGAAAAAATAACGTTCACAAAGGAATTAATCAAGATTTTATTTTTTTTTTCGTCCATTTAATTCCACAATTGAGAATGTTTAGCGGATATTTCACTGTGGGATTGACTGCATTTTGTACGTTTGTCTTGTAACTGCTTGAGCTTTTTCGGAATTAAGCTTTGATTTGAATAACCAAAATAGATCTCATCTAAAGCCTAAACGTCTATTTCAAGTGATCAAACACTTTAAGAATTAAGGAACTCAGCCAAGTAAAATGCGCTTCTCATAGATCACCCCAGCTGACCACATCTATACGAGATTTATTTTTCTAACATGTGAACTGATGAAAATATGAACACACAAAAGAGTAACTCTGCTTTCACAAGACCTTGATTGCATATAAATAAACGCAATTGTAATCTTATAAACACACATAGAGGAGCAAAAAGCAAGTATGAAATGCGAGAAACGAAACTTCTAAGGTTTCTTACAGAAACAAACATATGATTACCTGCCCTACATTTTGTCACATTGAGCCTAAACAAGATTGCTTTTGCTAGACAACTATATTTAACAGCCAATAGCTCAAAATGAACATAAGAATATTGGCTTTTAATTTGTGCTGCATATACAAGTCTTTCTCACGTGTTGTAAATTAAATTTAGTAGCTAGAAGTCAATGCGATAGGAATTATGGCCGATTAAGCACATGTAGTTCTGATCGATATTTTAAATGTTCCCATAATTGAATTTCATACGATTATGGCTATTTTGCAAGGTACGAGAGACAGTGTGAGAGATTACTGATATGAGTGAGACTTACCGAGCAATAAAAGTTTCAGTTCACGCCTAGCATCCCTCTTATCGCGCCGTAGCTGTCGTTCAATTTCCTGATTGATGCGTTTCTGCTCTTTTGCTTCTTCTGATAAACAACACTCCATGCTTGATTCTCTTTTAATTAATTCTCGCTTATTCTGTTTCACTTATTTCTTAACTTATGTAAAAAACCGATTCTTTTTTTTGTTCGGTCCACTTTTTTTTTGTATATTTATATTTATTATGTATATAATTTCTTCTTATCTCCTTTTTTTCTCTTGTTTTATATATATTTATTATTTTATATATACTTTGTTTCTTGTTTTAGAAGAAAATCACTTGTGTATATGACTTTTAGCATGGAAAAATGCACAATGTGTTTCTTCTTCTTTCTCAGCAAATCGTAACTTATTTGTAACTTGTATATTATTTTATTTTATTTTTTTGTTGTATCAAAAAGCAATTTGAACACTTATCACTATCAGTGTGTGAACGTTTTATTTTTTTGTTTTCTCTCTTCGATTAACTTTAGATAAATCACCATGCAAAAAATTGTGTTGTGGACTCGTTCTATGCTCGACGTGTATCCTTTTACATTTGTGAAATAATTGAATTATACTTTCAAACTAAGATGGTTCTAATTGGAATTTCGTTTTATCTTGCTGCTGGTTCTTCCGATTTTTTTTGATTATTTGTGTTGCACTGAAGACGACTATTACGATAAGTTATGACAAAATGAAAAACCTTTTCTATTTAGTTTCGTTGTTTTTTCTCTTATTTTTTTGAATGCTGGAAAATATACTCGCGGCGGTGCAAATATTGCAAAAATCACTTTTGTAATTATGAATGAATAAAAAATTGGATGAAATCAATAATTATGAGAAGATTGAAGAAAATTCAACTAAAAAACGCCACCAAAAACACAAATTTTTCCGTTTCTGTTAATCTGAAATTAGACAATAAGAATAGAAATACGGAATAAGTAAATTAAATAATATTTATAAACTATAATAATAATTTTTTTTTGTTATGTCCTGCCGAGCAATTTCTTTTTTTCAACCTTTTTTGTTGACCGCTGACTAGGCAATGACTGCTAATGAAAAACTAACAGTCACCATCTAATAGTTTTTCCATCGAATGAAGTTTTTCCCAAAAAAAAAGAAAAAAAAGCCTTAGTAAAGAAAAACGCGGTTTTGTAAGCAGCTCCCACTCCACAAAATACACAATACAAATGTGTTATATACCGACCGACTAATATCGAAAACACCAAAAAGGAAAAACTAACGACGGTGGATGAGGGGAGTGAGGAAAAAAGAAAAATCGACAACAGAAAATGAGGAAGAAGTGTGCGGAAAAAAATGAAATCTGACCGTCGTGCATACAAGTAAATATGAAAGTTTTCTTTTCGCGTTCTCATGTAGGTAATAATCATATACATTAATTTATTGCAGAAACTAAAAAAAGTTGTACGGCGAGAATCATACACAAAAATTATTTTGTGTGTGAGAACAAGCCGGCTAGAGACATTTTCAGTTTCGACACAAAAATTATATACAATTCACTCTCTTATCATTGTTATCATCACTTTAAATTTCTTCTGCTTCCAATTCACACATAATCACCAATTTTGTGTATTTGTGAACTGTACCAAAAAAAAGTAGCACTGACTCCACATATACTCAATTGTTTCAGATTCTTTTTTTTATTAATATGCACATATATTGCATATTAGTTAATTATTCTTTTCCGTATTAACACACAGATTCCTCGCCACATACTAATTATGAATTACGAATTTTTGTAGAGTGAATTAACAATTTTTTTTTGTTTCACACACAATTTTTTTGAGCTTACTAGTTTTCCATAGAATCATAGGATATACGATTTTTTTTTTTGCATTACTTGGTCGGTGTTTTTATGTATGTATGCGTGGAGTTTTGTAAAATTGCATTGGTGTGTGGATGTACCACATCTATTAAATGAATATGACTTTTTTCATAAAAAAGAATAATCCAAATGTATTTAAACTTTAATTTAGTGATAATTTATGCAATTTTATGCATTTATCAAAACATCCAGTAAGTTTTTTCATCCATTTATGTCCGATTGCAACTAGGTGAAAAATTGATAAATCTCTATCAGGAACCTCATCATAATCACTTTTCACTTTTTTTTTGCAATTTTAATTATACTACACAGCATAGGTCGGCTTAATAATCCAATTAATTATGGTTTACATTGATTATTGTAAATAACACAGAATTTTAATGCAAAAATATCTCATTTTCTTATTTCGCATTCACTTTTCCTCGTCGACCGATAGCTAGGAAAATGGAAAATGAAGGAAAAAATGTTTTTTCATCGGTCAATGGATTATTGATAGAATTTTTCCAATTTATGACATCAGCATCGAATTTGAGTGCTTTAAAAGCATATCAGTAACTTGTTTTGCATGTATATTACACTTTTCACATAATCCAATTAGATATAATGTTAGCTTTTTGGTATTATTTGTGATGGAAAATTTTTTTCTTTGGGCGAGGCTTTCGAAAAAAATTGCAAGGAACCATCAAAAAAGTTTACATAAATTTATGTTATGAAATCACCTTAATTATCTGCAAAAACACACTTCTTTGTGATATTTCACGTTGGCCCGAAGCCATAAGTTCCACAATACTCACTCAATTCTTACCCAAAATTACAATTTTCTTAATACACACACTTTTTATTTTCTCAAAGAAATTCTATAAAATTTATCCATCCATCACTGACGGAAATTTCCAAGTCTCCACTCTCAACACGCATCTAATCCGATAACTTTGTTCTACTTTTAGCTTACTAATCGTCTAGATAACTTGCTAATTTTATTAAAATCACTTGTTACTTTGAAAAACACGAAATTTACTTAACATTGACTAAAACTTATGCTGTGTAATTTTCTTTGGAGATTCTTTGAAATTGTTTCGACCGTTAGAGTTGTTTAATGGTTTAAAGTGCTGCTCATTGATTCTTATGCAGCCAATGTTGTTTGATATTGCAAATATAAAGATTTTACCCAATAAAATTGTAGTTTAAGTAAGCTATTCTCCTAATTTTTAGAAAAACGTAGCAAATTGCGTAAAATTCTCTACGTAAAACGTAAAATCAGCGCGAAATTCAAATTTTAATTGGCAGTTTTTCTATCTCACTAATGGAAGAACGTAGTGGCTACGAGATTTATTCTGTTGCTTTAAATAATAATTTTGATCTCATCGAGTTAATTAAATGATAGTTTGTTTGTAATAAATGTCTTTAAATCATATTGTGTGATAAAATAGTACGAAGTGAAGTTGACTCCATTTTAAAAGTTTTGTACCCCTTCAGTTTTTATCCAACTTTTGTATTCAAATCTGTCAACTTTAACAGCATTTTGTCCGTGATCTGATTTAAATTAACTTTTTTATTAGATTTTAACTAGGATTAAGTGAATTAAAGTAGGTAAATGTGTAAATAACAAAGTGTGTTTCATGTTTTGTGTAAAAATCATCAAATTACCTGTGAAAAAGTGATTTTTTTGTGTAAAAAAATAAAATATTTTTAAAAATAGTAAAATTAATAGAAGTTGTGGAAATAAAATATCAAAAAAAGTTAGTTAACTAAATTAACCATAAGCAAAAGAAAAGCGCTTAAAATAATTTGATCCAGTGTGCATCAATATCTTATTTCAACTCTCATACATTCATCCAAAAAAGTTAAAAATTTTTAGTCTTACTCAGTTCTTCAGAGAAGGAAGTGTAAAGAAAAAGATATGGCTACTTCAAATAATAAAACTGTATTTTTGAGGAAATATACAGCGAGAACAAAAGAAAAGGTAGGAAAATAATGAGTAGAAGTGATAAAAAAATATCAATAATACTGTAAAGGAGAAAAAGAGAAATTTCGAGTGTAAACATAAACAAATCGATCATGGTGAAACTTCTTTTTTTGACACATAAAAAAGAAAATATGAAAATCCGAGGAAAGAGAGAATATATATTTATAATAATAATAAAAAAAAATCACCTGAACCGTTTTTGAAGGAATTTAGCTAATGGTATTAAATATATATCGATTGATGAGATAGTCGGCAATAATTATTTTTATACAGAACGATCAAGTGAAAAAGAAAATAACTTTTCTAAAAAAATTATTCACAAAAAAGTGGTATGTAAAAAAATAAAAATAGAATTCAGCTAGCAAAAATGATGATGATGTGAGAGAGAAACTAGAAATTCATCTAAGAAAGAAGTATCAGAGAAAGGCAAATGCTTTTTGTGCCTGAAGAAAACCTGATTTCGTTATATGTGAAAGAGGACTCCAAAAATAAAATAAAAAATGAGAAAAATAAAAAAAAAAAGTTTAATGAACGAAAGTGTATTTTGCAAAAAAATTAAAGAGGAATCTGAAAAGTCGATAACGTCTGTTATCTAATGATACATTTTTTTTACTGTGATAAAATTCTCACTGTATGGATACATTCTTTTCTCACACTCTATCTCTTTTGAAAACCATTTGGGAATAACGTGTATATCTAGTTTTTTGGGAGATTAGAAAACGACGTATTGTGTACGAAAATAACAAAATAATTTAAATGATCAAATGTCAATCGTAAACTATATTAATTGACCCCCGTGACGAGAATTAGAAATTAAAGAAATAGCATTTTGGAGGTCATTGCTATATTTATCATCATCGCATATCTTGTAAATTACACGACTAACTTGAGTAATATATTTTATGATGACAGTTTTTCGCCTCGGAAAAATGACTAATATCGAGCAACACATAGTGTGTGGCCTAGTCAGTCATACAGAGCAACAAGCTAAGAATATTTTTCTTTTCTCCACACTCTACTTTGTTAAATGAGAGAGGCTATGGAAATTAATGTAATCAAGCTTTGGGTTAAAAAACAGACAGACAAGTCAATTGGGCAACATATAGATAACAGCATCTTTAAAACTCATTTTACAATTCCAAAATATTTATTATTAAACTTAGAATTCCATTCAATATGTGCGTTGTTGTTTATCAATAGTTTACAAATGAATTGGCATTTTAAAGGCTTCTTGACTTTAACTTATTGATTTTATAGTTTGCTCTCAATTCAATTATTTAGTCCATGCAAGAAGTTTTCAGTATGATACATGTACTTGGGGACTGTTCACTAATGATGTTCGGTCAATACACCTCATCTGTGTGTCTTAAAATATCCAGTGCATTTAAGTGAGATGTTCGTCATCAGACCACCCAGAACACTAATTGTTGACCATAATAAGTAAATGACATCCCGAAAAGTTTAAAATTAATTATTACTAATTGGAAAATAACCGTAATTTGATGGCACATAGTGCTGAACTTTCGATAGTCATCACATGCTAATGATCCCCGAGTGGATCCGATACAAATTTATTATTGATCTGCGAATAGATTTCGCATCTAATGATGTTCATCTCTTATTTGTGATCATTAATTTTCGCTTGCATATTTCTGATGTTTTTCATCATAATTTGCGGATATTTTTAAACATATTTCTTTTTTTGTCGAGAGAAAAAAAAAATTATAATGAAGATTTCGTTTTCGAAGCCAAGTGTGTGAAATTGGATCATACAGAATTGACTTTTTTTCATGCAGAAGATGAGAGAGCTTTCATGCGTTTTTTACCTACATTTTTCTTCTCAATGTCTCAAAAGTTCCCAGCATTCTTTACATTATAATTAAATGGGAGAAATGGGAAGCAGAAATTCACAGAAACTGTGAATGAAGACATCCGCGGAGTGGACATATGGATGTAAATGAATGAGAATGACAATCCCTGCTTAGCTTATTAAGAGATTCTTTTACATATACACGTATATATGCGTAGGATCGAATTTTGGCTATGAATCCACAAAGCAAGAAAATGTAATAAATTCAATCAAGAAATAACATCCCACATATTGACAATAGCAACAAAACAGCAAAGTTAAACGAGTGGCGAATCTCGGAATCAATTAAAGTGGCCTTTTCAAAGTCACCAAGTTCAGGCAGAGTGATGGATATTATGTTATTTTAACAGTTGTTTTCTTATGCTGCAAACCAGTTTTAGACTTGGTAAAAATGCCGGTTAACTTTCTTTAAGACGAAAATATGTGAATCTCCCCGAAAAATTGATTTGGAAAGTTTTTGTTTAACATTTTGACTATTTTCAATGCCATACACACATGTAAATAACCATATTAAGAACAGACAACGAAGATTCTATTTTTGGGCAAAAATATTGAGTTGTCTTTCTGTTTTGCAATACATGATTAACACACAAACAAACGATTATTCTTGCTGATCTCAACAATTTTTTAAAACCCGTTCCGACTTTTACGACATTACTGTGAACAAATTAGTGATTTTGTTCTTTTCAATAATATTAAGCTATGGCTTGTTTGCAAATAAAGTGAATGTAAAGTGTTGGATCAGAGATCGAAGTCGACATGACATTTTCAAGCAAAATTCTCTCATTTCTTATCAAATAAGGATTCAAAGAACAGTCATGTCTGTCAAATGTTGTTTGCTAAAGCCAAAACATTCCTTATGACTACCTTTGTTGAAAATAATGAAAAATAACTGAGATAAGACCTCAGTATCGCCTTAGGCTTTATCATGAATTATCACTCTTAAAAAATATATATTTTCACACTATTTGTAATGAGGTAAATTGCGACATAATGGCAATTCCAGCTTTCATTTGATGCTTTTTCCTCGTCACATTTGTTTTATTGTTCCACAACTTAATTCAATTGTCATTTTCAACAATCATTTCGTTTTCATTCCATTTGATGGGGCAATTGATGTTATTATTATCGAATATATTACATAATTTAATATTCTTCAAACTTCATTTAATGTCAGACTAAAACCTGACTATATTGCATTATGATGATGAAGTTTCTCGTGATTGCCATTTTATATATGTATAAAAAAATATTCTGTTTCTCTTGACCTTACATGTAAAGAATAATGTCGAAAAAAAAAGAGTGTAATCAAATTAATCATCATGCATCAGTAGTAACTGCCGTATGATATCATATAAACAATGAGTGACTTTTTAGTTGTGTGCAGGTTGTAATACAATTGTAGCTCACGTGTTGAACGATATCAGCACATTTGTGTGTTACGTTAAAAATATCATAAAAATGGGCTTGTTTGCTTATGACGTCAAAATTGAGGGTGGGGTGGGGGTTGTGGGAGATTCTTAAAATTATTCAAAATCTGCATGACATGTGAGGAGTCAAAAATCTAATTTAAAGATTGACGTCATTTCCGATTGACCCCATCCGCAATTATTTATTTGAACTATCAGAGAGTATCTGTAAAATTAAAACTCTAATTTGAATGTCGAAAAGAAGTTGAGAATTGTTGAAAAAACAATTAGAGATCACACAAAAAAAAGACTGCCTGACCGTAGTCTTAACCGAAGTCATGTTCCATTAATGAAATGAAACATCATGAGTAATTATTTTTAGATCTTTTTCATCTGAGAGCTATGACGGTTTATTTTTATAATTCTCGCAGATTTCTTCCTTTAATTTCGTAATGAACTATGTGTTTTCATATATTTTTTTGTACGACTGAATATTGTGTCACTTGTGAGCATGAAAAAAGAGATTTTCTTTTGCAAATATTGCGGGTGTAGCTGGGAGAATGAAAAAATCATACGAATAGATGAATCACGTGGATATAAAAACATTTTACGTGATGTTAAAGTATTTTTTTTCTCATCGGATTGTCCATAATGATGCAAATTTAATTATTGTGCGGTTCTATTGACTGTACTTTCCATATTGGGTCATTTGACAATGATGTCTTTTGACAACTGCAGAGCTTGAAGTCGACTCAAATCTTAGATGTAGCCGGGTTGTCTTGAGCCGACTTCAAGCTCTGGTCGATTTTAGTTATTGGAACGTCAATGACTCCTTACTCATCATCTAGCCACCTATCTTTCAATATGCCTGACGTCATTAACGAACAACTCCCTTTAATGTAGTTTAAATTAGCAATTATTTCTTCTCGCTATGTCTTTTGATTGACTTTATCAAGCAACGCACTTTAAATTGTATCAGACAAAAAAAAAATTGGCAGTCTTGTGCTTATGACTCGATGAAAATTTTTTCACATCTGTATATTTTTTTCCTATGAGATTCTAATTGGAAATAGCTACACATCTTTATTTATTCATATTATTTTCTTTTATTATCGTTATGTGCTCGTAAAAGCTTTTCAGCTACACAATTTATTGAAACTATATGAAAATCGTTGAATTGATTTCCCTAAAGTGGATTATCTATTTAATTTATGATTAGACTATTTTCTATTATTTTTGAGGGATTTCAAGCCTTTTGATTAGTTAGGATTATATCTAAATATTTTCAATTATGATGAATCGAGTTCGGCTAGTGATGATAATAAATTATCTACTCCAATTATGATTAATTATCATTTTTAGATAATTTTCGGATTGTAACTTTTTATGATGATGAACTTAAGTGGCTAGTCGAATGCTCTTTTGATGACTTTGAAGTTGTAATCGAAAATGTCTAGTATTATGTTCTGTTTAGAGGAGTTACTTACTTCTCTGGACTTAATCATTTGATTTGCGTTGCATCATTGCATCATTTATCATTCATTTATGGAAATTAGGTCCTTAAATAGTATAGAACTCAATACTTGGTCACTAGGGTAGTGATATGTCGCCGTATTAACGTGACGGTACCGTGACGGCTGATTTCGATCCATTTCTTAGGTTCGCCGCATTGTGACTCTCGGGTCATACATTGAAGAGCTCTTCGTAGCTGTCTATCTTCAAATCTCTCGAAACATTTCACAACCATCCAGATTAAGCATCTAGATATAATCCAAAATTCGTAGAATTTCAACGTTTTACATCATAGATGTAAGGCATACGATCTATTACTCTCTCAAAAATATACGTGATGATGGCTGAACATATGTGACTCAAATTACATATTATACAAAAATGAATGGATGAATAGTCAATTGCTGTGTACAAATTCCGAAATTAAATATAGAAATATGAAAAATTTACATTTTGCAGCAACAGTTTTTTGCTAAAAAGTACTGAATAGTGATAAATAAAACACTGTTAATTATGACGTTGAAGCAAGTGGAAAATATAATGACAATAATAATGACCTTGAACGTGTTCCATAGAGCGGAATACATCATGTGCACAGAATAAATAATAAATCAGCATGAGAATTCTCCATAAAAAATATACAAAACGAAGAGGAAATAAAAGAGCAACGATAAAAGTTTAGAGACGTTAAACGAAATGGAAAAAAGAAATGTGTGTGAAAGATATGAAGAATATGACCTAATTCAGCACATATATAAATAAATGGATGTAAGATTAAAGAGAGCTAATTGTTAAGACTGATAAGGTCGAATCATACAAGTATGAATATACAAAAATTATAATGTTAATGTGGGGCAAGGGCGTGAATAGTTTATCTTATTTCTTTCCCTTTTACAAATAGTTGTGAAATGATAATAAGCAAATGCGATTCACATGCAATCTCAAATCAGTTTTACTTAGTCAAGTGAAAATGCTTGAATGTCATTTGTATATTTCCTTTGCACAGTTTATATATTGAGTCAGGGGTGGGGTCTGGGGATGAGGTTCTTGTCACCTTTAAGAAGATTGTCTCATCTTTAAGGATATGATCAATAAGAACAGCTGTACCTCGTAGATACTTACTAATTTACTTAGCTAGTCGTAAACTTCAACTGTGATCCACAACCTCCCTCAGATGACACCTAAAGCTGACTCTAACTAGCTTCCATCTGCCAATTATCAATACCAAATGCAATGCTGTCTCCATCGACAGCTTTCTTTCAGATATTCTTTGGACCTCGTAGACAATCTATGAAAGACTACTCAAAATAGTTCAGCTTACACTCCTGCATTAAGTATGTTAGTATCGTATAAAACCGCTAAATAATTACGTTTTAAGTTTCCCAAAAGATCTTAATAAACATACATGGTCATTGAGTTGTAAACTCCGTACTTACGTTGCGTAGAAATTTTAATTCAAAGAAATAATTTTTTCGTGTAAATATTGTTAGTTTCGCTGTGTTTATTCTTTATGTACATGAAGAACCCGAAAAAAAAGCTAGAGAAAATTCTTGTATAAGGTCGAGAAGCTTCATTGGATGTCTATTTACATAAGCTTAAAAAGAATTCAAAGAACCAGATAGTAAACATTATTTATATTATGAAGTACATAAAAACTGTTGATTATAAGATGAACTTTTTATAAAGTGTTGCTTGATGGACACGATACTCATAAATATTTTCCATACAAAGAATCGACACTTGATGTTGTTGTTGATGATTTCATTGAATGTTTGGTATCTGGAAAAACTTAAATTTATTATATATTTTTTCTCCATTGGTGTTATTTTAAATCCAATCGATATTTTTTTTGTGGATCATTTCCGCTGCGATGAAATAATTTTTTTGAGTAGATTCAGCCAAGACATGAGAGAATCTTGTGGATTTTTCAAATTGTTTATATCAAAACATGACTTTTTTAATTACAAAAGCATTAAAATTGTTTAGATTTTAAAATTCGCATATCCAACAAAGATGAAATTTTCCATGGCTTGACTTTTCTATGAACTTGATGATTATTTAACGCAATGATACTCAAATTAACAGCAAATTAAGGCACGAAAAATTAGCGCAATGTATTTCTCATTATATTGTTACGTACGATGTGATAATTTTTGGAAACAACATTATTAATAAACGTTTATGCCTTACTTGCTTGCGAATCTTTTTGTGCTTCTCGAAGGAAACATTTGTTCGTAACAAATCAGTCACAGACTTGTGATGGGCGGTGCTCGATTATGTGATTTAATTGTGTCAGAATTGATGTGTCGGGTTTGATTTTCTATGACTTGAAAGGCAGATCTGCTGTCTATACAAATTTGGGTAACATCCACAAAAGACTTCCAACAAAGATGTGATGTTTCAGACTCATCTGTGTCTGTAATTCCATTGATTATATCAACTTGTGTGACGCAACTGTTGAAATAATCTCAATGGCCGTAAACTCCCTAAAAACACTATCCATATCATCTTTTATTTATATAAATTATTTAGTTCTAAATTAGCTAAGCGTAAATGTCTGTCTGCCTTAAAATGATTATTTATGTAAAGTTATGTGAGATAAATTGTTAATGACATCATGAAGTGTTCAGCTCGACCTGAAATGAATTTGAGATTTCGTAAAATAATTTTTCGTCTACTTCCTCTTTAGTAGGCATGAACAGCAGTGTGTTGTGACAAAAAGAAAAATTATTAAAAGTGAACTCGCAATCTCAATTTTTATTTTATTTCTTTCCTTTTTCTCATCCAAAAATATCACAAGCCGCACTTTTTAAAACTAATATGTGAAAAGAAAAATCGCTCGATTTGCAGCATTTCTTACACATTTTCTACAAACAGACTCAAAAATTTCTCTCGGTTCTCATCTTTCTTTAATGTTTTTCGTGAAAAAAAAACACTGACGTGATGAACATTTTATGGGCAAGCTTTTGTTACACTTTGATGAGAGATTACATACTTATACGGAATGATCAAAGGTTAAGGAATGTTTAATTACAAGCTTATAAATGACATCATTTGAATAAGTTATGATTTTTCCATCTAATTTCCAAACATGTGGGCGGATAGACAGAAATAGTATTTTTGTGAATGATATGCGGTATATTTTAGTATACGTGATGAGAGACAAATGTTTGTTACCTACTTGGCAGTCGTTGATGAGTGATGTCACTGCATCATCTTATTGCTATGGGTAATATTGATACATACTGAATTGAGGAAGCTTAAACCTCATTTTATGATTGAATGATGAACAAGGCACACTTAAGAATCTAAATTCCTGACATCACATGTGTCTGTCCCCTCATCCGATAAGCAGCAGTTCAAAACAATGGTAAAGCACACTGACATATTATAGTAAACATTTTACAGCAGACGAATGAAATAAATGAGCACATTTTAAGTTGATGATCTCTCAAAGATGTTAAGGAATACTCAAAAACATTAAAATTTGCTGTGAGCATGAAAATTCCCTTCTTCTTTTCCTCATTTTCCACTCAAAAATACTTATGTTAAAAATAACATTAAGCATTGTTTTTCTCACGAGTGTGCCTATACACAAATTAAAGAAATGTAGACATTGAATAAGAAAAGTGATTGAGTTTGAATTCTCGATGAAATGAAATTATATAATGACTGTTCGATCCTACTTTCTATTAATTTATTAAGCATTGATGAAAAGAAAATTGAAGAATATTTATGGAGTGATATTACTCATGAATTAATCATGATATAAGCTTGATATAATATGAAGTAAAAAATGCAATTTCTTTTCCTATTGATGCAACATGACATAAACGATAAATTATCTACAATTCCATCTATAACCATAATTGATAGTGAAAGTTGATACATGCATTTACTTAACAGAAGCATTTACATGAGATATGATTAGTTGTTGAAATGATTGAAATTCAATCATTGATCAAATTATAGATATTCTGCTGATACCCACAAAGTATCAGTGGCTTTTGTATGGGAGTCAATTTTGTATTGTAATTGAGATTCCTTTTGACATTTAATAATCTCTTGATTGTATTTTTTGTGTCTGCTTGACGAAGCTTCTTTAAGCTTTACTTATATACCGCCATATACCGGTATGAACTAGCAATTTGCAAATTTTGACTTGCAATGTTAGTGAAATTGACATTATTAACATAAGTTGCATACATGCTTATCATTCATGACTCATGCATCAGTTGTAGGCTTGCAAATGTTCTGTGAGGTCTGAGTCATCAACTGCAAGTCATCTTGCATGGTTAAAACTCTGTGATTCTTCATTTTCTGTAGATGCCTGACGTCAAGACGAGATTAATGCCAAGAATTCCAAGATTTCTTCGTCCTGTACTCATTAAACAGATTGCTTAAGTATAAACGCTTAAAATAAAGTACATACACTGGAATATTGAAAGAATGACTGCAGTGCTCGTCAAAAATATTCACATTTCATCCGTCAAAATTGTAGCTTATACTACAAAACCGTATCTTAGATATTCATCAATTAAAATATAAGCTAGTGCCAACAAACTGAATGTAGGTAGCGCAATCAATTATGTTGTTGGCGGTTTTTCATTCTTTGAAAGATTCATTGACTAAAAGCTTAAAATACTAGAACCAAAAAATGTTTTTGTATCAATTTCATTCACAAGTAATTCACACATTCTAGTTTATTGTTCTGTAGCCAATTCATTAATGTCAAGAAAACTTCCTCGTTTTAAGTGGCTCGTGCCCACAAACAAGTTTCTTAAATGTTGGCGTGAATATTCAAAAATGACTTTAAACTTTCTTAATATTTTTGTGTCATTTTCCAATTTTGCATTTGAAAGTAAAATCAAGTCGCCTTTGTTCACTAAATAATAGACCAAAATTAGTTTAGCATGCTTTGAATTGTGCAGAATTCAAAATGAAGACGTTAAATTGATCAATTTTTTATGAGATTAATACAATTGAAAGGCAGAAAATAATGCACACGATTAACATTTTCACGCTCATCATTCAGTCTGTCACGCTCATCTCCGATGGAAACTTTAAGAATGAATGTCATACCTATTTCTTAAAAAATTAACTCCGATGTTATTTTGAAACTTTAAGAATGGAATGTCATGACATAACTTATTATGGAAGAAATACAACAAAATGAGGAATCAGGCTCCAGCGGGTAGGCCAAGCTTCGCTTGGCAAATGTTTGAGGAATCAGGCTCCCGCGGGTAGGCCAAGCTTCGCTTGGCACATGTTTGAGGAATCAGGCTCCAGCGGGTAGGCCAAGCTTCGCTTGGCACATGTTTGAGGAATCAGGCTCTAGCGGGTAGGCCAAGCTTCGCTTGGCACATGTTTGAGGAATCAGGCTCCAGCGGGTAGGCCAAGCTTCGCTTGGCACATGTTTGAGGAATCAGGCTCCAGCGGGTAGGCCAAGCTTCGCTTGGCACATGTTTGAGGAATCAGGCTCCAGCGCGTAGGCCAGCTTCGCTGGCACATGTTTGAGGAATCAGGCTCTAGCGGGTAGGCCAAGCTTCGCTTGGCACATGTTTGAGGAATCAGGCTCCAGCGGGTAGGCCAAGCTTCGCTTGGCACATGTTTGAGGAATCAGGCTCTAGCGGGTAGGCCAAGCTTCGCTTGGCACATGTTTGAGGAATCAGGCTCCAGCGCGTAGGCCAAGCTTCGCTTGGCACATGTTTGAGGAATCAGGCTCCAGCGGGTAGGCCAAGCTTCGCTTGCCACATGTTTGAGGAATCAAAGCTTCGCTTGCCACATGTTTGAGGAATCAGGCTCCAGCGCGTAGGCCAAGCTTCGCTTGGCACATGTTTGATAATTTTCATGCAATGTTCAAAGTTTCAAAAAATCATAGAAAACATTAAAACGAAAGTTTTTTGCTTTTTTAGAAGCAACGGCTGTTCCTGCCATGCCCAAAAACTAGCTCTTCTATAGAATAGCACGGATCGATTGCAAAAAACTAAAAGTCTCTACGAAAACTTGCTTGTTTGCTTGTTTGCTTGCTTACAGAATATATCTCTAACACTATCTGAACAAATTCAATACATTCACACGTGAAAACGGTGTGAATATAAAAATATATATCTCTAACACTACTGCTTTAATAGAATGCCATAAATACCATACTTATATGCAAAGACACGACACTAAACTACAAACTCCCTCGCAGCAATATCGTTCAAATAGTTCGGTGTTTCTTCAAGGCAAGACAGTTAAATTGAGAGAGATATAAACGAGGCAAAGTAACAGTTTACGTTAGAATGCACAAAGGCACTTGATTTACTCATTAAATTAAAACTTTACTTGATTTTCTTACTAGAAAAATATTTTCTTCACTTCTCGGCTGGCTTCTAACAAAAAAAAAAATTAAAATCTTTTCTTCTTCATCTTCCATTTTGCCTTTCTTCTTCCATTTATTTGAATAAACTTTCACCGTGAATCAAATATTGGTGAGGATAGAAACGCCGAGTTTAATGAATTGAAGATGAAGAAGAAAAAGCTATCATCAGGGGTCATTTACTTGTGATGTCCACTTTTTGAAGGGATTGGGCTACTGTCATGTGGTTTGGCCACAATATTCTTAATAGAGAGGACAAGTAGGGCCAAGCAGTTCTATTGTATTATCTAATTGCTGATTCTTTCACACACATAACTACAGTTCTTTGACTATCATTACGATCACATCCTACAAATGCATCAAATTACTCTATTTTGACAGAATTCAAACTACACACGTTAAGCGCGTATCATGAGACGTACGAATATTTATTCACTTGCCAAGAGCATGCTTACACCGGACTGTAATGCCATCACGGTGATATGAAATGATACTCTTTGTATGTTAGGGATTGTGTCCAGAAACCTTATTAAAGCGAAGAATTTTGTCCAAGTTGATAACGATTTTGACCCAAAACCTCCCTAACATGCATACTTTGACCTTCAAGAGAAAGAACTCTTCTAAAACCTAGTCAGACGCTCACTTTTATAAGATCCTATTCTCCACAAGGTACATCATTTAAATCCATTCCCAATACCTACACCTAGTTATCTAAAAGCGATATGCTGCTGACTCTCTAAGTGCTTAAAGAAGAATCGAGTTTTGATTAGCATTCTTCGAATGAATAAATAAATAACAGCAGTGGTAACAACAACAATTGGTGCTAATCAATTCTTTTTCTTTTCTTACTCTTTTTTTTTATCACGGTCAAATAGAAAATTTAGATAGTTGCTAAGGTCTTACGGTCTCTAAAATCATAACAATAACAAACAAAAAGTAGCGACAGTGTTGTTAAGTAAGACATACGAATTAACCTAGATTTTAGAAGATTTGAGGATGTAATAGTAGTCAAAAGAATGTGCAAAGTCAATGTCTTCTTAAAATCGAATAAGTCACAACTCTGAACCTCAATGTCCTATCATTTTCAATATGAAATAGACTGAAACATCTTGGAAAATTGATATTATTTATAGGCATAGTAGAAATATGATTGAAAAGTAACCACCGTGACTAATTTCACTGCGAACACAAAAATAGCCAAAGAAAGTCACTTGATGCATATTTGAAAATATTTTAAAGGTCATTAACACATTGCAAGCATTTCAACCGGTAATCAGTCCAAAAGACGACTTACCTCATGACGCAAAAAAATATAAATTTCTATTTCTTCACTCCCTATCGAGTATGTACTTCATACACATGTGTAAATGAAATTTAATTAAGAAAACTGTCAAATGATTGTCTCACGATTGCAGATGTATATATATGCATGCGGTCTATAAATGAAAACAAAACTTATACACTACAAAGATGTGTATAGAAGAGAAAATAGAGATTTTAAATTAAAGTTAAGCTTTAAAAATATTTGCAGCATGTTAATTTGTACGCAATTTGTAAAGTATGTAAGCAAAGCGAATAAATGAATTAATTCCAAGTGTTTGAAGTTTAATTAAATTAAAAGAGAGGCGCAGAAAATTCATTGAAAGTTTGTAATCAACATAATGCGATTAATGATGCTTCAAGCTATAAATCTTCTTGTATCTTCATGTCGATCTTATTATTTTACTTCCTAAAATGTGAAAAAATTCAAATTTTTAAAAGCCGTTAGATTTTTGATTGTCAATTTGTCAATGTTTAAGGGTCATTCTGACTGACTTTGTGTCTCGATATAAAGTTTTTAAGAGAACTAACAGTGGTGGGCAACCTGTGTGCCGCGGCACATTTTTCACATTAGCTATGAACCGTATGACGAGTGCAATTTCAATCTAATTAGCTTATAAGCTTTTCATCATAGAAGGCCGTGAAAAACAAAAGGTTGCCCACCACTGAATTACAGTAGGCAATTATAAAATCGTGAAGATTATGTATCAATCAGTTGTTAAAGTATCATAATAACAAAAAATTTCCGGAATTACCTCTGGATTAAATCGATTAACTCAATTTTCTTCTTCCTTCATTTAATCCGTAGGCAGTAATAGTTAAGTAAATAATAAAGAAAATTTAATGACTTAACCACTCATTGTGCTTTACTGTTTTTTTTATGGATGAGTGTAAAAATTTGCTGTGAATTGTTACATCCAACAAGAAATTTGTAAAAATTGTTCATTCTGAAAGAAATCTGAATGAAAATGAAAATAAACACTTGTAATCTAATGGGCTACCTTAGACTTAATAGCGGTCTTTTGTTGATCATTATGCTTCGTGCTTTTGTGTTTAGCTTTTTTGAGTAAATACAATTGAGATTGTATCAAAAACCAGATGTGAGTATTTTTCTCTAATTTTCATTGAGTCTGATCAAAAGTACAAAATATTTATTGCTTCTTCTTGTTCTGCTTAGCTTGAACTGTAGCCAAAAATTCTTTTCATGTCCGATGGGACGAATTTTCGCACAAATTTACAATTTTACAAAAGAATTATTGATCTGACGATTGAATCTGTTGATTCTTCAATAAAATTATTTAATTTTTTTGCATGCAGCTGTGCCAAAAGCTCAAAATGAGTTTATATATAAATATGTAGGAATGTATGACAAATGAAGGGAAGCACAGAACTAAAAATATTCACATTTTCACTTCTGTTGAGGCAATTAAAATGTCACAAATGCTAAAATTTATGTTGATCAAGCAATGATCAGTCAAAGATCAAGGGCGAAGCTTACTTTTGCTCTGATTATTTCCAAAAAGCCAAATGACATTAAATTACAAGCAATCAAAGTCGTAATTTACTAGCTCTATTGACCTGCTTCCGCACTCAAATCATTCTTTTTTGACCTCTGTGTGCAAAGTACTGTAACAGCACCGTCGCATATTATTTATATCCATTAATAACACATACAGATGGAATGCCTTAATACTTTTTTTTTGCTCGACAGATTTATTTCTTAACTTGAAATTTGTTCTTCTATTGGACGAAGTAATTCGTGTTTACAAAGGTGCTAAATACTTTTTTTTGATGTCATCATCGTCGTTTTGTTAGTTATATTAAATTATATACACACTAGCACTTCTGACACGTTGATGTGAATGAGAAATTTTGAAATTCTTTGGGTTCGTTCACTTTTGATGTCCATGAGATGTGAATTTTGGGGCTCATCTTCAGTTTTAATGTAGTCTACAGCTGATGATCATGGAAAGACTGTTAGGGATGACTTGATTCATGCTAAAACTTTGGATTTGTTACTTTCGTAGCTGACAAAATGAGAAATCATTCAAAATTGTGAATTATAAGTCTATATTGAGCTTTGTCAAGTTCTAGACATCATTAATGAACGACTATAATAGTAAACAGACTTAATATAATCTCAGACAAACAATAGACGAAAATTACATCACTAGAATAATCGCTTCTTGATTTAATCCAATTTAGTATAAAAGACATCCATTATAAAATTCATAAATTTAATTTATTTCATCAATTACGGTACGGTTGCGGAAGTGCTTTTGATTTCAAAAAAGGGTTCTAAATTTAGGTCAAATGAGCAAGTGTTTATACCGCACAGATCTATAAGCACCTTCAATGACCGTGAATGAGCTGCAAAAAATAACAAATGTATACAAAATAACTTTAAAGCTTCATGCATGCACGATGATTAGTTGAAAAGAAATAAATTGAATTAATTGATTGCTCTTAAATGCTATGGAAACTTAATATAAAAAATGAGGTAAAAGTTAAACCTCTGTGCATTTTATGAAAGTGAAAATTTACAGGTTTCCATTTCTTTTATTGTTTTTATCTCATCTAACAGCACGTAAAACCGGCATGATGTGATGTATGTGCGCATCGTAAAGATTAAGTCAATCAATTTTTTTTATTATTAAATTACATGAAGACATGTTTAAGTGGATGTTGAAACTGTCATGCCTTATGGACAATAATATGTCAAGCGTCTAGTCACTAGTTTTATTGAGTTTGGAAAAAGTTGTTTAAGGTGGAAAATCCTCAATATTTTTTTAGAAAGGAAATGAGTTTTTGATGCAATATTTGCAGTTTGAGTTCATATGGCAAAGCGACAGTCTCTTGGCGCGCCCTAACGTCGAGCATATACCATAAATGTTAAATTCCAAAACACATACCTAAAAAAGTCAAATAAATCAGATCTACTAAGCAATAAAATGCTTTTCAAGTATTTATGAAGCATGAACAAAAAATTATCACTCGATACTTAATATTTGTAACATTCATTAGCGATTCCCATAAAGGCTTATCGTAAATTGATAATGAAAATTTATGAAAATGTGTACATGGCCATACGTGCAGACTGGAGGGAATTTCATGATATTAGTGACATTTTTGAGATCGGACATAAAAATTTTAAAATCTAACGGATTTTGCTGCTTGAATTGTCAAACTGATGACAGACAACCTTGACGTATCACAAACAATAAGCGTCAAATTCCTTCAGGGAAATGAGTTGAAACATTGTATACAAGTGTAAAAATCAGCCACCATGATCAACACGCGCTCACACTACCTACATTACTTCAGTAAAAAATGACCGTCACCCACGATAATGTTGACTCGAAATAAATCCTAAAGCTCCAAATACGAATATTTGAATAGAAACGAGATCATTAAATTCAATGCTATAACTAATGACGACAATAAATTGATAATCATCTGCCTTGATTTATTTACAGATTTTACAAAATTTGGGGAAGGTCGATCGTACAGCAGATGAAATTTTCGATGAGCATTTGAATAATTTCCAACTTCAACAAAGTTCTGCCAATAGACTACAAAAGGAATTCAACAATTACATAAGATGTGTACGAGGTAAACATGAGTCAAGCTTATCAGCTTTTTTTTAGTTTCGGAAATCTTTTAATTGTTTTATGGACAACAACAATTCTTATCAAATTATATCTTAATTGTCTCCACAGCGGTTCAAGTAGCATCAAAGTCTTTAATGGAAGCCATAACAGAAGTATATGAGCCAACATGGTCAGGATCAGAAGCATTATACGCTCAAGCATCATCAATTGAAGTTTTATGGCAAGACTTTTCGCACAAATTGGGCGATCAGGTGTTGATTCCACTAAACACTTATACCGCACAATTTCCAGAGATGAGAGTAAGTTCTTTATTATTCTGGCACGCAAGCTGACATTTCAATTGAATTTATTTTTAAAACAGAAAAAAATTGACAAGCGCGGACGTAAATTGGTCGATTACGATAGTCAACGTCACTCCTTCCAAAATCTCCAAGCGAATGCAGCCAAACGTAAAGATGATGTAAAGTTAACAAAAGGACGCGAGCAATTAGAAGAAGCAAAGAGGACATACGAACTTCTCAATACTGAGTTGCATGACGAGCTTCCAGCACTTTTCGATTCAAGAATATTGTTTTTGGTTACAAATCTACAGACACTCTTCGCATCAGAACAAATGTTCCATAATGAAATATCAAAAATCTACTCGGAACTTGAAGCAATTGTCGACAAATTGGCAACGGAATCACAAAGAGGATCATATACGCTGAAAAAATTGAATTGTAAGATATCCAAATATCCAGCTTTTTCTCAATTTTAATGCCTGTTTTGTCTACTATTTTAGCAACTTCGAATAATATTCAATCACCCGCTAAAAGTTTCGAAATATCCAATGCTTCAATCAGTTATCCAACTCCATTGACAAATGGAAATTCTACAGCAGCAACAAACGGTGGTGAGTAAATAATTACAACTCAAAACATTCATTATGATGATGAAATGAGTTAAAGTGAGATAAAATAAGGTTTCAAAATCATTTTTGCTACTCTTGCTAGATTCAATTAAGATCCACTTTTGAACCGCGTGTGAGATTCGTACACAAATTAAGCTAATTACTTTCCACCAAAAAAAAAAATAAACATTTTAACTCAAAATTAATCAAACACTTGTTCGCGTGAAAGTAAATGAGAAGTAAAGTAGTTGTTTGGATGCTTTTAATCTAATTAGAACATAAAATGATTGGAAGAAAGAAGGTTTTAATTAACTTAATCTCTTTCTCTTGATGTTTGGTAATTTGCTTAGACGAAAAAAAAACATTAAGTATGATTAATTAATCGAATCATATGGAAGAGCAATAATGATTTCAGATTTTTCGGAATTAGAATGAAGACACAAGACATGAAGACACGAGAACAAGAAATCATGATTGTCCTTCCATTTGTCGCTTGAGATACACGAGGAACGGAAGCGCATTTTTGCTGGCAAACTTATTTGATTTGGGGTTTGTTCATTAATGATGTCCATCAGAAAGTAGAATTTTTGTGTCTTACTTCCTCTCTAAGTTCCGACTTAGATTTTGAGATTCTACTAAGGAACGTCTTTAAGAACGAACAAATAATTTGATATAATACCCAAAAATTAAGGCAACCTTTAATGCCCCATGCATATAAAATCCAGAAATCCCATCAATTTGAGTAAATCAGATCCGCAAAAATGTGCTCGAGTTCTTTACATGTGACATTCATGATTTCATTGATTTAATTAATATAATTCATCAAATAAACCAAAAAACATATTCCGTAATAACTTTGAGTGTTTGCGCAATGTTTAGTTGTTCTTTTTTTTTCTTTTCCATGTACTTTGATATCTAAAAAAAATATGATATATCCCCCCAAATATGTACACACAAAAAAATATATAAATCTATAACATTCATCATCTGTATGACAATAAAACAACATTTGTAGCCACATCTTCACCCTCTCCAATATCATCAACTCATTCACCGACGCCATACGAACAAGAGCCAGATTTTAAGCCTGAAATTGAGGCACAATATCAGAATCAAGAGAGCTTAGGTCTTTCAGAGCCATCATATCAGAATGCAGCGTCTGTAATAAGTAAAAATAATATAAATAATAATAATGATGCAGGTGATGGCCCTTCCACAACAACAATAAACGGTGTCAATAATAATAATAATGTTGAAGTTATTGAGGAACAACAGAAGAATGGTACGACAGAGACAACGACGATGGATGAGTCACATTTAGATAATAACAGTCAAAATAACATTAGTAAGAGCAACATAAATGAAAATAACCAAATAAGCAATAATCAAAACTTACCGAAAAGTAATAATATTAACAATAACACGGATGAATTATACGATATTCCGGTTGGTGAGTACTGCATACGTTTTCCTACTAACCGTCTCTATATTCTATCTTTAATTTCTTTATCATCGCGCTACTTTTTTGCATTACTTTTTTTGTTAACATTCAATAACTATGAATAATACAATTTACAACAACTGCTTTTTGTTATTGACGATGCTAGTTTTGAGTTAGAGATTTTTATTAGCTTCACAAGTCGTTGATATTGCGTATATCCTCTTGTCAACCTTGCTTTTTTCCAAAAAATATATTTAGTCTTTATTGAGCTTTACATAAGAAGCTTTGATTATTGCAGCTTAATATGTGTCAATTGGAGTTTGTTGAAGAAGATCTTATTGGTAATAAGTATGCTTTCTATGGGTAAATGCCAGAAAATGGTATTGTTGCTTTGATTCTGTAGATTCAGTTTTAAAGAGATTTAATTTAAATCCAGGTTTAATCTTGGGATTAAAATTTAATCCTGTTTAAGTTTCATACAAAATTAATACCAAATTGATCTTTCAACAACTCTGATGACTGATCTGTCCTAAAAAATCAATTACTAATGTTTATATGATCTTTATTACAGGTGCCACAACAACAAACTTGCCACCAGGTGTACTGTATCGTGTTAAGGCTACATATAAGTATGTACGAGAAGACGCTGATGAGTTGAGCTTTGATGTTGGTGAAATCATTGATGTTATAGAATATGATGATCCAGAAGATCAGGTAATTTGGGGTTTATTCTACATGATTGGGATTTGGTTCTTTTGAGAGTTTTGGAACTAGATTCCAAAAAATTGCTAATAAAATTTACTAATCTAACTCTTTAATGACATTACAGGAGGACGGATGGCTGATGGGATCAAAGGATGGAGGAAAGGAGAAAGGAATGTTCCCTGCCAATTTTACAAGACCGTTGTAACGAGTCAATACATATTTTTTTATGTTCGTCCATCTTTATTATTGACTTTCTATATTTATACAAATATATTATTATCCCCCTTTTTTGAAGATCATCGAAATAATTTTTACTCTATATTTGACCTAAAAACTTCATATATTTAATTATCAAAAAAACAACATAACACCAAATCACATTCACCAACATTATTATTTTTTTTAATATTGAGAACTATTAACACTAACGTTGTGGGAACTGCTTCCATTTTTTTACATAGTCAAATATTTTCAACATTTTCTAAAAAAAATTAGTAGTGTTGATGGTGGCTGGAGCTTTGGAAATATGAGACAGTTAATGACTTAGAAAAAGGCTGTTAAGTGCCCTAGGATTTAATGATTTTGAGTCTAATTGGATATTTTTGAACAGATTATTTGCCAAAATTTTACAAATAGAGAGGAAATTTGTTCAAAATTTGACATTCGTACTTGCTGTACTGCCAAGTGAGCTTAATGTAGCAACGGAACTAAATTTTGGTTCTTGCCTAAATTCGATATTCTGTCAATATTTCCAAAGCTTCATCCACCTCGATGATATCAAATAAATTTGATGGCGAACTGACGAAAATAATAATGAATTAATAATAATCCTTCCATGCCAAGTATATATATATTTATACAAATGCATATTTATGGAATATATTGTAATATACAATGCAATTTCTTCTTCCCAATTATACACAAAAAAAGATTTATAAAAATTTCATTATTTTAAATGTTCAAAGTGGAACTAACGAAAGAAACCCAATTGCCAAAATGTTTTTCTTCTCACCAGAATGGATGAATGAGGAAAAAAAAGTTTTTTGACCTACTGTAGAATGGAACAAGAAATAATGACGAAGAGTATATCGAATGATGTGCCTTTTTTAGTAAACAAAACAGAATAATTTTTTTCTTTGTGGGTGGATTTTTATACACGTTAAGTGCTGGAAAAAATGAATACCCGTGCTCATAAGTTGTTAATTATTATTATTATTACCTACTAATATCTGCAAATCATCGAGGATGAATGATAAATTCGTTAAAAATTAGATTCAAAAATTGAAGGCAACTTCAGGCTATACAAAATTGTCCAACGTGAAATTGGCAATGAAAATTGATATTTCAAATTTAACGGATTTGAAAAATTCAAATTTTCTCACGAATCAGACTTGAAGTTGGCTTAGCTAGGATTTAAAAATTCAAATTTTTAACGGAATTTTAACGAACTTTTCATTTGTTTGAGAGGATTTGCGTATATTGACTTACTATAATCACCAGTCTCTAATTTTAATCTTTCTCAAAAAAAGAAAAGTTGCATTAGTAATTGTTTTAAAGCATAAAATATGTGTAAAGTCTGTATTCTTTTTCTGTCATTTCTAATAATTTTTATTTCTATTAGCCAGAAATTACTTCTTTTTTTTAATACTGTCTTTCTTTGTTGATCAGTTCACAGTTATTTAAATACGCAAGAAAAAAATAATTCATTTATTTGTAATTTTAACTATTTTTAATTTTTAATGAATGTAGAAATGGAAAAATTGAGATGAAAAGTGAGATACAAAAAATAATAAAAAAAAACGTGTAGAAATTTAATTAAAAGATTTTTATTCTTTTATTTGCGCCATATGCTAATTTATCATCCATTATATATCACATAATTCAATATTTTCATTATTATAAATTTTTATTAATTGAATAAGTTGTGTCTGCGTTGTTCAAATTATCAACAATGTATCGAGAACTGAAGCTACTGGATATTTTTTGCAATTGACCTAGCTTACTTACGGCATCAATTCGATGAACTGTCTTTACACTAACAAGAAGTTAATGGTAACAAATTACACATTCTGTTCCACACAACGCCTATAGACCAAAATACATACTTAAAGTCTATCAAATAATAAGTTCAGTACATCCTCTGTTTCTATTATAGTTCGCTTTTATGGACATCGTTGAAAAGTCATCAATGGCATAGTGTTGACTTTACATGTCTTGTGTCTTGAGGTTGACAAGAGGTCAAGCTTAGCAAGAAGCTTGTCACAAGGCTCGGTTTTGCAATGTTTCCACTTAAGTAGACTTACATCAATGTATCACAATGTATAAGCATCTGAATGGCTTCAATTGGTATCTTACGTGCATGAAGTGAGAATAAGGTATGCAGTTTGAGTTCAAATGTCGAAAAAATGATATTAAAATGATTGTAAATCTAAATTAGGGGCATGCTTTGGTAGATTTACTTTTATGCTAAACTAAAAGGATTTAGGGCTTGTAACAAAGTAGAATTTTAGTATTAGGGACACTACAGCTTCATTCACATTTCTTTCAATTCTCGTCTTAATTTACGAAACTTCATCTTATAATCAACACACAAATCAGTTCCTCCAATTCTCTTTGATGAATATTTGAGCAACACATAATTAATTCTCTTTAAATTCTACATCTAATATAAATATCCGTTGATTATTCAATTGGATGGATCACATACCTTTTTGAAGAGCTTTTTTTATAAATTTACATTAACTATGATTAGTCAGAGCTAGAAGCCGACTTGTATTTTTTGTCATGTCGACTTTTCCATACTTAATCCAAGTCAACTTAGAGCTCTGGGATTAGATTCTTAAATTCGAGAGTTAGTCGCCATTGATTTTAGTCATAATTTAGTAAGAGAATTTAGTCTCATCCATTGGATATTCTGCGTCGTCATTGACATTGTTAAAGTTCTGATTGTTAAATGGCAATCCCATTGCAAATCGTTGTCTAAAGATAGTTGGAAGTGAATTTCTTTTGATATAATTTGGGAAGTTTCCGTTGAATTCACACCAGCCATAGTCGCCAGATCTGCTCAATAATCCTTTGGCTAGGATATAAGAAAATTCAATGTCATGTCATTATTTATGCTTATTGATCTTATCTTACCGCATTCTAAGTTGTGAGATTTGGAACATATTCTATAAGAATTGCTGGTTTTCTTGCTGTTGTTGATGCACTTCTCTCGATAATTTCCAAAGCATCTGCAATTTATGAATCATTTATTTTTTAAGGTTATGTTTTGAACGGAGTCTGCTGCCAAAAATTTACCTAAATTTATTATTACAGTCTTCCAATTTGAAATATCCTGAATGAATAACAGATACATATTAGTATTTAAGTATTGTATGTCAATGCCAAGGTGCATGAAGGACATAGGAACAGTAAGAATGTGGAGGAAGTTCGAGAAATTTGAAGACCGGAACTGAGTATATTTGGAATATTACAGTTCAAACTAAGTCATCTATGAAAGTGACAAGCTAGCATTTAAAGGCACACTGCTTCATCTATATTAAGCCAGTGGTGGGAAACCTTTAATTTGTCTCAATTATTATGGTCTTTATGCCTCGATTGAAAATGTACACGATTCATGGCATTTCCAAGAATTTTTGTCAACACACTTGTGTGTCGCGCAACACATGTTGCCCACAACTGTTGCAAACACAATCTTCCTATACTTACCAACAGGACATTCTTGCTTAGCTATTTCTTCATCCATTTCAATGAAGCAATTCTTATTTTCACAAGAACAGTATCCAAGTGCAGATAGAACTAAGCAAATAGCACCGAAAAGCTTCATATCTGATTTAATGGCAAACTTCCACGCTGGAGTAAAACTTGGAAGTTATTTAAATGGATTATCTATTGATGTTATGACTTGAACAATTGATAAATGACTGATAATTTTGTTAAGGAATCGCTTCCTTTTTATACAATCCAGGACCGACAATATTTTTAGAATATTTTTCGATTCATAATTTATGTCAAAATAATGAATAATTAATGTGGATTGATAAATATTCAATAAATATGTCCGAGTAATCATTGACGACTATCCTATGCTGCAAAGGAAAGAATAATAATTTGCATGATAAAATGTAAAGACTTCCTTTTTTTTTGCAGCAGAGATTTTTTTTATTCAAAGCTTTTTATGCCATTTTTTCAATGTCCCTAATGGATCTGCTTATATCCAGCCTAAGGATTATTATCCTCAATTAATAATAATCCCTAATTGCATCTCCAAAGAGCCATTAAAATTAGTATTTTTTTGTCAAGTAAGCTATAAGCGTTGTCGTTGTAAGGAAGTCTAGTAGAAAAGAAAATCATAATTAAGAGTATACAGCGACCATTCTGTCATGTCCAGGACTTGGGTAATCAAAATTTTCCGTCATTTGACTTCTCTTTCCCATCACACCAGGCATACAATTCTCCGACAAACGACATTTCTGCTCTCCATTCACATTTATACATCCGCTACACTTTTGATCACAGTCGCAAATTAGGTCCTTTGCACATTCATTTCCTTTAATTTTATATTCACTTGCTTTACGCGAACAATGCTGTCCGATGGTTTTAAGGCATTTAATTGCACCACAGACATTGACTTTGCTGCCTAATAAGCATGACTCGGGATCATCTGAGGCTGAATTGAATACACAGTGCATCTTTTCAAATCTGGAAATGGGAAGGAAGGATGTTCATGTAGAACAATTGGTTATTATGGATGTCAGATCTAGGAAAGAAGTTGAACATAACCTCAAAATCAACTTACGGTGACATGGCTGAGAAGGCAGACGATCCAGTCAAAATCACTATCACAACCAAGAATCTATAAATTTCCATATCCTTACTTTAAAAATTACTAGACACTACTTAACGTTTAGGACTATACTGAATGGCGAAATCATTTGAGAATCAAATCCTTTTTATATCCAAAAATTTGTCCTTCCATATCCACTCCATTGATTATTCATTATCAAAAAAAATCAGAAATTTGAATTTGAATAATTTTGGGTCTTGTGGATTTATAAATATTTATTTGTTAAGTTCGTCAATGAATGGATTGATAGGCAGTTTGATGTAATCGTCTGCGGCTGTTACGATGTTAAAATTGGTTATTTTAGGGGTTTTTAAGAATAATCACCTACTTAAGAACTGTCACTTGTTGAAGCTGGTTGTGCAATACTGAGAATATTTACTGGATCATGAAATTTTATTATGGACGGACAAGTCATGTTTAGTGAATTTCACGTCTTTTAATAAATGACGTCAGAAACATTTTTCAGGAATTGACAATATTAATGATTAAGAATTTTAATGGGACGGAGTTACTTGGAAGCTTACTTTCTTATAATACATCCATTTGCGACCAGGGGTTTATTCCGGATTTCCTAACCAACTTGACCATTGCCGCTTATGCGCTTCTTCCAGGGGTATATCCCTTTTTGGCCAATCTTCAGTTTGCATAGAGTTCAGACTCCGTTCCTGCTTTGTGACATCATCTGAGATTCCCGTACATGAAAACGTTCTATAATACGGATATGTATCACTCATAAAAATTAATGTATTATCTCTGAAATATCATAAGTAATTGACATGTTTTTTTGGGAATTACATCATGATTAGTAGCGGATGAGACTATAATTTAATGTGTTTATTACTGAATCAATTCTTAAGGGATTAATGTGTTTTCGGATGTGGTGTCAGAGTAGAGTGGGATGCAAGCGAGTGATTAGGCAACAGACCGGATATCAGTGTAACTTGATTGTAGTACGTGAGTTTGATTCAGAGTTGCAAACCAGGCATCTTTGACAGGCAAAAACCGTACAAATTCTTGATAATTTGTAATAAAAACCATACAAATTATCACGAATCTGTACGGTTTTGCCTGTCACAGGTGCCTGTTTTGCCTTATGACCAAACCTGAAAACAACCAAAAGTGAAAAAGGAATATCCAAAAAACATCATATTTTTATTACTTTTTACTTTTATTAATTTTTATCCATTTTTCATGTCAGGTTTTTTTTAAACGTTTTTCGAACATAAATTTTAAACAGACATAAAGTGAGATGACAAAAGTTAAAACTAAATGTAGACCATAAAAATAATAATCTGTTGACTCGAATCATCTTTAGTGTCCAAAAATGCGAAAAAATAACGAACTTTTTTCAAAATAAATTCAAAACATTTGTAAGGTTTTCATTTTTGAATTTTAAATGACAGTTAAATTTACACTAATGTTAGTGATTAATTGATTTATTAAAGCAATTTATAACTCACGTAATTAAGCATCTAAGGGAAAGAAACATTGAAATTTATATTTTGGTCATTTTCATCATTTATTGTTTTTAATTCTTTCATTTTTTTTTTGTCATTTCACTGTGAAAAATTAATTCATTTTTTTTGTAAACATTTTTTAAATCACATTTGAGAATTTAATTCTTTTATTTTTTTATTTTGTATATCCAGAACATCTGTTTAACTTTTTTTTCTTTATAATTTAAATTTATTCATTCTCAAGTGTGATTTTCGTCATTTCTTCTACAAATTTTCTTTTTTTTTGTTTTGTGTCTCTTAATTAACTTTCATTTCATTTCATTTCTTTTAGGTATATAGGATAAAGAATTTATGACATAAAAAAATATGTACAGAAGACTTAATGCATGTGAACTGAAAATAAAAAAAGGATTTTTTATGGAAGGAATTTTAAGAAGTCGAGAATGTGGATTTTGATATTTTGGAAGCTTATTGCATGATTTAATCACATGGATTCATACAAATTGGATGTATTCTATCCTAACAGGCAAAGAGCATGATTATGAGTACGCACATTTAGGCAAGTATCCTTATTGTATGTTAGGGTATCCTACCCTAACGGGCTAAAACATGCTTTCATGGTACCTAAAATGACACTACGGTACCTAAAAGCGGTATATTTGCCTGTTAAGGCTAGTCTTGTATGAGAATGAGGATTTTAAGGCTCACATCAGTCGTAGTCATAATGAGAATCCTGAGCTAATTTCACTATCCCCATAATTAATGCCTCCTTTCTTTGAGCTTCTGGCATTTTTAAAGTCATAGATGATAAAATAATTCAATTTCTCTAAGCTTACTCAATTGAAAAAGGAAAGGGCAGAGCGACTCGGATTTTGTATGGAAAAGTCGACTAGACTTCATAAAAAATTCTAGTTGACATCCCTAACAGACAAAGATGCTTTCATGGAACATCAATACCACTACGGTCCCTACATGTGGTCTCTTTGTCTGTTAGGGCATCAAGCACAACCCATGCTGAATGGAAAATGATTACGATTTAAACTAAATTAGTCAAAATGTCAACAAGCTACAGCTCCATTAGATTAATGAAATTAACTTAGCAACAGTCCTTTCAAATCTTTAAAAATCCCCCACCCAACATCCACATTCTTTCCTTCTCCTTCTTCTTTTTAAAAGCAAGAGAAAAATAAAAATATTCATAAATTTTACATTTTATTCTTTAAAGATTTAGATGAGAAGGAAGAAGACAAAATTCCTTTTAAATTAGCAAATTTAATGTTTTTAAGTTTTGTCCATAGAGGAGAATTTAACATTAAAATTCAATGTTTTTCTTTTTATATAATAAATTGAATAATTTCAAAAGGAATAATACAAATATTTCAATTAGTATTTTGGTTGTACTGAAAAAAGTAAGGAATATGAAAAAGTAGGTGCGGAAAAAATTCGAAATAAGATTAAAAACAGTGTTTAAAAAAACAAAAAAAAAAATTTAAATCAAGAAAAAAAATGAAAAATTTTCTTAAATGTTATAGGAAAAATTATTTTAAACATAATGTAACGAGAACTTCATTTTAATGCAATAAACAATTGTTGGTTTTCTTCGCTTCCTTTCTGTTGAGGATAAAAATTTGTTGATGTTTCTCCTTAATTTCTTGTGTTAGTCAATTTCAATGATCTTTAATATTTTTTTTTTGTATTTATTTCTTTTTTTTCTTTGTGAGTTTTGGGATATTTTTTTTGTCGGGTTTTGTTATTGAATTGACGGAATCAATTCATTTATTTGGGATGTACTCGATGAGTTTAATCTCCCTCATCGCCCTCATGTTTTCGTTTCTTGCCTCGAGCAGGTGATTCAGCTGCAAATAAATTAAATAAAAAAATGATTTTAATTAAATTGCATTGATTTGGTAGATTTTTTGGATATTGGCACTGATTGACACTATGGAGGAACTAATCATGAATTCTCAGAATTTATTTCCAATCTTACTAAATTAAATCTAATCCAAGGATACTCGGATTAACTTTAATCCTGGTTTAACTATCACTCAAACTGGCTTTGACTTCCATTCCAGAATGTCAATCATGTCCAAAAATGCACAGCAATACTTACATTCACCTTCAGCATCATCTTCAACCTTCTCAGCTGTTTCATCGCCATCTATAAAGCATAAATTGCAAGATTTTAATCACAAAAATCACATATAAATGCTTAATATCCAGAAATTACCTTCTGAATCGATATCCTCATCATCATCGTCTTCTGCATTTTCATTTTCATTCCAGTCAGAATTGTCTTCTTCGATATCATCATTGTAAACTAAATTAAACAAACAAAAAAAAAAAGTTTCAATCAAAATTCATCCCAAAAAAAAGGGTTCCGTCCACAAACTTACCATCTTTTAATCCTACATTATCTTCATCATCATCCTCATCATCGTCATCTTCATCAAAATCTTCTTCCTCTGCACCCTCATCATCACCTGTTGACATAAATAAAAAAAAAATCAGTTAATTTCGAAAATTCTTCAGTATATCCAAAAACTAACGTTGTGCCGTTGGCTTGTAATAAATCTGATTAAGAATGGAAAAGATGCTCATAATGACTAAGAACATGCTCGCAAGAGAAGGTTGCACTGTGGCTGGCACATCATTGTTGATTTTTAGAGACTTTTCAAAATCTTCTTCCAAGTCTTTTGTACTATTGGAATTATTACTATTATTATCGCAGGACGAAGTGGCTTGCGCTTTCTTCTTAGCTGCTACTCTCTTCTCGAGCTCTTCAAGCTCTTTTAAATCGATATCTATCCCATTTATACTAAAGGCATCCCCCACTTTTTGAGTGAATTGTGCAAGTGATACAAATTAAGGTTAAAATTAATCATTGGATTAAAAATAAATCCTGAGATTTAAAATTGGATTAAAATGTCCATCACATTAGCTTGGACCAAAAAAGTAGAAATTATGATCCCAAGTAACACCACATAGTCATGTACATACGACTAAGATCCCATACTTTATACAGCCAATAAGCACATAATCCAGAAATACAAAATTCATTAATTAAATATAATCAATTAAACAGCAAATAACTCACTATCATCATCATTTCCATTGACTTCATCATCCTCATCTGTCATAGCTTCATTATCTTCTTTATCGAATCCATCCAAAAATTTTAATGATGGTATCAATCGAAATACATTATTTCTGTAATTTTCAGTTGATGTAACATCATTGTTGAATAAATCCAATGTTTCCAATTTTTCGAGAGTTGCCAATGGTTTCAATTCTTCAAAGTCTTTGATCTTATTGCCGCTTAAATTAAGTGATGTAAGCTTGGGACTTGTTAGTAAATGATTTAAACCATTTGAAATTCTGCAATAATTAATAAAATGTCATTAAGTGTCTAAAAATGGAAGTAAGCAGCATGACTAACCTGTTATCAGATAATTCTAGTTTTTTAAGGCTCGGTAATTTAGGGAAATTTTTGAGTGACGTGAGACCAACGTTTATCAAACTGAGCTTTTCTAATGTGGTAAATTCATCTGTTAAGCCTTCGATTGCGGTACTGCGACAATTGTCTAAATTGAGTTCTTTGATCTGAAATTGAAATAAGCATATGGTCAGTCATAAGTATAGCACGTGATTGTATGGAATTTCATGTATTTCCGTTAATACGCGCGTTAAAATTCGAATCTTCCGTTCTGTCGACATTCACAACTTGCATGATAATGTTAGTAAAATAGTCACAAATACAATAGAATGGAAATATACGCTGTACGTCTGAACATAATTATTCGATAGCTGAGAAGATGTGTATGGATACACGAAAGATGCAAGTGTGTTAGGAATGCGAACGTATTTAGGTGATATTTACGTTAAAAAAATAAAATTCATTAGTAGCAACTTTGCTTTTGCTCGCTCAGCTCTGTTCGTTTTCATTTTCCCCATGACCATTCTCAACAAAAATGGATGAAGGAAGGAAAAAAAAATTATTTTTTTTTCGCTTGTGTCGTCGTGTAAATTTGACGAAATGAGAAGAAAAAAAATTTTCAATTGAATTTTTCACGATGAAAATGGATCAAAAATGGCAAGGAAGTGCATTAAATTGATAGATTAATGATGAATAAGTGTGTTGAAGTCATTTCTGGTGAATAATAATGAAATTCAAGTGCATTTTTTGCGTGACAAAAAGTGTCACAGATTTTTTTTTCGCCATAGAGTTATGAAATCGATGTTGGTATGAATATATATATACATATAGGAGAGGAGAGTCCAACAACAACAATTTCTACGACTTAATTTTCATTATTATTTTTTTTTTTTTTAGAAAAACATGGCTTCCTACTTTAATTTCTTTTCAATTTTAAATGACTTTTTTTAGAGCCTTTTTGTGAAGATAATTAACATTTTGGACGAACTAGGGATTTTATGATATTCTATGCTGTAAGCATGATGCGTCATTTTCTTAAAGTGTCAATAGGAAAAAGAGAAATTTTCACATGGAAAGTCTTTGTTTTCTTCTCTCGTTGATATTTAGCAACGCGCGGCATTGCAATCGTGGACAAAAATTTTTTTTTGAATGCTTTGATTAGGAATCACTAATTAATTTTTAATAAGAAGCACTAATTAATGTGGTTCTTAGATAATAATAATAATTTTAAGGAGAAAATGATTCAAAACGTAAATTGACGAAATCGCGAAAATCAGAAATGTGATAAAATTATTGATAAAAATAGACACGAAAAAATGTTAATTAATGTAATAAATTGGGTTATTAGAAATAGAGGATATACAATGGAAAACTAATGAAAAGCAAGTTTCGCGGTAACATGTTTTTTTTTTATCGGAATTATTTTTCACATTCATTTGAAAGCGTTTTGTTGATTATTTAATTTTATTAAAAACACACTTTTCGCCTTAAATCGATGGGATTTTTTGGTAATTGTTGAAATGAGAAAAATTATTGAGGTAATTAAAAGGATTTTTAGATAGCGGTACACGGAAATATTGGCAAAATATGAATGACGGATGCTTTATTCACCTGATTGGCCTCTCTACCGCGTTTTTCCAATAAAATGCGCTTCTCCATAATCAATTCGCGATTTAATTCACTTCACTTTCAATAAATAATAAATTCAGCCTTTATTATCCACTGATAACAAATTTTCACGAAAATATTTTTGATGCTTTTTTCAAACTTCTCAAGATTTCAATAAAATGCAGTCGATTTGATAGTGTGAGTGCGTTATGTCGAATCTGTTTGAATTTCTCAAAACCGTTAAATCCTTCGTTGACTTTTCTCCTCTTTATGCTGCAATTTTAACTATTTAATTAATTTCTATGCTAATTATGTGTATTTTGTTGTCTATTGAATGTTATAACCTAAATAGATTAACTCAAGATCAACAATAAAATTTAATTTTTAATTTTTTCAACGGTTATTTTGATTAATCCAACGTAAATGATGCTCGATCAATAAAATGAAAACATTGGAATTTCTGTGGAATAAGAAACTTTTGGATGAATAATTTTAGAAATATTACAAAGTTTCTTGAATCTCACACATTCTAATTAACAAACCAGTGTAAAATAGCGATTTATGTAGAATTTTTGCATATTAAATTTTCCAAACAATCCATAGAAACTATTTTTCTCGTGGACATGAAAAATCATGTTTTGGCGGTACAATATTTTAATCTGAAAAATAAAAATACGTTGATGTAAATTTTCAGCCAGACAACAAAATAAAATTAAATTTTTAATAAATCTTTCTAGATTACTTTTATTCATCATATAATTACATAACAACGATATCATTTCTTGTCATTAATTAGTTTATTCATTTTTATTATTTTTTTTTCATCTTTATTTCCAATAAACTTCTAAGGAAAAATCAAACATTTTCCGTTCGTGATTATGACTTTAAATAACAATTTTCATTTATTTTTCTCTTTATTATTATTTCGAGCTTATCAAACTTGCGAAAAAAATTCTTTTTTTTTAATTTTCTCAGAAAAATTTACTTTTTTTTTGTATTTTTTAATTATGTTTACTTTGTTCTCGGTGATATTGTATAATTGACTGGCTAATTATACTCTCAATTGATTTAATTAAGTTAAATAATATCTTTGTGACTTGATTTCATGAATTTTGACTCTTCAACAGGTTTCGACGCTTTCACAATTTCAATTTTGTTTTGAATATTCTAATTTGAGGTTATGATGATGGGATGCTGATTTGCCGACATAAATCTAGTGATTTATGAGCTAAATTGATGTAATCAGTGATAATCTGTTGCTAAATTTATCAATTTACTGTCATATCATCCTAATTGCCCTCTTACAGACAAAAATACACCAGTTTACCGCTATACGTGTTCACTTGTTGATTAAGAGCGTCCAAATTTTCATTTCCTACAATTTCCTTCATCAACATTACTCTCGGAAGCATATTTGTAAAATAATATCAAGAGAAAAGCTCTTTTTAACTTAAAAATGATAAGGAAGTAAAAATATGATTTTCAAAAACAATTTCCTCAAACTTTTTTTCCCTTCCTTATTATCTCTCGTCTGGAACTTCATCTTGTTTGAAGTACATTTTAATATACAACAAAAATAGGCAATATTCCAAAGAAGTGAGTGGAGGTGATTTAAAAATAAATATTTCCGACAAAAAGTTTTCAGTTCTTCTCGAAAATGCTAATAGAAATTGAAGGCGGTTGTGGAGCTTCTGTGTAAAAATTGAACAAGAGCTGATTACGTAACTAGGCAGCTTCCAAGTACAAAGCGTTTTATAATTTCAAAAACACCTTGACTACCATCTAACAACACAGTGAGTATGGCTTGGAAGCAACAGGAAGCATCATCATCGTCATCATCATTATTGACATTTCCACGATATGACACATTGAAGCTTCCGGAAATGAATCAAAACTTAGATATTCCACATGGAAGCGTCGAACAGTCACTAAAAGGAAATACATGCCGAAATGGATATGACATTTTGAGAATTATTTGAATACATCGATTCGCATGGGAATTGGAAGTAAACAAATCAAATGATCCAATGATGAGTAGGGGATCTCAAAATGTCGACATTATTTATTAACGTCTTTTTGAAATTTGAAATATTTAAAAAAGAAACGAACAACTTTTGAATTTGAAATGACGGTTATTTTTCCCGAGAATAATCTCTAATCAAGAATTGCGACGAATGCCTGTTGATTCAGAGACCAAAATATCAATGTCAATATAACATGAGGATAAACATAAAGCACATAAGTTTCAAAATAAAACATACAAAAGCTTTCAATGCTCTACAGGAACTAAACGATTTCGCTTCAATTTCTCATCATTGCTCAAAAATATAGTATTATTATGCGCATTTTATGGAACTTTTTTTCAACATTATTCTTACATTAAAATCATAATAATTACATCATTGGCATATCAACATTTTCACTTTTTTTTCTTATATACTTATACTTAATACACCGCATCTATAGACGTAAAAAACAACAACGAAACGATGAATCTAATTTTCGACTGTTTTTTTATTGATAAATAAACATTAAATGAGCAAAAGTCTCTTGGCGCATGACCTACACTTTTCCTAAAATAAAGTTTGTCCTAATGTAATATTATTAAAGGTAATCCCGAGCGACATATGACTGTATTATGATACAAGATAGTTTCTGGATGTTGAATTTTAGGTTAGAATTGGGTTTATGTTGGATTTGTCTGCGAATTGAGGATTCTTATTGCATTTGATTCTAGATATCAATCATGCAGCACTAGATCATTTCGCGGTTAATAATTGTTTAACGATTAAGTGTGCGCCAGACCTCGTTAACCTCGTGACATGTTATCTGCAATGAAAATTGTCACTTGAATGCCATGTGGGCACCAACTGGCTGCCTTGAAAAACTTTTCCTGATCGGAGAATTCGAATTTAAGTCGATTGAGGAACAGATTTAGTCTTATCACGTTGACTTTTAGGTTAGATTTCTACCCGAGCGACAAAAATTGAAAAAGATTCGTCTTGGTTACATTTGTGGGAACGGATTGGAACTAAATTGTGTTGCTCGGGTTTTGATTCCACCCAATCCTCCTGTATCTTAATGTCATGTCACAAAAATAAGTCATAAGTCGCTCGGAATGAATCATTGTTCTTTCTGTGTCTCTAAATTTTCCTTTTTCTGCTTTTGGAATGTAAAGCCTCAAGGGACTTTTGCCATTTAAAGAATACTTTCTAAATAATTTTCTTTTTTTCAATTTTTTTTTTGTCATCAGTTTTGCTTTTACTTATAAAAATATTTTCCTTTCGTGTAGATACTCTCATTATTTCTTTACTTTCTTTTTTTTTGGTAAACATGCTTGGAGAATTTGTTAAGGAACGTAAAGGAAACAATTATAAAATATATTATTATTATCTTCTTCCTCACAACAAGCAAATGTGATTCGCCTAATGCAAAAATCAAATTTGATCTCATTATAAACAGCAAAGCGGACATTTACATTCAGCATAAGAATGAAAATGTAAAAAAATATTTGTTTTTGTTTTATTATCTTTTTGGGAAAGTAAGCCAAAAGAAAATGACAAATGGGAAATGATGGTAACGCACGTGTGATATTTACTTTTTCAACTTCTTTACTTCCTTTTTTTTGATTAAATTGAATTTTTTTTTAAATTCTTTTTTTCTACTTAAAAAATTTATTTTTTTCTTTTTTTTTGTTGTGGTTCTATTGAATTTGCAAAATTTAATTTTTGTTTTCAATGTGTCGTTTTTTTAAAAGCATAACCTTTTTTGAATGGTATATGCTGTTGCTCTAGGGATTATAAAATGTATTTAATTTGTCAGATTAAATTTGAAGCTCAGGGAGTTGAAATTATTAAATGATTTTTGAGGTTAATTCTTAGAAATTTAAAAAAAAAATTAACTAGGCCAGCGGACCTTAGCCTAAGCAGTTCAGAGAATAAGAATTGAGTTTAAAAGGTAAAAAAATTACAAAAGTCCTCGTGTTATTGATCGAGGGACTTAAGCGCATTTTTGTCCCAGCGATCAGTAATTGATTAATAAGTCACTTCCAGACCTCAAAAACAAGATCCAGTAGGATTCTGGTCACTTCCTTTCGCACGAAATGAGATCCAGTAGGATCCAGTTTACTTCCTGGCCACAAAACAAGATCTAATAGGATCTAGGTCACTTCCAGAACTAAAACACAATATCCGGTAAGATCCAGGTCACTTCCAGAACTAAAACACAAGATCCAGTAAGATCCAGGTCACTTCCAGACCTAAAAACCAAGATCCAGTAAGATTCAGGTCACTTCCAAACCTAAAAACCAAGATCCAGTAAGATCCAAGTAACTTTCAGATCTTAAAACAAGATCCATATAAAACTTCCACAAATTTAAGAACTTAATCATTTAACGGATTTTCATAATTCAAAATTCATAACGGTCAAAAAAAATTCAAACATTGTTCAGTAAACACTGAAAAAACATCGACAAACATTGAAAAACACTGTAAAACAATGAAAAAACGTGTTGTTGTTGTATTTGAAAATTAAAAACTGTTAATTATAGTATTTATGCGTTAATTTGAAACTTCTAAATGACCGATAACCCAATAACTTGATAGAACGAAGCTATTAAAACAAACCAGAGCTCTCTACAATGTCTAGTTTTTGAGATCTCGCGTTCCAGCCGACCGAACAGACGAACGAACGAACGAACAAAGTGTCTTATTAAGCTACCTTTTTGAAAAAAATTTCAAAAATGCGCTAAAAATGTGTTTTAAAAACATCGTTGATAAAATTGATTTCTAGTTAATGAGTGGGATTTGAACCCACATAGTATGATTTGCGATCTCATGCTCCTAGATCTGAGCTATCGAGAGATGCTCGACTGTATGGCAAAGTGTCAGATATAAGATATACATCCCTATTACATCTGCACTCCGATTAATATACAATTTTCTAGTTAAAATGACATTAAAGTACCCTGATGGCCGGTCTTTGTCTCATGTCGACAGCAAAAAATGAAATTTGTCACAGCTCGCCGCTCGGATGAGAAGGTAAGATGTGTAGGAGTTGATACCTGTCAAGAACAAATTGCAGGAATACTGAAAAGCTTCTAGAGACGAGTCTATGGCCGATTACTTTAAAGGTTTGTCAGAATTAGCTACTTTAACTTGAATTATGAGAATAAAAATCATTTAAAATAGGAAAATTCTTCAATTCATGGACAATTAAAGATAATAGCTTTGCTGACTATAAATATTTTTTATGATTATTACGAATTGACCTTGAAATTGTTTCAATTACTCAGATGCGTGTTCGAATTTTGAAGCATGTAATAAATGTTTTATATCCTCTTGAAATGAAAATTAAATTATGTAATTTTTATAGTATAAAATGCTTGAAAATTAACAAGTGAGCTTCCACAAAAGTTCAAACAAATCCCAATTATAATCCCTAGATCAGCACAATAAATTGTTCATATGTTTTTGTGTATCTTTCTTAATAATCACAATTTTTTTCTATTAATTTATTAATTTATTCTTGTTCCTGCATTAAATTTATCTTTTTTAATTATCAATCGTTGATTTATTTACTTTTTTAATTTTTTTTTTGTGTATTTTATGTTCATTTATTAAGTACCGAAATAACAAGTAATAATTTTTTTGTTCTGATAACTGTCTTAATTTTTCTTCTCTTTTAAAAATTTTCCTTAAGAAAAATATGCGAGAAAAATCTTGAGTGTAGCGTATGTGCTGAAATCTCTTACGTCTGAAATGTAACTTTTTTTTTCTTTCTTATTTTCGTACTATAGAAAGAAAAACAAAAAAGCATGAAATGATTACAATGCAAAAAGAACTTTCATAAATTTTTCATATATATATTTCTGTCATCTTTCAGTGTTGTTGTCTAGGAGGCTTGGAAATTGCAAAATTATCTTCAATTTTTCTTTAACGAAATGTAACGGTTTTTAAGGATTTAAATTATCTTCGTTAAGTTCAACTGCTTAGTTTCGTACCCTTGATTTTTTCTATAGTTTTTAGTTTTTTTAGAATTTTCATCATTTTATCGCAGAAAAAGTTAAATTAAGTAAGTATTGAGCAAATATTTTGATTATCCATGCTTTATTCTTGCAGATTTAAATATTAAGAACTGTTTAAATATCAAATCTTCAAGATAATTTCAGCACTTGAAACTAAAATCCAACTTAACATTTAAAACTGAAGTATCATCAATATCAATCGATTCTTGACATTCTAAAGCACTCAACTAACAACACTGAACTCATATTTCAAGGCAAAAAAATAATACCAAAAGGATTCTTGAGATAGAAACTGCAAATGTAACATTTTTAAAGCTATTTCATTAACATTATTATAGACACATCATTTTCATACACACAATGATGTTTTGCTAGCTCTCTACACATCTCTATTAAATTTAATTTAGTAAATGTACATAAAACTTCATCCTCATACTCGTGAAACATCACATAATAACGTATAGTCATGAAAAAAATTATGAAAATTCGATTTGCACTGCTTCAACATTTTCAAATGCACTGTGAATTATGTACGATTGAATGCATACATATTTTTTTTTACAGTTCCATCTCTATAATTTATTTATTTTGTTACACAAAAGTAAAATGAAAGAAGGAAGAGAAGAAAAAAAATTCATGTATTTTTTTCATATTTTCAATTAGATTAATATGCTCTCAAGTTGAACAAAAATAATCTGCTATGGAAAGTTTTGATGCTGGTGCAGCGTTTTCATTGTTGAGTGATTTGGAATTGTTGATGTTGTCGTACTCAAACTTAGTAATGGCGGATCTGTAAAATTTACAGCCATTTTAGCACGATTCAATGAGTCCTGCAACAAACGCTCATTCTCTTGACGAACTGCAAAAAAAAGAACAAGAACAGAAAAAAAGATTAAAATTTATACTTGATGAATGAGGAAGTTATGGTGGAATGAAAACAGAATGTTTATGGAATGAAAGCAGATGAGTGGTGTGTAATGAAAATTTTTTATGGTGAATTTATTGTGACATGAAAGTGTATCCTGTAAATGCTTGTAAAGTTAAGATGAAATTTTTATGTTGTTTTGACATGTATTTGACGACCTGATTCCGCCTTTATTATTTATCACTCTCACAAAAAAAGCTTGAATCTTCTGTAATTGTCACCAAATTGTGAATGCCATGTGACATTACGATCATTTAACATTAACATGGTAACCATCCGGATGTTATTTTATACAGAATTATTGCGTTTCAATTAAAGGCCAGAACATCTGGGTCTTGAGACACTGTTGACATTTTTAATAGTAAATTAAAATTGTGACAGAAAGCTCTTTAATGCTGAACAATTGAAAACTTATGTTTTTGAGGTTAGGAACAGATAAATCATTAGACTGTCAACAGAAATTCTATAATCCTTATATCTAACTTGTTAAAGTGGAATTAAATGAAGTAAAAAAGATGAGAAACTTAAAAACCTTAAATAGACTTTACAGACCCTTCTGATTATTCCAAAAAATCAAAATGTGCTTAAATCATATCCATATTCAAGTCAAAAGGATGAAAATATAATTCTCTGTTCCTTTTCATAAGAAGGCATCAAGATGAAAATAAATTGTGAGCATTTGATAGATTTAAAAGCATGAATCCATTCCTTTCTCTATGTACTATAACAAAAAAAATATTTAAGAATAAGAAAAATGACAAAAAGAAAAAAATTGAGCTGGATAAATAAATATGAATGTTCAGCTCGTTTATTTCTATTTACATTGATTCACTTGATTGGATATTGAGATTATATTGTATGCATGACTTGAAACGAATGAAATAATATCCCATCGATATGATTTTTAAGAATCTTTGCATTTTTTGTTTACTAAACTCTTTGATCATGACTATCTAAATATGTAGACGTCTTATAGAACAAAGAATATCATATTGCATGACTTCTTCGCAACATAATCTGAGACTTTACTGTAAGGACGCTCTCATTAAAATTCTTTTCGTAAGTCAAAAGCGCAATTAAAGACTTTTTTGTTGTTGTTAAGTGAGATTTTATCACATTTTCTCAATTACTTGAAAACAAGAGTGTTTTGAATGATTGTATTTTACTTCAGATGTATTACAGATGCTTGATGTTCCTTTAAGCTTTATAATTACTTAGAATTTCATTTTAAAATAGATTTTCAAGTCGTTCAGTAATTCATTATGTTCATTTCATTTCAATTCGCTATTAAAGCAACGCTTTAGAAAATTTAAATCTTTAAAAACCGTTTAAATTTACGCAAAATTAATTCCAACCTTCAGATTTTCTTTTAAAGCCATAATTTCTTGTTGGAAACACAAAAGGGCAAAAAAATCTATTTTGAAACAAATTATAGACACGTTTCTACGTCTGCTCCACTCATAATTTGATACTGAAAAAGATGTTGGGTGCTTATTTATGGCTATTAATCAAGGGCACTGTGAAGAACAAAAAGTATTAAAACTTAGTGGAATTCTATTCTTGCTTTCAAAGAGAAGTGAAATAAGAAACTTTTCTAATTAAATTGTTGCTTGAGTTTTAAGAAGCTCGGCCGGAATTCTCGTTAAGTTAAACAGCCAAATAATGTAGCTCAAAGGTTTGATTTTACTTTCATTGAACTAATTATTTCCTAATTGCCCACTTTTTGTACTAATTGATATCAATAAAATAAGCAACAGCCTCAATAAATCCACATCCTTATCTATGACGCCCCATAACAATAAATCCCAAATTGTTATGTAACATAAAAAAAAAAAATATTGACAAAAATTGATTGACTGTTTTGGTATTGAGTCATGACTATGATTTATACATTTTACATTCACAACCTCCCCTTTTAATATGAATGATCTGTTTTCTATATGCTGATTGTTATGAAGGCACGAATATGGTCTCAATATTTTAATACAAATCAAATACAATGAATTGGGCTGTAATTATTATTATTGATGGTTATGCTTGTATCGAGGCTTTTATGAATTGTAGTCTATAAAAGTGAGGTTATGTCGAGCACATGGACACAATATGATACAGTTTGTTCTGCTCGGACTAGATATTAGACTGATTCTTGTGATAACAAGACCAGAATCATCGTGGAAAGCCTCAGATACACAGATATTAAGAGTATCTAGATCCGAACTCAAAATTACACCTCAAAAATGCCTAGAACTTCAAAATTCTACCTTAAAATAATAAAAGTAACCCTCCAGCCTTCCATTTAACGAATCGTGTTCAATTAGATAAAATGTGTAGACCCAAAAAGAACTTCATCGTCAATATAAAACTAAGCGGAAAGTGTTTGGTTTACGACATCATACTTCTTGCTGTTCCTTTACACTGACAAGCATATGTAACATATGAGAGAAAGTAAAGACTCATAAAATCATGAAACATGTCATCAAATATAATGATGTTGGGACTAAATGTACGAAATAGTCACGAAAGCGTGAATCAATAAAAAATTTTGGGAAAGGATCGATTGAAAGTAGGAGAAATGAAAGATTTATTCCTTTTTGCTAGCTTTTAGTTTTTTATTTTTCGTATCCTTCAACTTGTGCTACACAAAAAATGTCGACTGTAATTTAATTGCGTAAAGTTATTTCCCTTTCATCAACTACAAGAGTGACAATTTAAGCACAGACATTTTGCCTTTCACGTGCTGACTGTTTTATGTACAAAGGAACACATAAAGTACATAATAACAGCAGAATTTAATTAAATAAGAGCAGATAAAATTTGTTGTGGATTAACAAAGTTAGAGTTAGTACATAGTTCACTCTATATGAAGCATGAAAGGATTTTCCATGCTGAGCAAACAGTAAAGTCAGCGGTTGATCCAAAAGATGTTTTGAATTGTCAGTAAATGCGTGTCTGAAGCGCAATTGTTGAGATTTGAAAATTAATTTTCAAAATAACGGTTTTTGAAGATTTAAAAAAAATAAAATGCTCACTTCGAAAAGTTTTTTGTGAATTGTGCTTTAATTAATGACAATTTCAATGATTTAACCATGTCTTAAGCTTTAAAAAGATGGCAAAATACTTTATTAAATAGTTACAATACTCAAAACGCTCAAGTTTTCATCTTAATCGCAAAATTTACATGATAATTCAAAGTTTACAGTCACAGTCATCTAAAATAAATAAAATTTCATACATCCGATTCAAAAACAAGTTAAATAAAAGATAAATCTCATCTAAACATCAACAGTGACAGTTGAAGCATAGTATTAAGTGTTAACAACTCTCAACATTACCACAAATCCCGATTACAAATGATAGTTCACATATCAGATATAAAGCACAGATGGAAGCCACATCTTTACATTTTGGTGAATAAATTTTAGCATCTATTTATGCATCATCATCGCAGTTTGCATGCATATGATGCATAGTACAAATATAATTAGTTTTGAAGCTATTTTACATGTAAACAGTTCAGGAAAAGTCATGTAATTTAAGTTGTACGTGCATAGAGTACAAGAGCTTCATTAAAATGTGTAATTATTTGTAAATTTTCTTAATATCTTACAATTATGGTACAGACTAAAATTATAGAAATTTGTTCGAGTGTTAAGCTTTTAAATGCAAATGAATTTCCCTTTTAAATGTACATTTTGGGATGTACAGCAAAAACCCTAGAAAATGATGAAGTATGTGAAATTTGATCCACAACACGTGTTTTGAATTGAATATGGAAAAAAAGTAAATTAAAGTGATTAAGGTTCTTATTTTTATGAATTCAAGAGCTACAAATTGTTTTATCGTTATCAATTCACGACGTAGATATACTTTCGGGGTCAAATTTGTTTACATTGTCTGAATAATTGATTTTTAAATGAGGTTATATTGTTGTTACATGCAAGACTTACTCAAATATTTGAGAATGTTTATTTATTTTACTAAAAAACGTAAGTGAAAAGTATTTATACATCTATTTATATCCATAAACTCGAAAATAAACAGAAAAATCAAAGAATATTTTGCTTATATAACAACAACATCCTTGAATATCTTTCAAAATATTTGTATATCCAATCTGAAAATTCCACAATAAATACTGTCTATAAATTCTGTACCTTAACAAAAAAGCTAACCTCAAAAAAGGACAAAAATGAATTAAAATTTTAATTTAGTTTCAAAAACTTTTTGCATATGTGACTTGATTCCATAATGACTGAGGTGATGAATCCTCTTTGACATGAAAAATATGCGTAAATTTAATAGGCTGCATGAAAATTTTTCTTAGAAAGACACAAAATCCTTACAGTGTTGTGAATTGTAATTTTTGTCACGTGTCGTTTCTTTCTTTTTTTGGCTCTACAAGTTAGACGAAATGTGTTAATAGAAAGGAGATTCAGGGTTAGAGCTTGATATTGTTTGGATCAGTATTGTCTAAACTATGTGTCGCGGAACACATCGTGTGTTAACTAGAGCGGCACACTGTGTCATCATGCGTTGCTTAGTATGTCACTCTGTGTCTCTAAATGTTTCATTCTATGTCGCTTAGTGTGTCACTCTGTGTCGCTGAGTGTGTCACTCTGTGTCGCTCTGTGTCATTTATTGTGTCATCCTATGTCGCTTAGTGTGTCACTTTGTGTCGCTTAGTGTGTCACTCCGTGTCGCTTAGTGTGTCTCTCTGTGTCATTTAGTGTACCATACTGAGTCGCATTGTGTCATCTTGTGTCACTTAGTGTGTCACTCTGTGTGTCATTTAGTGTGTTACTTTATGTCAACTAGTGTGTCTCTCTGTGTTATTTAGTGTGTCTCTCTGTGTTATTTAGTGTGTCATCCTATGTCACTTAGTGTGTCATCCTGTGTCATCTTGTGTCGCTTAGTGTGCTACTTAGTGTGTCATCCTGTGTCGAATTGTGTCATCTTGTGTCGCTTAATGTGTCACTCTGTGTCACTAAGTGTGTCATCTAGTGTGTTACTCTATGTCAACTAGTGTGTCACTTAGTGTGTCACTCTGTGTCACTTAGTGTGTCACCCTGTGTCCCTTAGTATGTCACCCTGTATTCTAAAGGTGTGCCGAGGTACAGAAATGATTTGAACAACATTAAACCAGATCATAAATTCGCTTAAAATCCATCATCCACCAACACTGACTACACGTAAAGGAATTATTTTGCGACAGTGAAAACTTTCTTTTATGGCAATGACAATGATTAATGATTGAGAGGATTATGAGTTTTAATAAAAGCGGAAATTAAAAGACGAAAAATATCATTTTGGACATTAATAAAAAGTGTGAATAAAAGATTAAATTCTTATGAATATTAAGTGATACCTTTAAAGCTTTCTGTCTATCCGCATTAAAATTACATTTTTTTTATATTCTGCATCACTCATTCAGCACAGCACTCCAGCTTTATATAAATTTAGACTATTACAAAGCATAAAATCCATGTTTGAATGTCTGATGAATCTTGGGTAGTAATCCATGTTTTTTTGTTAGTTTGTTCCATATTATTAAGCACACACGCATTAGTTTCACACACAATAACTTTTATGATTTGTTTATGGCACTTTTTCGTTAGATTTTGTTTCATCATTATTAATTTCTTATTTATCCTTAAGCTAAACAGTAGTTTTATATCAATTTTTTTACGACTGTATCGTCAATGTATTAAACTTCCTTTTTTTATGTATTTTGAGTATCTTCTTCTAGACTTATATTTAGATATTAAATTCTCGATTACATACAAAAAACGTCAATTACTAAATATGATCATTATCAACATTTTAATTCTTTTTTTTTAGGATGATTACTTCTTCTGCTACCTTAAGTTAATCTTCTTGTGTATCAATATATCTCATTATATATTAATATCAATTTTGCGTATCAAATTCATTTTTTTTGTTCATCATAATAATAATAATAATAATAATTTTGATGCTATAAAACAGAAAGCAACAGGAATGACGACTTATGCTACTACTAGCTGAATATTATGGGTCAATTACCACCTCCGCCAGCTGGATAATGAATGGGACGTGTGTCTCTGGAAAATGTATAAACATGACGCGTTTGATTTTGCACTTGAGTAACACTAGCGTGAGTTAAGGTTACAATTACAGCCAATACTGCAAACAGTACGAGACCCAAAAAGACAGTCATCACAATACAAACGATACGTTTGCGTTTTGTTATTGATTCAGAATCATATTCTTCTTCATCCTTTTGTCCCATTGATGATGAGCTCTTTTTTCGACGATTTTTATGTCGACGACCAGTTGTTGTCTTCTGTTGTGCTCTATATGATTTGTATATTGTATTAAAGTCCAAACCACCAAATTCAATTGGAAAACTTGATGGATCTGGTGGTAATAAATCAGCTCCATCTCCACTACGACGTTTTAAATCATCCAGTAATAATTTATTACGATTTTGTGGTAAGGGCGAGATCAGTGGCGAATGATGTTTCTTTATAGAGCCACTAGCACTTAAACCGGCGGGACTTAAATTGGGACTCATTATAAATGGTATATCCAATGGATCTGTATCTGTTATAAAGCTCTTTGATTTTCTCGATTTAAACAATTCACGATTCTCTTTAGTGTTATTGCCACTTGGGCCATTTTTATATTTTAAACTATACGATTTTTTCATATCAAAAACAGGTGATTTAACTTGATAAACATTTTCAAAAGATTTATCTAAAGCTAATAGTGGAATCGGTGCTAAAAATTGTGGATTTAATGCAGACACCGTTTGCTGATGACGTAGCATTTTTGCAGTTGTACCTGTATTCATTAATGCTCGTGGATTTACTGAACCTTGACTAAGTACTTGATCTAAACTATTCGAACTTGATGGACGTGGACTAGGCGATTTACGTGAATGTCCAGGCTGTGGTGATGGCATTGGTGATGGTTTCCATACATCTAAAAATTGTGACTGTTCATCTAATCCCTGTGAATTGCTACGACTATTACTACGTGAACGATACAATTCGCCTTCAAGCGAATGCTTTTTTGCAGTCTGTTGAAATGGCATCGATGAATGTTGTTGTGAATACATTAAATGTTGCTGAACCGGTGGCTGTTGCTCATCACTACTAAATGAATTACTTTTTACGGCAATTTCACGTTTCGCATGAGATGAACGTTTTTGTGGCTCATGAAATGAACGATGCATAGAGCAGTTACGACGTGATGGTTCTCTTTGTTGCTGTAACTGTTGCTGTGCGATATGAACAGCTGTTGCAATAGATTTAAATGACGATGGCTGTTGTGTATGATGTCGAACACTATAATGTCGTGATAATGGCACAATTTTTATATTTTCTTCATCAGCTGGTGAATGAAATGAAGGCGTCTTACGTAAATGTTGTAGAGACGTTGATACAGTCGATGGTAGATCCATCATATCAATAGTCTCGCCACGTCTAAAGCTACTCGATTTTCTCATTGGTGGTGGAGGATAATCCTCTTCCAGACTACTCGACACACACATCGCATTCTCCATACTATTCGAACTTGGATGTTGAATACGAAAGATTTCATCACTAATATTAGGCGACGATCGACGTGACGATGGAGGAGGTTCATCCATATTTATAACCAATGGTCCAATATGTCTAGCAGATAATGCTGCAGATGTTAATGGTGTATAATTGTCAACAATCATTGAGACAGTACGATCAACAGGTTTAAGTTTCGGAGGACGTCGACGTCCACTGCCAGTTGATGCACCTGCTCCATGCAACTCAACAGTTGTAATTTGTGAAATATCCATATTGTTTTATCAAAAAGTAATTTATTTCTTTGTATACAAAAAAGCCCAGTATAATATTTTCCTTACTGCACAAAAACTGCTGCTTCTTATTTCCTTCAAATTCGATATGGAAGACAATAAATTCGTATTAATTTCTTTTTATAATTTTTTTCTCCTTTGTCGATAACATTTGGATAGGTCAAATGAAAATATTTGTTGTTATATCCACATTCGCACTCGGATTCTCAGTTTGGCTATGATGATAATGAAGAAGTAGATAAAAAAATACTTTTTATGTCTGATAGTAGAAAAATAATCCACGAAAAAATTCTATTTTCGATCCAAAACCTTGTTTATGTTGTAGTAGAAAAAAAAGCTTTGCTTCTCTATATTTCACAAAATTATTGTCATTTTAATGCGACTTTTTTTGATATTCTTCTCAATTGTCTATCATTTCTTCAAAGTTTTTTTTAGGTTATTTTATTGAATTTGAGCTTTAAACATTTTGCTAAATCTTGTTGCTGCAAACATTTTAGGTTGTTGATCTGTATGGTGAGAAATAAGGATATATTATAGACATTGGGCAGCACAATGCATTCAAGTTAAGCTTTGACGTCAGCAAATCGTTGCTACGTGACTCTCAGCCTAGCGTAGCTAACTATTCTTGTTCTGAATATTTTGTGCCACCCAGATACGTAGATTAATGAGAAATTATGCATGAACTATTGACTATGAATTTCATCGCCATTTTTCTTGTTTTATTTCATGTCCCTCTCATCACTCAATTTCCGATTCCGAAATAAACAGCATCCATATGTTAATGCTGTTGTCCGAATTAATCTTATATATAGCAATACATTCCTCACTCTTTGAGATACATAAAAGCAGGATTAGGAGAAAAGTATATAAAAGAAGAATCATAATTCTTCATTAGAGGATTGACTATAACCAGCAAGACATTAGTATCTGTGGAGTACTTAACTATTAGTAAAGAAAATTCGTTCATCTCTATTTGCAACATGAGATTAGTGAAAGTTCATGATGATTCTTCTAAAAATAAGCTCTATGTAGGTGGTCGGATGGGATGAAAGCACTTGTGCCGTTTCATATTCTTTTTTGAGGTTAATCTCTTATCATTATTCAGCGAAAAGTTCTAAACATATACATGAATATTTATGTATTTATTTTGTATCATGGCAGCATAGCTAGAAAATGTAAAATAAGCCAAACCGCAAACATATCATGAATTATGTGCGAAGGAAAGACGAAGAAAAGGCACATCAGGATGCGTATTTATCAGCACATAAAGCCATGTCAATATAAATAAATCTCCAAGACATCTAATGAATATAATACGCATCTTTCTGCCATGTTAAAAGTGATTCTCGTGAAAATCGAGAGAAAAATGTTCCATAAAAAAGAGACGACAAAGAGCAAATAAAGCACAAACTCTTGCACACAATATGAATTCATTAAATCGTATATTTGTCTAAATGAATCTTATTTTTTCTCTCGTCGTGTAGTATTTGCTGTTTGACTTAAAGTAAAGGATTTCCTTCATTTGACGTTACCGAGCGCACTTCTTACTGTTTTAGGATTGCTTATTTGTCTAATAATTAAATTAAAGTAAGTTTTATCGATGTTTACTCTTTGAAAAATGGAAAAATACTGAAAATTTGATGACAAACAACAAAAAGGGTGTGCAACTATGAATATTTTATAAAATTTGAAAATTTTTCAACCGTTAAAACAGCGTGTAACATAAAATTGAATATAATAAAGACAAACCACACAGCCAACCTCAATTTTCCAACAAAACCAGCACTAAAATGATGCTCAAGAGACAAACAAACAAATGGCAAAGAAATTTCCCGTCTCTTCTTTCCACAAAAACTTCTCTTAAGTATATTTCACTTCCAAATCTTTGACAACATCACTGTGAAATAATGTTTTGTAACGATAACAGATTTGATTTTCATTTAATGTGTGTTTGTGTGCTCACAAAAATATAGAAATGATGATAATGATAATTTTATTACATTTTTCATACTGAACGTATGTCTCTGTTACAGTTTTCCTTTCTTGAGTTAGGCGGATGGTGATGATTTGACCAACCCTATAACACAATGACTTGTTGGGGCAAACGCAACACAAGTTTTACTTCTTATAATTTTCTTGCCATTTTCTGGCGTGTCATTCTTTTAGATTGAAATTTTTTTCTCTTCTTCTTTATCCTTATTCCTCTTTCCTTCTTCTTTTCCCTTTGTTTTACTTTCAATTTTCTATTTTCTTCAATATGAGAATTGAATGAGATTGCATGTACATAATGAAAAGGGTAAAAGTTGATTATTGAGTGTCTGAATAGACTTATTTAACCGAAGATGGTAAGTGTTATTAACATTATTATTAGTCGTACATGACAGTTGAAAAAAGTAAAACTTTCACCATTCATGATACAAATAAGCCTATTTAAGAAATGGAACAACTGTTTAATGATTTTCAAGAATGGAAATTGAAACAAAGGAACTTGATTGGCTTTTGATGTTGTTGTAGATTAGGGTAGAATTGACTCTTTTGTTGAAATGCAATCAATGAGATTTAATCAGATGATTTCAAACAGAAATAACAAAACAATAAGCTAACGTATTTTTCAGATTCAAATTATCTTCGTTAAATTTAACGAATATTGTTGGAATGTAGTCTCACACCCTTTGTATTTACATTTAGTTTAGAATAAAATTTCAGAATATTTCAAAGAATGTATTTAATTAAATTTACTGAATATTGTGGCTAGAATACTATTCATCTGTTGCTAATTAAATAAACGTCAAAAGTTCTAAGCTATTACTTAATTAGAAAATTTGAAGATGTCAATCAAACAATCCATAGCACTAAAATTTCATGTCAGTACACACACATAAATAAGATTAAAATGAATTAAAATATGGTAAAAACTTAATGGACACATGTTCAAGTAAGAGGATTATAATTGATGCTATCATGGCTTTAAATGTCGAGCACTAAAAGTTTATACAAATTACAAAACAATTTCCCATTTAATGCTATGCAAAAAAGTATCACATATGATAGCAATAATGGGATGCTTGACCACATGATACTGTTTATAATGCTTATGGCTATTTTCGTTATCTTCTCTTAACATACGAATATGTACACATCTATTACATATTATGCTTAAAGCACAAGCATCATCTTTATTCATTTTCATGATTTATGTGGATAAAAACTTATTTTTTGCGACTTGTTGACTGCTTGTGGATAGACAAAAAACTAAAACAGAATGTCATAAAGTCGAACAATCCAGAAGACAACAAGTGAACGTCATCTTGTTTTACGGTATATGAACTTTATGGCAATGATTATCATCAATCTGCTATGTTGATTTATGATAGTTGATTCTTCATCATTTTGTGGAATTGATAATTTCTACTTTTTTAATTAAAAATTAATCATAATTCATTCGTAACATCAGAAAATCATTAACAGCCATGTGTACTACAGTTCCATTGACTTATTCATTAAGCCTGTGTCAAAGCTTATGAATACAAATCAAAGAACGAAGAGAAATAAAGTTTGCTCTCATTCCAACTCTATTACGTCCTTTTGATTATAGCTCAATTTCGCAACATAAGCATAAACATTATTCGACTATGTTGATTTTACTTATGACATATATAACATTATTATCCATTAATTTCTTATGCGTACAGAAACAGATATTAAGACATAGATGTAGATATATATGAATGAACATTAAATCCAGTTCTTTTGCTCTCAGCAATTCTTAGCTCTTTACAAATGAATGAGTTTTCGAGAAAGAAGGATTTTATTCAGGCTTTAATGGATGTGACGCATTTGTGGATAGTCTTTAGATATTTAAGATAGATTTTTAAAGATATAGAAAGGATAGTGACGCATCTTTAAAGGATTGAAATTTTCAAAGCTTTCTTTGTTTACAAATATTTTCAAAATAATGCAAACTGGTTATTTGTACAATTTCTTATCAAAACAGACTCCATATTGGATATCATATCGATCTTACTGTAATAAATGAGCAGATATAAAGTAATTACTGAAAACAAGACTCCTAAAACTGACAGAAATGACCAAATTAATCATTTTTAGAATCTTGATCCTTTTTGGTTTAAAGGGGTATGAAACTACAGTAAGAGTTCTCAAATTAAATAAGCATCAACCCAGCCAATCATTCAAACCCAAGATAAAACTCATTTCCACATAAAAAGAAGACGCAAGAGTGCTCAAAAGAGATTTTCCAAGAAAAAATCCTAAAAGAAAAAGTCCATTGGACAAAAAACAAAAATCCATTGAATTGCAAATAGCTAAAAATAAGCAAAAATCTTTTAAATAAAAGAAAACTCCTTACAAAGACTTAATTTAGCATTACTTAAAGAATTACAAAAGCGTTAAGACTGACTCAAGGTCAACAAACAATAAAAATGATGTCTAAGCATCTCCGGATTCATAACTAAAAATCCTTAAAAAAGACTTGATTCCTTTGTCATGACTTAATTCCCTTCCTTATAAGCATCGAGAGGAAAGAAATATAAAGACAATAATCTCGGCTCATTATGACAATAAGCTGTAGCATGAAATTAGTTTTTTTTTTCTTGTATATTTATGCCATCATGCTAGGATATTAAATGAGATTGAATTAACGTCAATGGGGAAAAATTACAGAGAGCTAATTTGCTTCATCTATCCACCCACCCAATAATAGTATAATATACAGCACAAGAAAAAAACCCGACAATTTCTTAATGAGCTGTGAAGTTTTCTTCTAAGGAAAAAAACATATTTTTTCATCATAACTAAAGAAAGGAAGGAGAATTGGGAAACAGTAAGTAAGTTACAGTGAAGAATATCTTTTGATAGTGACATTTAATTAAAAATTACAGTGTGATGTATGTTTTTGTACAGAGTAGATGGATTACTTTATAGCATTCGTTCTCTTTCGAATTTTAAGAATCTGAACTGAGGAAGCTAATGCTTGTCTGTCTGTTAAACTGTAGAATAAGAGATTTAATGTTCAAAAGTTCATTTGGAGATTGAAAACTTGAAATTAATGAATTTTTTGTTGTAACGTACATTTGAGATTTGAATAATACTTATTGCACATAGTTGGAAACCCCTTTTCATACAAATGTTCAGTTTTTGATTAAGCTGCGAAGAATAAACATCAAATACTATTTAATTGCGCTTGAATGAGCCAAAGCTTGATCTTAATTCATCTTTATATCCAATAACGTAAGTGAAGATTCAAATAAATTCATTTTAAATCAATTTATTGCTTCAAAATTCAAATTTGATGAACTTTTCCATTAAAAATTTAATAAAAATCCAAGTCGACTATGATTTTAAATCTTTTAAAAACTTCACAAAAATCCAATAAGAGTTAACAAACTTCACATCCATTGAAGAGAGTCTGGATGAGAATTAAATAATTTGCTATATAGTTTAACGTTCCAACTGTATGGATGTCACAAAAATAAACCTCACATGGATGTATGATGTATTCAGTAAAGTATTTAAGTCTCTTTATTTGTGTTGTTAGTGTACAAACATATTCAGCTATGGATAAAAGTAACATTTATGTTTCCAATTTTCTCTCTTATTTTTTTAATGCTTTCTTTTACATTCCTGTTTCTTTTTATTCCTACATCTCGGTACTAGTGTATTTACGTCTTTTACACACAGCTCATGTTGCATTTAATGTAATTTATTTTTAATGCTCGATATTATCAAAGAATTTAATTAAGGAAAACAGGCAGTTTAAAACAAAATTTCAGAGATAATCCATACTGTTGCTGTTGCTACTGTTGCTGCCGTTGTTATTGTTAAGGATCAATGTATTCTCTTTTCTAATCGCCTTTAATAGATTTTTCAATTTTTTACGCTGCTGGAAACTTTTAAGCAACAAAAAAATTTTCGCTAATGAGCTTTGAGAAACTTTTTCTTCAATTTTCTTTTGTTTCTGTTCCTTTCAATCTCCTTTTCGTCTGTATTATGCAAAAATGCTTTCAGAATAAACAGATATTTTTAGAGCAAAAAAAGTTCATTTCATTGGTTTAAAGCGAGAAAAGAAAAAGATTTTTAAAGGATCAATTTTTTATTGGAAGATTTAAAGTGTACTTTACAAATGACGTCGCATACTTAGAAGGAAAGGGAAGTGGAGTGAAGCTTTCTTATTTGTAACGTTATTGTCTGGATGGAGATAATTTATGGAAATTCGAAATCATATCCTTGTAGACAGGTTCTTATTGTACTAACTTCCAGGTGGAATAGGGTGCGTTTATTCGAGTTACAAATTGAAGATTTCGTGACAAGATACCCAAATGTTAAGCTTATAAATCAAATAATCCCAATCTGTTTCATTCGATGTTGTCTCTAACAGAGAAATAGACCGCTTTTAGATACCGTAGTGGTCTTTTTTGCCATAAAATATGGTTTTTGTCTGTAAGGGTGTATGACTAGTTGTCATGGTATCAAGAAGTCTCATTAAAGCACTGATTCTAGATGTATAAAATTACTTCTGAACATCAGAACAATCAATTCATATTTCTCACAAGGCTTTGACCTCAAAAACCTTGTCATTCAATCTTTAACTAAATAATCAGATCTTTTCAATAAAATACAACATATAGACTCTACATTTAATATTTTAGGCTTCATCTGATATGATAGTGTCTTATTAACAATATTGAGCAAATAAAATGTGATAATTTATCTTGACTTCCCCACAGAACTCATTTTGATTCATTAAATATTGGAATATGTAATCAAACTCTTCAGATCTCGGGGTTGTTTACTCATTATGTTCAAAATCTGGAGAGGGGTAGAAGGGTAGAAGGGCATGGAGAGAAGTATCAAGTCCAAAAAGAGGAGGGGTTGACTTTCTCTGGATATGCACTTGTCTAGTACTAATAAGGACAGAGAAATGTATGAAATTTCAAATCATACTTAGACATTATATGACAGTAAGAAGTGAGTCTGAATATAAATCACTGATGGATGACCCCGCGAAAATTTCATTTCAAATCAATTTCTTCAACGACTCTACACAGCACAAAAAAAAGTATGATACAAGAAAGAGCAAAATGAGAATTTAATTTTATCTCTCCCTAAATTTAAAACTGACACTTTCAGGATATGAAAACAATCAGCAACAAAAATGGAGAATGGCGGGTTTAACCCAAATTTCATGTTAAGTGGAACAAAAAACATCATTTGTAATATCTTTTTTTATTCAACTTCCATTCTCGAATGGGATATACGCACAAAAAAATATTGTTGTCTATCCGGAAGGCATGAAATTCATTTCTGCAATCAATCAAATTGTAATGCTACTGCGTAAAAAAAACTGAAAGATCATTGGATCATTAAACTATTTTCAAGCCTTAAATTATCATTTTTATGAATATAATCATGAACTTTAAGTTCTAAAGCATTTAACATCCTGAAAGTCTCAACAAAACTTTTTTATTTTGTTGGTGAGAATCATGAATAATAAAAAAAGTTTAACGAGACATATAAAATTTTTGATGACATCACATTTTAATTTAATTATCACGATTAAATCTTATGGAGCATTTGAGCCACTTATCACGGCATCTACGGTATGTTCTTGGTTCTATTGTACTTTTTTATATTCAATTTTTTAAATTAGTAAACTTTTTTTGTTCCTTGTAAAAAAATTACATTGTGTGCCTTTAAAGGAGTGGTGGACAACCTGAGTGACGTGACACAACTTTTTGGATAAGCATTGATCAAAGTTGCATATGGAATACGGTTCATGGCATTTGCAATTATTTCTGAGGGTACACTAGAGAAACGCGGCACACAGGTTGCCGGAATATTTGGGAAATACCATGAACAGTGTGCGGTTTTAGTCGATGCTTTCCACCAAAGAGTGCCGCAACACACAGTTTGCCCACCACTGCTCTTGTGTGTTCTATTTCATTGAACCGTATGCCATGTACAGTTTCGATCCAGGATTACCACCAAGATGTGCCCTGACACAAAAAAGGTTGCCCACCACTGCTTAAAACTTAAAGCATTGCATTTATTACAAAACTTTTCAATTTAAACTACAAAGAATATTTTTTTTTCTTGCCCCTGCAAAATGAGAAACTTAAGCCTTTAAAAAAAACTTTTTTATATCCGCCCTCATTTTTTTCAATCTATTTTTTTTAGATTGTTGTTAAGACGAAGAAGAGAAGATAATAAAAAAATTCTTAAGATATTCAAATTCCTTAAATGAAACTTCAATATATATTCAATGTAGATGTGCTATTATGAGAATCTCGCATATAGTGTAGAAAAATGCTTAGTAAGTAATATAAAATTTTTTTATTGAATTTTTTTAAAGTCTTTTTTTCCAACGTTTATGTTTGTTCAGGATGTAGTTCATAAACTGTGGGAACTTTTAGATATGAGCAATTCCATGAATCGATTTTTCTACAATTTTTTCTCCAAATCAAATTTTCTCTCTTTCTGAAGCATAACGCAGCACATTTTGGGTCTCAACACTTAGAATTAGATGAATTCTACCTATTTTGTTATTCACGTTATGTCTAAAGTGGTTAATTAAAGAAATATTTCGATTCTACGAGAAATTACTCTGTTGCCAATGAATGAGTCTCCAATATGTTTTCAATAATTTTCTTAATTTGACAATGATTTTAGCTCATATGAATAGCTAATATAATAGTTTTTGATTCATATTAAATGTTGTGCGAATATTGAGCTTTAAATATCTTTAATTAAGCCATAATCTCAATTCCACGGAAATTTTTTGATGGCAACAGAGTAATTGTAGAATTTTTAAGACGCTTTGTGGAGACAAATTTAAAATCATAAAGACCGTTAAATTTGTAAAATATTAAATTAATTAATTTTTTTCAACTTATTGTACGACCTGGTCGAAAAAAAATTCTACGTCAGTAACGGATAGTTTTTGCTAATTTACTCGAATATTTTCCATTATACTATATGATTTAATATTTTTATCCTATAGAACTCGCCGAGACACACAATTTGGTACCAATTTTACACATTTTCGATGCTTGGTTCCTTTGTTACAGCCATTTATATGACCGTTACTGACGAAGAATTTTAGGGATTTGATAATTTGAGCTTACGAAGCCATTAATAACTTTCTTTGTGTACCAGCTAATTTAAAAATTTTTGGACTCAATTGTGTATGAGCTTCTCGCTGACATTTCTGACTATTAAATTTATGAATTAAACTTGTTTAAGATAGTTAAATTAACATTTTTGTTTAAAAATTTAGTAACGGTTGGCCATAAATTTGAATTTTTTCAACGAAATTTAGTCAGCAAAATTAATGTAAACAAACAAAGATTCATTGAAAACTAATTAATGAAATAGAATTAAACTAATATTCAGGCAGAAAATGATTAAATGAATTTAATTCTGTGCGATGATCGATTTTAATCAAAGGTAATGGAATAGATTTAGTGATTTTTTTTCAATCCAAATTTTTGATGCATTCACACAAATTCTTCTATAATATTTAAATTATGGAAAACCGTTATTGACATTTCCTCAAATTTTCGACCAGGCCGTGTATCTTTGAAAGCTTAAATGTTCATTAATATTGCGTTCTGAATAGAAATCTGACAATTATATGCTTTAGAGTTAGAGAATTCTTTTCTTAAAAATTTCAACAAGTAGAAGTAGAATTGCTACTCATTTTTTCAAGTGCAACGTTTTCATGGAATAGCTCATATTTGGATATGGAAAATGTTTTTGACTACTTTGGTAAACAGGAATTAAGTTCATTTAAGATACATTTTAGGTTAGTAAATGTCAGCAGTTTACTTCCTTAATAGTTTGATTTACAGTTGCAGTTTGGTGCTGTTAGTTGACTCTGTGGAGTAATTGGCAATGAGTTAGGAGTAGTAATTTGATGTTTGTCGGAAATAGTTGTCTGCAGAGTGACACAAATGAAAAATGTTCGACATTAGAGCTCTTAAGGCTTCGTCACGGATCTCTAAAGGCTCCGCTATGGTCAGCTCCCTGTAGCATCCATAAAACTGATAATATTAGTCGACTTTCATGTAGTGCCAATGAAAAAGCTTCCTCGAAGCTTTAAAAGCTCTTTGGTAGACTAAGTTCAACATTCGTATTCAAAGGACAATCCGGAAGTGTTAAAGAAGGAAAATCAAACTTGGTAGGAATCGAATGTAAGAACCTTCTGAAAGAATCTAACATTAAGAACAACCAAATTTGTTCTAACTCACTACACAATCCCATAAAGAGGCCTTATTACCCTTACTTGACAAAATCACATTCATACCTTAAAATCTCCTCAATTCTTAATCAAATCCCAGGTCAAGCTACCATTTGATTCTTCAAATACAAGAACTTACTTAATATTATTCAATTAAAATGCCGTCTGCAAACAAAAGGACTGAATTACTAATTGAGAACAGACAAATGTTTTTAATTCATAATGTTGCAACCTTTTTATGAAAGTCACTAAACCTACAGAGAGACACCAAATGTGTAGGCGTAATTGAATGATTTCCAAACCCTTTTTTCCATAACTCATGAATACAGTTGCGTATTATAAATTCATATCTTAATAGTAAATATGTATTTTAATAGTTAGTATCATATAAAGCAGTAAGTTAATCAGTCAGGCAATGAATTTTAATAAGCCAACGTTTCCTTTTCCTCATGAGAACACTTAGAACAGCGAAAAGATCTTGCCATGTGCTCAATAAGATTTTTTATAATAAATTATTCATTTCACATAAAATAATTAATCAGGAAGATGTGAAGGAGGTGATTTTTATGCAGCACCAATGTTTACACAAGAATTTATAAATTATCCGAAAAAAACAAGTGGATTGAACTTAGACTATATGAAAAGATAAATGATAAAAAAATCCTTCAACACAAGAAATACACAAAAAAAAGGTACACAATGAATGGCTTGAGCATGAGACAGAAAAAGGGACCCACCAACATTCTCTCTAATCTTCTTCATTGTGGCTTTCGTTCTGTTATTTTTTTATATATTCAAACATAGCATTCTTTTATGCTTTCAAATCATTATGTACGGCAGAGAAAGGAGGTAAGAAGCAAAAATAATTAAAAGAATGTACGTAGCAGCATCAACGGTGGTAGTAAAGTTATGTAAACAAAGGAGATTTTTTTTCGCTTTCAGCATTCACCTTTTGTTGTTTTACAATGTAGATATGTAGATATTATGAATAGACGACGAACTGGTGCTTTCTACGAAATGAACAGAATAAAAATGGGAGGAAAAAAATTAATTTCTGTCATCATCAACTAAAGCGTAAAAGAAGCAGCAACACAGTCTTTTTTGGGTTTCGTAACGTATTCCTTGCATGATTTGTGGCATATTCTATTAAATATTATCAGATTTTGGGGAATGAAGGATTAGTTTTGGGACCAAATACCTTTATAAGCTAAAGAGTCTCGAAGGACAGTGAAATATGGATACTGGGATAGAACTGGAAGGGGATATAAATGACTTTTTTTGTTTTGCCATTAAATAAACAAACTTTAAGCTTTCTGGAACTTATTTTAGGGCAATGAGGAAATCCTTTGTTATAAAAATTGATTTTTTGTGAAAAAATTTTGTCACCTCGGAACTTTGACCTTTAATTTTAGACTTGTTATTTGTTTATTAAATGTTTTTATGATTGTAAAGTATAAAGCAAGTGTGAGCAAAGCCACAAACCCCAATATTCTTTAGTAAGTTGCTTTAATTTTGTTAAATTTTCATAAACAAAAAAAGCGCGGGAAAATCTCTTAAATTTATTCATATTCAAATGTTTTATTATAGACTATACCCTTAAGTCTGAGACTTGACACAGAGGATTTCGTACATTCCACATGCAAGCAAGTTTATAAATGGATAGCTCCACGACCACCCACGAATATGACAAAACTTTCCCAAGGAACAATATTTTTTCACCCACAAAAAAAAAGGATAAAGAATGGAAAGCATTAACAATGGAACTGAGAGAGATGGTTTCAATTGATATGGCAATAAAATGTTTTCCATGTATTTTATGTAACGTCGTGTGGGCGAATATTTCAATAAAAAAATTTTTTTATATGTTAGCAAACATGAAATTTGATACCTGGAGTGTGTAGAGAATTATAGCATGAAATTTAACGTTTTCAGGTGAATCATCAGTTTAGGGAAAAGGATTTTTTTTATATTTTCCTTCAGATTTTTTTCGTTATCATTGTTATAGAGGAGAAGTAAGCATGACAAATCGTCTTTTCATCTTTGTAAAATCACTGTGGAGAAATCAGCATTCAGCAATTTTCTATTTCTAGACATTAAATTTGCTGAATGATATTCTTGATCAACAGTCAACTTACTGTCAATGAAGTAAGTATAAATCACAACTAGAATTTGTATTGAGTATTTAATGAAATTTAACGAATTTTTTATTTTTGAAAATTTAACGGTTTACTAAAATTCAAATTAGTGTGTTCAGTCACTAAATTTTTCTTCTTGAATGTAGCTTTTAGTTGTAAACATTGAATTTATTAACAAAAGTCGTCGAAATTTAAAGAAAACAGTGGTAAATCCAGCGGAATTGCTAAAGCATTGTGAGTGGATCGTAAGTATGTCACTTGTTAAACATCCAGCCACAATAAAATTGCAGATTCAACATCGAATTTAAATATTTTTATCAGATTCAACAAAATCTTTAATCTTCCTACCATGACCCCATTAATCAACCCATCCTCGCATTAAAATTCAGTACAAGCGAATACATCCTATTTACATGTAATCATCCATAGCACTCATACGCAATTAAATTGTGTGTCATTTGCGAAGAACATATAAATCTACGAGAGATTTTTTTCAAAAAGATAGAAAATAGCAGCGACTATGGTATATGCCATACGATAGCAGTGAATTTTAAAGAGAGGAACTTCCTTTTATTAAATTGTAAACAAAGAACTTCAAAAAAGGGAAAAACGAGAAATTAACTTTTATATTCCTAGTATCAACAAAGGAGATTATGTAACATTTAATTAAAATGTGCTTACAGCTGCTTTTGGGAAAGAGCCTTAAAAAGTCACAATTCTTTTTTTTCTGTGTCAAAAATGAGAACTTCAATGACTGAGCTTCTATTTGATATCGTTGAATCAATTTAATAGAAAATTGGCTTTTATTTTACGTCACAATTGACTTTTCATTACAGGCACAATATGGTTAAAACCCACCGAGAGAGTATCTTAATTATGTTGAACTTTGGGCATCAAATTCCATTAGGAAATGTCTGATTTTGTGTATGTTGAAGGTTAATGATTGCAGAAAAGTTTTGATTGTGGGAATTTTTGGCGCATTTTTATTTTAGAAACTCATTTTTAATTAGGAAATTTGATGCTTAGGATATATTTAGCGTCGGGCATGACTTAATCACTATGTATAGGTATGTCTAGGTAGATTTACATTGTCTAAATTAAAAAATTGGCTCAATTTTTGAGTTTTGATTAGAATTAAACAAAATTAAGGTTTAAGGGGTGTGAATCTGTGTTTATTAATTTTTTAAGGGTGTGAAACTACGCAATGTAGATAAAACTTGGTTCTACAATCAGGAAAATTGCAAAATATCTTTGTTATCTTAGAAATTCTCAATATTGTTGGATATCAGTCACAAAAAGCATTAAAACACACACAGAGCATTAAAACTCCTCAATAATTAGCTTCATTTTCCTCAAGTCATTCTTATAATTACTCCATAAGTCTCCACAATAAAGATATAAAACTTCTTCATCATCCAATAATTCCAGCCACATGAGAGACTAATCTTCATGATTCATTTAAATAAAAAACTCATTTTTCCAAGAAATTCACGAAAAAAAGAAGCAAAAATAATGACAAAATTATAAAAACGTAATTTCTACAATCAGAATTTGGCGCCCAAAAGTCCTGTTCAACATCTAGTTTCACAGAAAAATGGATTAACGGTTGACAATTCGGCATCACATAAATGCCAAACAGGGTACAACATCGTGAACATTTGTAGCAATTTTCAAACTTAAGATTCTGAGTACATCGCTTTTCAGAGGCGTATTCAGGAGGGAAATTGGGATTGGGAAGGATTCAGGGTTGTTAAACTACTCCCATCCTCCTCTTAGCTAAGGGTTTATCGTAGGAAATCCCCTCAAACCTGGTTACGGCCCTGCAATTGCCACAGAAGAAGACAACATAATACAATGTCAATGCCTGTTTCGATTTAATCCCTTTGTCGATTTTTTGCTCATTTTTAACAAAAAAGACAGTCTTCAAATTCGTAGAATTGAAATACGAATCAAATGAAATGAACACAATAGGCTTTAAATCAATAATTTGATGTGATTTGACAAAAAATATACCTGATTGTTACATGAACGATCTTACAATCAAGAAAGTCATCCTTTTATGTCTCGTCCATCAATTTAATCATAAAAAAAATCCCTAAGCAACCTCTTATGTACATCCCCACTGACCGGAAATGCAATCTCATTTTGCCAATATATTTATATATGAAATTAAATAGTAATTGCTGATCATCGATGCTTGAAGCTTAATCAAACAGTCAATGAAGATTAAATTTCATTCGCACAGCATGAAACAATGATATTGATGTGATATAAAAATCACTTGGCAAATCATTTTACGCTCCATAAAATTCAGATTAATGTCTAGCAGCTTCTCGTACATTTAAATTAAGCAGATACTTTGTGAAATAAACTATGGATTTTTTTACATTATGAGCTTTTTTCGAGTGGGTTGAGGTCAATATTTTAAAAAAGTTTTTGTGAATTATTCAGTAGCAATTGAGGTTTAAAATTCCTATGGTTGCTTTGTTTCCGAGCGACACAAATGAAGCTGGCTCCGACATGGAGCTTTTAAAGCTCTGCTTTGGAGCTTTTAGGGCTCCGCTTCAGAGCTTTTAAGGCTCCGCTTTGGAGCTTTCAAGTCTCCGCTTCAGAGCTTTTAAGGCTCCGCTTCAGAGCTTTTAAGGCTCCGCTTTGGAGCTTTTGAGGCTCCGCTTTGGAGCTTTTGAGGCTCCGCTTTAAAGCTTTTAAGGCTCAGCTTCAGAGCTTTTAAGGCTCAGCTTCAGAGCTTTTAAGGCTACTTTGAATCTATTTTGCTTATACCAAATGGAATCCATCTCCGGTTGGCAGCTATATTGACGCCATTTGACCTCCACATGAAGGCATTGTGTCGCTCGGGTTTAAAGTTAGTAACGAAAGTTCTAGCAAAGCTGAATCACTGTTCATGCAGAAATAGTCGGTTCAAATGTTATTAATTAAGAATAGCAAGCTTGTAAGCTCTGACTTCCACCTGAATAGTTCAAATAAGTTTGCAGTTACCAAGGAAGCCTGTTCGATGCATTAATGTTCACCTTAGTAACAACTAGTATTTTGTTTAAAGTCATAATATTCATCACTCATAGTTGCAATAGAAACAATGATCTCGTTGAGATGAACTCAAGCTGTAAATACTCACAGAGAAGCTTCCATTCAACTCAGTGAACAAGAATAAATTTTTTCAGACAATTTATATTTTGAGAAAAATATTTTCCTCGAATTTTTCATCTTTAATAGACATCCCGAGTGACTTTTTATTTTTGTCATAAACGCATGCACATTGGATATAACATTTTTTTATAATCTAGACATACCATGATATGATGATTACAAGAATAATAATTGTTACAATGAAATGTCTTGACAATGGATAGAATATAAATTAAAATGGAACACGTGCTGCTACATTTATGCTTTTTAAGGATAGCATATGGTGTAGTTGGATGTGCTTAATGTAAAGTAATTGAACTTTCGTGATGAATTTAAAAGTAATTAGTGGAAGTAGTTGGTATAATGTTCTCTAACTGTGCCTTGAATGTTCATAGTTTGGCAAGCCATAGTACAACATAACAAAAACCGTTAAAATTTGAATCTGAAAAATCCGTTGAGATTTGAATTTTAAAAATCCGTTAAGATTTGAACTTTAAAAATCAATTGATATTTGAATTCTAGAAAACCGTTGAGATTTGAATTCCAGAAAATCATTGGAATTTAAACTGAAAAAAGGCGTTAAGATTTGAATTTTAAAAAACCGTTGAGATTTGAATTTTAGAATTTCAGTAGCCTTTCGATTTCATCAAGATTCTCAGAATTCTCTTCATTATAATTTACTATTTAAATGCGAAAACACAGTTTTTGCTTCATCTTCTTCATTTTTTGTTGCTGAAATATTAAGCATGAAAAATAAGCAGCAATCAACCTACACAGATACGATATAGACGAGCTCATTAAATAATGAAGCATGAGATACGTACTCTTTAAGTTATTAAGGTTGCGATAGAAACAAATGAGTGCGATATTATACCAATTATTTATTATTAATGAAAATAGAGAAAGCTTTATGAATATATAGAATAATTTTTACAGCATTGGCACACAACGAGCATGTTTAAATGTGAAAATATTTTTCAATTAAAATCCAGTCAACCATAGAAAAAGGAACTTCCCCCTCTTTAATTACTCATCAATTCACCATCTCATTCATTATATGCTGTATAGAACAGCTCATATAGCACCGTCAATTACTTGCTTTTGATGACACAAAACAAAAATATTTCGCGTCTGTTTTTCTCGTTTCCATAAGATATTAATTTTTATTATTCTCATGCTTTTGTCTCAATTTGAAGCAACATGAATTGCTTTTTCATCTGCCTCTAATGAAATAAAATTCACGTAAAAAATGATTTCACATCAAGATAAAATATTATTTGAAAAATTATGTTCTTTTGGGAAATGCTATTCATCATCAAGCTTTCTCTTTCTTATTTTCTGTTGATGAGGGGTAAAACAAGCTTTTTCGCACTTATTGTTCAGTTTTTGAGTTATGCAAACAATATGAAGTGAAATTTTCGGTATTTTATTGTATTAATAAGGATTATGAAGGATTTTCAAGTTTAACGGTTAAAAATTATTTGAATTTAGTTTCATGAATTTTGAAATTTTAAAATCCGTTAGAATATTTATTATGGGCAATTTCTGAAATATCAGATTTTTTTGGTAATTATAGTTACCATTGATAAAGCTAACTTCATGGATAATAGGAAGCCATGAATCACATTTGATGATTTTAAAAGCTTGTCAAGGAATCGAACTCATAAGATTAAAGCTAAACTAGAGATTCAAAGAATCTGTGTCAATTTCCAGCACTGAGTTAAAGCAAGTCACTTCCTAAATCTCTAAATCTATCTAAATAGCTAATCTATGGTCCGCATCATTCATATTCTTCTAATCATGACGATGCGAAAAATTTTCTATCAATAAATGTGTGTCACTGAGCCAAAAAAAGACAGACACAAGTGAACAACCCCTACCAAATTCCTTTTTTTATAGCCAAACATTTCAAATAAAAGAAGAAATCGCGGCAATTTTTTTTTTATTTCTTCTATCAAAGTAGGACATCTAATCATGACCTAGATCTAATTTTTGTAGATATTTAAAGAAGGAAGCAATAACGATAAATGGCTCTGTGCTCATTTTAGAAGCGATAATTTGATATGGAAGAAGTTGAGAGGTGCGACATAAAAAATGTCATAATTTTCATCCTTCAAATTTCTCGGAAAGTCTTTTTCATTTTTATACGAAATAGAAAGAGAAATTTAAGATCATTTTTCTCTGTCCTTCAGGCATTCTAAATTGAAATTCGTAGAGACTTTTAATGCTCGTCATATTTCGTTATTTAAATTTAATTTTTCATATTATTCTTATGCTTATTTTCGTCATTCTCTTCTTATAAAATGTAACCGTAGAGATGGCAATAATGAAATAAAATTTACAAATTATTTAATTTTATTGCATAATCATTTGACGGTTGACCGCATCAACGAAAATTCAATTTAAAGGAATTGATGTTAATTGAAATAATATTACAAAATGTTATTTGATACAATTGTCTGAGTATTTTTGTGCTCGTAATGACGTAGAACATTTTACGGACAAATAGTAGGTGGCGTGGCGCGTTGGAGTTGCTTTGTTTTGTTTTGATCATTTAAATAGTCAATTAAACAATTGAATACTCAATTACCAACTTTAGTATTTTGTGGTTAGTAATGTTTGTTTACATTTACAATTCGAATGTTTGAATTCATATTTTAGCTTAATTTGAATGAAATTTACATTCTGGATTAGTGTGAACTGTTTAAAAAGAGTGAGCACGCCATTAAACATTGTTTTCATGCTGTTAATTAGTGTAATTTTGATAATAATTGATTTTTTTTTTCATTTTTCAACAATTAAATTGTTTGTAAACAAAATTCAAATCTATTAAAAATCGTTAAATATGGAAATGACTTTTAATTTGTAAAACTCTATTAGGAAATGGACATGTATCATACATTCGCTCAATTATTAGTCCATTTGCCATTATTTTCCATATTAATAATTCATAGTTTGTTATTTTCATGAAAAAATTATAATTTTAATTACTCAAAAAATAAACAAAATGTTCATCCATGAAAAATCCTCTCATTTATTCATAACATTGCTAATAGGATTAATCCCAATCAATTTATATGATTGATTTTTGCATCATCCAAATAAGAGAAAAAAGAGAATTAAGAGAAATATTTCATAAATTGATTGATTTTATTTACAAAATTTTTATAATAAAAACATGAGGATTATCCATTTATTCGTGTATTGAGGTGGAAATGAGATGATCAATTATATTGAGAATCAAAAGCAACATTTTCAGTTCAAGTGTGAATCTGCTTGCTATTTCGATAATTAATCACATTGATCTTTTGATCTACATAAATAGACTATCTTATAAGTATTAGTCTGGTGGGATTAAGAATAGATAGAACATAGCCATAAAGTGTCAAACCATTTGTGTAGCTAATTGAAGCCAAAGTTCACTTGGATAACAGTTTGTATAGATTAATGAAGGATTCATGGCTGCATTAGAGTATGGATTGTAATTATTGACAGTTTGCTAAGATGCAATAGACTTCAAAAAAAGCAGGATTGGCGTAGTGGTTAGAGTGTCGGCCTACCAATCCTAACGACCCGGGTTCAATCCCAGGGAAAGTCTAGTTGAATTTAGATGCTTTTTTCTGCATCTAGGTGATATGCGTTGACACAGCATGCGAATAATGGCATACAAATGTGTCGCGCTACACAGGTTGTCCAATCCTGCCCTAAGAATTACTCCTTCTTCTCCCTCTGAAAGTTATAAGTGAGCTGCAACTAAGAGCTTTCAATTGGAATCAAATAACTCTTTTGAAGACATTATTGTCTACAGCATGTAAAGCCACAAAGAAAAATCAACTTCCAGCATCAAGTTAAGTTGACGACCAAAAACAACAAACAACATAAATTAAGGAGCTTCCTTGAACTTTAAAAAGCCTTAAAAAGTATAAAAAAAAACCTCTCAATTCCTACGCAAATTCTTAACATTTTTTAATGCCAACATACCAGCTGCTAGAAACCTCCAGACAAAATTTTTCCATCATAACAATTCAAATGTGCGCAAACACATAATGAAAAAGCTTAAATAATGAATTTTAACTCAACCGAATAAAAAAAAATCTCAAGTCATAACTTTTTAGTTGCCTCCTTTATGATATCGAGTAAAGAATGTGAAGAATACTAACATACTTAAGGAATAACTTCATGCACAAAACAAAGAAGATGAATTCTTAGTAAGAAGAAGGTGAGGATAGAGTAAGAGAGAGTCTTTATCTCTTTGAAGCATAAATAAACCACGAAAAGAATCTTTAAAGTAAAGAAGAAAGATGAAAAGAGCAACAAAAATATCACAAAAAAATTGTTTATGCAAATAATTTTTCCATCTCCTTTTGAAATTTTTACGGTAAAATGAATTTTGGTTAGCATGTAAGGGAATGAGATGAGAATATAGCATGGAATTTAATCTTCTTAGATGGTATAAAAATTAAGAGAACATGATGGAAAATTTAACAAAATACCGAATTGTAGATGCTAGGTTTGGGACTGCATTGTAGACTCGACAGGGGACCTGACATGCTCAGTGACATTAGTAAAGCTACGCGGCTGCTACGAGCCTGCATAATCAAAAAATCAATGTTCGAAATTCGAAATTAATGTCGAAACTTTCGAAATTGATGACGAAAATGTTCAAAATGGATTTCGCAAATTTCGAAATAAATCGGGAATATTTCGATATTGATGTTCGAAAAAGTACCAAAAAATTTGAATGTTATTTGACCGTTAATAAATTCAAAACGAACAAAAGTTCAAAATTGAGCTTTAATTAATTTTTTCTAACACTTAATCAGCATTTCTGACATAATTCTTCAAGAATTGACCTTAATTAACAAACCCTCACCATCCATATGAATCTCGGGCAAAAAAGAACTAGAAACTTTTTTTTTCTCAGTCATCATTTCCCCGCCGCACTCCTCACGAGCCTTTAATTTGTGCTCATTAATCTCGATTAAATTCTACGTTGTCATCATCTATTAAACCGATAAGTTAATTTTACATCTCACTAATTGGGTTGAGAATTTTTATCGAATAAGAAACTTTCATTTTTACCTATCGTCATCATCTCGGCAAGTCCAGATTGATGACAAGAATGGAAAAAATGGCGCCCTTAAGCTCGTCTTGAGATGATGAGATAGATTGGAGATAAAGCTTAAATGTATGGTTGAGAATAGCGATAGATAAACAAAACTATAATTATCTTCAATGCTAGTTTGTGTGGCCATACATATATACACAAAATGAATACGTGACACGAAAAAATAATTTCTTGGATTTATTTTCTTTCGTATCAAATTTATTGTTTAATGGATGAGGGAGAATAACAGAGAATTTTTTTTGTGTCTGGTTTGATTGTGTTCCATTAGTTCTACGAAACTAGTGTGGAAATTGATGCTGAATAGGTCCAATTTGTGGTTAAAGCGCATTTATATGACAAAATTAAGAATCAACGGTTTTTGAAAATTTAAATTAGGTGTTGAGTTTGGTTTCTAATTTAACGGTTTTTAATGATTTGAACTTTTTAACGAAACTTCTTGTATTTTGGTATGAAATTTAACCGTTATTGTAAATTTGAATTTTATAGATGAGAATTTTCGACAATTTGAATTGAAAATTTAACGGTTTTTAGCAATTTAATCTCAAAAGTCACAGACAGTCTGACAAAATACTCTCATTTATCGCCTCCTACTCATGCGTATATCTCTATCAACGAGTTGTAGAGTTGACAAAAGTCGTCACGTGTATCAGCAAATATCACAAAAAGTTCCCCGAACTCAACTCAACTCAGTTCTCTTAATTGGACAATAAAAAGCATGATGAAGATGAAAATCTTTGACTTTAATTCTTATACCAAAAAAAATCTGTAGATTCATAAAGGTTAGAGAATTTTCATAATCTACAGAAATAATGAATATTGTTCTTCATTTTTTTCCTGCTTCCTTCTTTGCTGGCGCTCTAGGCTCAAATTATATACAACATAATGTTTTTTGAGTAACTCCGATGAGAGAAAAAGCGAAAAACTTTGGTAATTTATGAACTTCGTTGTTGCTGAGCTCCTTTTTTTCTCATTTCATTCTGCTACTTTTTTTTGCTATAAGCTATATGAGTAGGCTAACATACACACACATGTATGTATATCGTATTTGAAAAGCACTCTATAATGTGTATAGACTATAATACTTTTTGAAACAAAAGAAGGAAAAAAAAAGGAAATGTTGAAAAAAAGTTATAAAGGATGCGTAGAACTCATTTTCTTGTGATTAGGGCATTCAAGAACTTGAAGTCAACATGTTGAAGTAGGCTTTGAATAGTGAATCATCAAGTGGGTGTTGTGACAGATGATGGATCGAGTGGACTGGATTCAAATTATTACATGGAATTGTCTTATGACATCGAAAGCTTCGATCATTGTGATCTCAAAAAAAGACAATATTTCAGCTATAATTGTCAAAATTTTAGTAATCTTGAATCTCAAATGCAATTTTAGAATTTAATTTAACCGTTTTTTAGTTTTTGAATTTTAACGGTCAAAAAAAATTTAAATTTAGTGTCGCGAAAAAATAATTTTATTTGAAATTTTTGATTTAACGGTTAATTTGGAACTCGAGTGGCAGAATCCAAGTTCATACAATGTCCTGTTCGAGGAAAGCTTTTGAGGTTATGTTTTTCAACTTTAGAACCACTAAATCAAAAGCATCAAAAAGCATTGCATGTATACTCTCCAAATATTTGCGTTAATACTGTAAATAGATACAAGAGAATTCAATCCTTCTACAAAAAAGTCTCATCTGGTAAATGAGTGATATGAAGGATTTGTAATCATCATCATCATTAACATTTGAGATGTCTTTTGCGTGGGCGTAAAGGAGATTATGGTAATGAAATGTGCAAATTGTGATTTAAGATTTTTTTTCCAACTCTCATCACTTTTATGTTCTGTTCTTAAATAAATAAGACTTCTGTATGCTTGTAAACTTTTATTTTTAACACCCACACGTGGATGTAATTTTTATGAAATGTACTAAGTTGTCCTATAATCAGATGAGTAAGTAACCCAAATTAGTTTTTTTTTATTTTTATGTGGATTTTTACTGTTGGATGGTCACATAATTTTTCATGAGGTTACATTTTGAGGCTTTTCTGGGAATTTTGTTTATGAGATTTAAATTGACTAGTTAAATGCTGAGCTTTTAGGAGCTAGAAAGCATGTAAAATGCAAGAAAATGAATTTCATCCAAATTAACTGTCGAAAAAATTTCAAATAAAATCGTTAAAATTTAGAAAATTTGAATATTTTTTGACCGTTATTTTGGATTTTGAAATTAACTTTAGATTTTGATGTTGAATTTTAGAAAATTTGAATTATTTTATACCGTTATTTTGAATTTGACAATAAAACTTAATTTTGATCCTCAATCAAAGATGCATCAGATATCCAACAATCCAACATAAAGCAGCACTTAAATCATCATCCAAAAGTGACTTTCCAACAATTCTTTGAGATTAAAATTTACATTTTTCTTCTATTCAAACTCCCCCACACTCGAGACTTTTTCTCTTTTCCTGACAGTTTCTGTTACTTCTCTTGAATACAACAAAAAAATATACACAAAGCATAATTTCTTATCAGTGACCGTGCGAAGTGTACTAAATGAACATCCACAACGCAAAGCTTCAACTTTTTTTTGAAGCTCTTTTGTTTCATACACAAATGAAATTTAATTAAGTAAAGGAAGGAAAAAAAGGAAAAAAAAAGTCTATCTTCTATGTTGAAATGACAAAAACAATGAAAAAGGAGAAGAACTTTGAAGCGGAAAATTTTTTTATTCCTTTTTATATTTATTTTCCTGTTTGTTGTTTTGTTGTTGTTTAACATACTTTTTGAAGTAAAAGGAGCTCTTTTTTTATATGTGAGGATAGTATAAAATATTACAAACTTGATTGTGGTTTCAATTTACAAAATGGCATTTTGTAGATATAAGAAGTTTAAATTATGAATTGTTTGCTTATTTTGTACATGGCTGATGCACTGAATGTTGTATTAAGGGTTATACATATTTGGAGAGTAAACATTAGCTTCGTTCATATGTCAGCTCTAGTTCAGCTCTAGTTCAGCTCTAGCTCGACTCTAGTTCAGCCCTAGCTCGACTCAAGTTCAGCTCTAGCTCGACTCTAGTTCAGCTCTAGCTCGACTCTAGTTCAGCTCTAGCTCGACTCTTGTTCAGCTCTAGCTCGACTCTTGTTCAGCTCTAGCTCGACTCAAGTTCAGCTCTAGCTCTAGTTCAGCTCTAGCGCGACTCTAGTTCAGCTCTAGCTCGACTCTAGTTCAGCTCTAGTTCAGCTCTAGCTCGACTCTAGTTCAGCTCTAGCTCGACTCTAGTTCAGCTCTAGCTCGACTCTAGTTCAGCCCTAGCTCGACTCAAGTTCAGCTCTAGCTCGACTCTAGTTCAGCTCTAGCTCGACTCTAGTTCAGCCCTAGCTCGACTCAAGTTCAGATTTAGCTCGATACTAGTTCAGCTCTAGTTCTACTCTAGATCAGCTCTAGCTCGACTCTAGTTCATCTTTAGTTCGACTCTAGTTCAGCTCTAGCTATGTTCTAGATCAGCTCTAGCTCGACTCTAGTTCAACTCTAGCTCGACTCTAGTTCAGCTCTGCTCTAGCAATCCCAACAATTTTGAAAACTTAATTTTTTAAACGAGTTAAAAAGATAATATGTCAAACACTAAATGGAACTTCAACAGACAGTTAAATAAAGCTCTATACTTAACGATATTCCGAGAGAAAAATGATTCTGGCATTCGTCTTGTGAACAATAGAAAGAGAAAAGTGAATCTTTTTCTTTCATGTAATGGCATTAAGGGTTCAAATAGAAAACCATGATTTTTGAAAGCAAAATCTCGTACATAATAAATAATACAATATATTCTTTAAAGGATATAGTAAAGTGACTACGTCTGATATGAAATATTGTTGTTGGAGTCTCGTAAACGATGGAGTGGATGAGAGACAAAGTTCATTGTTAGAGAACGAGCTTCAAAATGATAAAATAGCAAAAATTTGAATTTCTTTCTTTTCATGTACAAAAACAAGCATAAAACATGAGAATAAGCAACTCACAATTGCAACAGATGAATTTGTTATTCAAAGAACTGAGAGGAAGAAGAATTTAATTTTGGATTGGCTCCAAAAGGCCTATTTGGCAACAACTTAAACAAGAAACAAAAAGATTTTTTTTTCTTCTTTCCTGCTTTACATTTGAAACGAATTTTTCATTTGAATATGGTAAAATCATTTTCACACGAATTTGAGGGTGTCGGGGATGGTTTCCGACTGTGTAGGTTGACTTCCTAGGATTCTCAATAAGTAGAATCAATTTGTCTTACTTAATTTAGTGAATTCAATGAATTCAATAAAATTCAAATAAATCGACAAATTCAGCTGAACTATGTAAATTCAGTGAATTCAACAAGCTCAGACTAGATCATAACTTCCATTGAATTCAGAGAGTTCTGCGAAATCAGTAAGTATTGCTGAATTCACCCAGCACAGCTAAACATAGCTAATTCAGCTAAACTCAATCAATTCAGCTAAACTCAGCTAATTCAGCTAAACTCAGCCAGTTCAGCTAAACTCTGCTAAATCAGCTAAACTAAGCCAATTCAGCTAAACTCAATCAATTCAGCTTAACTCAGCCAATTCAGCCAATTCAGCTAAACTCAACCAAATCAGCTAAACTCAACCAAGACAGTAAAACTCAGACAATTCAACAGAACTCAGCAAATTCAGACGAATTGAACAAATTCAGTTGAACTCAGCAAATTCAGCTTTGTATACAATTTTAAACTGAATTCATCAACACAAATGCTCTCAAACCATCAAGAAGTCTATCAAACTTCATCAAAATTTCTATTATTTCTAATTCACCCTTCTTATGTCTCAATAATACTTGAAAAAGTTCAGAAGCTTTTGAGTTACACAACCTTATGTCTCACTCAATAATGAATGTAAATTCATATCAACCATGATGAGATTTCTCCAGCACCAAAGAATGGTAAAATGTCAAACAAATGTATACATACATTACAATTGAACCAACGATGATGGAATAATTGAATTCAGAACAATGGCAAGGAGATACGAGATAAAATCCACGAAAAAAGTTTATCTTATTTTGAGAGTTTTTTGGCACTGCTGTTTTTTCAGCAATCTTTAAATGATCTCTCATTTGATATTATATATCAATAAGGAGTCGATAAAGCGGTTTATCTCCTGTGCAATGCTCACGTCATGTTTTATTCATGTGAAAATTTAAATGTACTACCAAACGTTCATGTATGGCATCCTCAATATTATTATTGTATCTTCTTTCTCTGTGTGTATTTCATATTATGCGACACAAGAAGAAGAAGAAGTGACATTCTCTTTATATTTACTCACTATCAAAAGCCAAATATGAAAATATCTACGATATGATATAGAAAAAATTTATACAATATGAGGAATTCCTCTCATACATGTACATTAAAGTATTGTGAAATTATTCAGTGACTATAATTCCATATCGATAGTTACAATGGAAAATACATATATGGAAAAGAATTTCCTTCAAGGATGAATTCTGAAAATCCTTTTTCGTTGGAATTGCTTACATTGTGAAAAGATTCATATCCTGAAATATTAGCTTTCAATGCTTCTTGAGAAATTTAATATTTTTCGTAATAACTGGCAACATTAAGATGTTCTGAATATTTTTTGGAAATCCGAAAATCTACTGAATTCTGCTGAATTGGGTGAATTGACAGAATTCAGCTGAATTGACTAAGTTCAGCTGAATTGACTGAGTTCAGCTGAATTGACTAAGTTCAGCTGAATTGGCTGAGTTCTACTGAATTGACAGAGTTCAGCTGAATTGACTGAGTTCAGCGGAATTGACTGAGATCAACTGAATTGACTGAGTTCAGCAGATTTGACTGAGTTCAGCTGAAATGACTAAGTTCAGCTGAATTATCAGAATTTTGTTAAATTGACAGAGTTTAGCTGAATTGGCTAAATACACTTTAACAGATTGAACTAAGTTGAATACTCATAGAATACTATTTAAAAATAGATAATACTCTTGTATTGCTCATTTACAATCTATTCTTACATCTGTTAACAATCATATCGATAAATCAATCAGATGCTTTTGTTCATTCACTCATTCATGGTCCTACGTCAAGGTAATAAAACATATTAACTTCCATATTCACAACTCAATTCTCTCTGTCTTCTCTCGAATGAAATCTAATGATATGGAATCATTTCTCGACACAGCAACCCTTGTCAATTGAGTATTGTTAAGCAATCGACCCATTTTTACTTATATTCATGCATATTATAGTACACGCTCATTCTATTAGATTATCATCATACTCGAGGTTTTTGCGCTAAGACATTTATTAACATAATATCTATTTTGACGTTGACTCTATTATTTTCTTATTCTATTGCCAAGAATGAAAGCTCATTCACACAAAAAAAAAAAAACTTCTTCATCTTCAAGTATTCGACACATATGAGACTGAATGAATGTGTTCTTTTGACTGCCAACCTTCATATTGTTAAAAAATTGTCATGTTCATGCTTGAAAAGTAAAGAATTGTTGTATGTAGAGCAAATAAACCAATTCATCTTACAGCCATCGTACTGCGTACACAGTTCCAAAATATTATAGTACTATAGAGTTGTGAAAAATGTAACGAAAGAGGAAATTTAATAAGTTCCTTTCTAGTCTGAAAGTATTCATCATCTATACTACGTATAAAGTTATTCAATTCATATCGTTTCTTCGGTTATGAATGCATGATGATACATATTGAGTGAAATATTATTTGAAAATTGTATGCACATAAAATGCTAATGTGCTCAATTCCTTTCTAAAAATTTCTTGACAATAGACGTAAAATTTATGTGTGCACAGTTCCGAATAATGAACATTGAAGTTAAGCTTTAATCTTAAAGAGTCTTTTGGTTTGATTTAAATGGTTAAAAGTTAGGATTGTTGACTCTTTCTTGTTGATTTTTGGTTAAATGACATTTTAACGGTTAAAAAATATTTGAATTTTCATCAATGATTGCTAGTTTCACACCCTTTTTATTTTGTTTCAGTTTTCACCATTGAAATATTAAACAATATCAAAAGTATACCTTAATTTAATTATTAGAAGCTTCCTATAGCCATTAACTGTTAACAGAGCAATCATTAAACACTTTAGTGTCTATGCCTTAATAAAAACCTTTTAATTTATCATATACAAAATGATTTCAGCACAAAAACATTCGTAACCTAGAATTTTTCGCCCTTTTTCTTTACAAAACGATAAATTCAGCATACAGCATCGTCATTATGAAGGAAATACAAAAGTTCTGTTCATTTTCATCCTCATTTTTTTGTATTTGTTTATATTGTCTGAACTAATTCTCATCAAAAGCAACAACAACATTATCATCAGTTCCCATTTCATAGACATTATATTCATCCATGTTTTCGCCTCTTGTTATAAGTCGTTCTCACTTGGCGTATCTTCATATTTTTTTGTGTGATGCTTTATGTCTAATGTTCATGAATTTCGACAAATGTACAAACAATATCGCTTTCAATGTGAAGTGGAACGAGAATAAAAAAAAAAGTCGTAGTACATTTACATTATGAATGGAAATGATGGGAGAGCGAATGAATGATATTAATGGAAATGAGAAATCTTGTATCCATAAATACAATTTTTCAAGATCTTCAAGTTGAATTTCCTTTTACATTACATCAAGTGCTTTCGGGAGGCACTGAGGAGAATAAGATATATATTTAGTATGCATTTTCAGAGGTAAAAGGGTTGGAAATACATCTGTGAGTTGACTTTTTGATGGATTATTGAGAACCGAGACGGACATCAGGACTTCTTAGTCTATGTCTTGAGCAGACCCGGTAGAAGCCCCTCTTTTGATACATCAGATCAGTGGAGGGTAACCTTTTGATTTTCTTGACACTCCTTGTCGGTAAGGCTCATCCAAAATCGCATTAGTGTGCCGCGACACAAAGGTTGTTCACCACTGCATCAAATTATCTGACTGTCTACTCGAATTGACATCAACTTCTGGTCCAAACTATCAATTCGCTACAAGCAATCCATCCCCATCCATTCATCATTACTTATTTCCTACTGTAATACAGCCTTTGTTACATTTGTTGCCTATGCCTACGTTCTTCATGCTTCATTCAGTAAAAATCGCAGTTTTCTCACTCATTTATTCTTTTTTCATCCGACTACACATCACTTCACATGAATGGCAGCTGTAACTTTTTAATATTATGCATTTAAAGCTTAAAAAGTATTCATTTACTCTTAAACTGTGTGACGACGGCTGCCTGCTGCTTTTTTTGTGTTTATTTTTTACAACTTGCGTATATGTCGATTCCTTTACTGTATTTTTACGTCATCGAGCGAACAGAATTAGCTCTTTTTTTTCTCAATACACATTCCATGCTCGGATCTCATTCAAGTCTTATTTTCAGTTATTCTTTACGTGAATGAGTAATCAAGCGGAATATTTTGACCGCATTTGCGCTGGGAAATTGTGGGAAATTTTTTTTTTAATTCTTTTTCTTCTTCTTTCTTTTTTTTTTGTGTGATTATTTCATTGCCAGAACGAGGGTACTGCACATCATCAATCATCGTCGATTGAGCGAACAAGTGTTTATTTAATCTAAAAAAAAAATTATTATAGGCAAAATTGAGATGGGAAATTGGCTGTGTTGCTGCATGGAAAAATTGAGAAAAATTTATCTTTACGAAAAATGCGAATGAACGGAAAATTTCTTTTGACTTTTTTTATCTTCTTGCTTCATCGAAAAGAATTTCGGAACTTGGAAGGAATCAGGAATGGAATTCTCAAGAAAGCGCATTTTACTTTAGGTTTACTGCAGTGGTGTTCAACCTGTATGGCGTGGTACACAAGTGTTTCGAAGAATATTACATCCAGAGTGCGGTAGGCTAACTAACAGTGTTATCCAAACTGTATGCCATACTAGTGTTGACTTAACACCAAGGAATGTCGTGGTACGAAATGAGTTTGAACAAAGCTGGTTTACTTGCTGGATCTTAGTCGTGACCATAACAGAAGGAGCAGCAAGCAAGGTTAATTAAGAAGTCAGCGCGCAAGTCAGCAGTAGGGTCAGCTTCAGGCGATCTCTGAGGCCATGATTCACAATTTTTCTGTACTGTCAGCAAAGCAAGTAAGAGAAAAACAGACTAAATATTTGTATGAAGGGGTATACAACTATACTAGGGGAAAAACAACCGAATTAACAATAATAGACCATCTATGAGCAGTAATCGGGAATCTTAATTATACAACACAAGGCGTATTCAATGGAGAAGGTGGCTTAGTTGTCAAAATCCGAATTTTCTGGATGTCAACTGAAGTTGCTCAGAATCAGTCTCTCAATTCCCTTAAGGCTCCTATTCTAAACCATTTTTGTCACTTTCATATGACTCCAGGCATGACACCGGAAAGTCTGTATGCTAACTGGATGTCGGAGCAACAAGAAATTCTAAATACCACCAGCCAAAACATGAACATTAGCAGCTATTCTCAAACAAATTCAACCTAAAAATGTGGACAATGTTTATTAGCATTGCGCGTACATCGAGTATGATCCAATAAATTTCCTCAACATTGATTCATGGACTGTGTTTTTTTTTATTCGATTATATTTTTTCGTTTATTTATTTAACTTTTACAAGCATTGAATGAAGAGGATTCTCGTTTCAAATAATTAACGTGATAATTTATAGCATGACTACATGATTCAATTTTTCACTTCAACGTTCTGCTTTTATTTATAAATAACTTTGACAGTGCACACTGAGCAATAAGCCATTTCATCTCATCACGTGCTCAATTTTGCTTGCACATTATGAATATTTTATAGCTATACACAAAAGGCATTGGCTTTTTTTTTTTGCTACAAGCAGCTTGACTATTCTATTCGAGTTATTGGCTTTCCATACGTGCCCTTCATAAATCATTGAGGATATTTAAAGACTCTATTATTGAGATTTTTTTTTGTTTCAGCTGATTATGATGGAAATGAATTGTTTATTATGAGAAAGCAGGAACCGAGTTTATTTTTCAATCATCTAAAAAACTTGAATAAATAATTTTTTGCTCGCTGCTCTGTCGATGATGAGTATTCGAGGAAATTGATTTTAATTAGCTTGCATTAAAACATTTTAAATTATTAGCAATGTTTACCCTAACTAGAAATTGAAAATTTTGACTATTTTATAAGATATTATTGTTTTTGAATTTTATTAGTGCTTTTAAGGTTATATTGTTGCTAGTGGGATGAGTTTTTCATTCTCAAAATTGCTCTTGGCTGTTGATTGTCAGCATTGGTAAGAACCACAAAAAGCTTCAAATTTTGAATTTCCATTGAAAAACCTACTTTAATAATCTAAGAAACCATGAATTTAAATTTCCCGCCATTTTGAATTTCTCACTTCAACTTTTTATTTTCAAATTTTATGCTCAATTTAGAAGCAATCTCCAGATGAAACATTGAATTTGATGTAAAAAAGTGGCAAAAACTGAATAACTGAACTGAATTATACAAATTTGAACTCTAAATTGATTAAATTTGTAAAAACTTTGCAAAATTTTCTTTGTTTACATTTTTTTATTTAAAAAATCAACATAAAAAGGCAACTTCCTTTTCAATTTCAAACAATTCTCAATTAATCAGCATTAAGCATTAATCATTATCAGCAATTCAATTAGATAATGCACTTTTTAAGAGATAATCTTTTAATTAAATTAATGCTTTTCCATCCTTAAAATCCATTAAAATATTTAATCCATCATCCTTTTCCTCATCCTCAAACAAAATCACTGAGTTGACACATAAACTGTCTAGAACTTGACCAAAACTTAATCTTATAAATTTGCACCACATTCATGTCTGTCTATCTGTTTATCTGTCGACAGGAAAGTCAGCGTGCCAAGAAAACTGTCCGTGATCTCCCGTCTGTGCTCCAAAATCAACAAAATCATCACCAAATGCATCGACTTCATGAAAATTTTGTTCCTGATTTTGTAGTCTGCCATTTTTGTTGACTTTTTGTCTCGTCAGCTTCTTATTGCTGTTTTTGATTACCACACAAATCAAGAATATTACAAGAAATTGAAAAAGTTTTCTTAAGCTCAACATTTTTTCGTTTGTTTGAACAGTTGGTGCTGCTATTATTACATTCAGATATGGAAATAAACTGACTGGCAAATGGATATTGTCGCATGGCTTTATTTAGCACGATATTTCTCCCACACCTATTAGCAATTTTGTAATAAATTTCCACATACTTTTTTGCAGCATTTTCTCTTCTCTTATAACTGATTTCATGTTATTGTTATCGCTCTATTTTGCATTTACTCTGCGTCACTGGCAGTCTTTTCTTATGCTACACTTCCTCTCTTTCTCTTTTGTGTTGGATGTTTTTGTGGAAAAATCATTGTTTTGTCTCTTCTTTGTCTGTCTGACATAGCTTATGTCCCAAAAATCCCCAAATTTACAAATTAATTCCGTTATGATTTCAAATATTTTTTGACCGTTATATTTTTCAAATATTTTTTGACCGTTATTTTTCAAATGTTATTTAACCTTTATTCTTCAAACATTTTTTGATTGTTAATTTTCAAATATTTTTTGACCGTTATTTTCATTTAATTTATTAATAACTAAACATAGAGAATTACAGCAATTTCACGAGCCAGTGGACTTTCCAACTTACTTTCTACTGTTACCAAACAAATCAATATGCCATAGCATGATCAATGAAATACGTGATTAGAAGAAATCGGAGAAAAGAATGGAAGTTAGTGGCATTATTAATGAATTGAATGTGTACAAAATAGATTTCTTGCAATAACATTCAATGAATTTATAATCCATTAAGTTTTTTTCTCCCAACCACCACATGATGCTGACATTTTTAACAACAACAACAAAAAAAAAAGTGTGAAAAATTACGATTTTTTGTGTACGTAAGCTATTTTCTCACTCTTTTCGGTATGTAACCACGTCGGTGACGGTTTTTAAACATTAAATTTTTGCAAAATACTGATAAAAATTTTTGCATCATTAATTCTTTTTTTTTTAAACCTAGCGCTGAAAAGTCGGATTGAAATAATTTTTCATTCTCTGTCATCAAGTCGTTTCGTCTATGAGATGATGTTGAATTGAGGTATATTTATATTTCAAGAGGTGTTGTTGTGCGGTTGAGGTGTGTTTTTGATGAGTTCTGGCAGGCGAAATTGAGATTATGGGATGATGGTTGCTTTAAGAGTGGATGTGGAAGCATTTTATTTAATTTTATGATATCCTGAGTGACAAAAGTTAAGAAAGCTCTGGTATGAGCTTTTAAAGCTCTGCTAAAGCTCTTTAATTATCACCAAATAGACATCGCTTCCATTTCGCATTCAAATAGCTACAAATTGGCATTTGAATGAAAGAGCTCCATGTCAAAGCCTTCTTAATGTGTCACTCGGGTATGTAATGCCTGGACAACATATGGCACCAAAAAGCTTGAAATTTGCATGACTCACATCCATAAAACTTTGAAAACTCATTAATTTCAATTCCACAATCCTCAATATCACTCATCATGTGCATATATGTATGTCCACCTCAAATAAAATTCAATTTACCCCAAGTGCTCTCAATTTGTTGACAATAATTACACCATCAATTATTTGGTTACGTACAGCATGAAAAATTATACACAATAATTGAAACAATCAATTACAAAATTTAATACGGTGATGTAAGCCACGACAGTTTCCGACCTGTAACCAATTTTGAGAAAAAAAAGTTAATTTCCCATGCGATTTAATGTTGACATGAGTCAAGTCGATAAAGTTTAAGCTTTTCAATATGGACTGTTGACTTTTATTCTATGGCTTTATGTTACTGCTGTGAACTAAAGCTTCGGAAATATTATTTTAATTAATTAATTAATAGACTAATTTAAGTTAATTAATAGACCAAAGTACGTGGTTCATGTTACACTTAATGAAAAATAAGTACAAAGGGGATACTTCCGATTCAATGTCAAAATAAAGGCTTTGAATCAATAAAAAAAGGAGAGAGAAATTTTTCTATAAGATTTCCTAATTCAATTTATTGGACATAAGATGTTGTTGCCACCTAAATGCTTATTCCATTTCTTATAGCTTTTACAGAACTTCGTGACCAAATTGAATATCACATAAAGCTTTATAACAATATGATCCTTGATACAATAGAATAGAAATGAGAAATAACTGTTCTCATGAGTCATGAAGACAGTGAGGCAGGGATGTGGATGGGATAGAGATGAGGTTGCTCATTACCAATAGAGTATGCTGTAAGAAGTATACAGTTTACGATATTGAATATACAGTATACGATATTGAGTATACAGTATACAATATTGAGTATACAGTATACGATATTGAGTATACAGCATACGATATTGAGTATACAGTATACGATATTGAGTATACAGTATTCGACAATTAGTACGCAGTGTACGACATAGAGTATGCAGCATACGACATTTAGTAAATTATAGGAATTGCCAGGTAGATATAGCACAGCCACCCCTGATCACAAAACACCCAAAGTATGGGAATCGTACGTTCTACTTTTTTTGTCTAAAAATAATTTTCACATCCCACACGAAGCATATTTTTATTTATGAACGTATACACGCATGGCTTTGGTACAGGCATTATATAACACAAAATTATGGGAAAAAAAGGAAATGAAAGAAGAGGCGGAAGAAATTATTACATCAAATAAGTTGATGATCTTAACATTAAGGCAAGACGACCAATGTCTACAATCACATCATTTAACGCAATCTTCTTGGATCAGTCTGCGTATATAATCCTTAATGTGATTTGATGAAAGGCACTCACTCACACATATGCTCAAATGGACAGGTAAAAGCACTTTTGAGGGATATAATCATGTTGGGGTTTTTTTTGAGTCAATGAAGTGCCATTTCCATTAGACATACTTCAATGAACTTTATATCTTCAATTAATCTCTTTATACTTTAATTGGTCAATATTACGATGAGTTGTGGCTTTAGTCAAATTACTTGATTGAAATTTGGGAATATAATTGAAATAATTTTACTCTAAGCAGCCATGGAAGGTAGTAAAGGTAGTAAGTTACAGAAAATTTATCTTTTTAGACTCTAACAAATATTAATGAACATAAATTCTAGAAACATGGTAAGTCGATTGACGTCAGTTACATTTTTAGTAAATATAGTTCAAGCATGACATTCAGACATAGAAGTTTTGTTCAATTCTTCTTATTCCGCAAGGAATCACTTGTTGGACTTAGATTCCTACAAGAAGAAGCATCTTGAGATGAAATTTTCTATTCAGCATGACTACTAAGTTGCCTCAGTTATTCTCAAACTATATTTAGCTATAAATTAATTAGTCAAGATCTTTGATATTGGGTTGGTAACTGCAATGTGGATGTATATCTTAAAGAATGCTTATATCGTAAAGCGAATTAAAGTGAACTAGGAAGGAACTTGTTATAGAGATAGTGTTGCACTTGGTTTTACAAATTGACAACTGGAAGTCAGCGATAGAGGTAGAGCTTCCAGAGAAACTTCAGGAGGTGGAGTTAGCTTCAAGAGCTAGAGCCAGTTACCTTAGGTAAAGACAGCTTTAGGAGTTAGAACCAGTTTCAGGAAAAGTTCTAGCTTTAGGAGGTAGAGGCAGTTCCAGGAGGTTGCAACAGCTTCAGGAGGTAGAACTAGCTTCTGGAGATAGAGCCAGCTGCAGAAGATCATGGATCACAATTGATCTGTTCAACAATCGAAGTAAGTATCTTATAGTAAGTCTTTAAAATTCATAATCAATAAGATTCGAACCTATGATTGCTATAGTAGTGATAATGACTTCCCAAGATTCTCAATTACTGATTCCACGAAAGTAGAATTTATTCATGAAATATATTAACAATTCAATGATTATATCCTTTATGATAACCTTAAATGCACACTAAATGATGCTTTAATAAATGATAAATTATTCTTGAATATTTAAAAGCAAAAAAGAATGTAGGTAAATGAGAAAAACTTATCTCAAGTCATTCCTTTGTCCACAACATTTTTTATATCTACTTTTTTAATTTATTTCTTTTAATGCCTGACTCTCCCTTTTCTCTATCATCTACAAAAAGTCCGTGCATAAAAATTCCTTTATAAAAATTATATTTTTCATAAAAAACAAGATGTAGTCAGCATTGTCTAAAGCATAGCTTACGGGTACTCCGGCTGATGATGTTGATTATGATGAAAGCTCAGATACAGTACAGTAAAAAAAAGGAGTTTAATAGATAAGAGATAAATAAGAGAAAAAAGAATTTTTTTTTTCTTTCCCTTCTTTTGACGTCTGCATGTGACAGTTAAATTAGATTTGAATCATGTTAGCTTGGCCTGTTAGCTTTTTTGAAAAATGAATGAAAAGAGCAGTAATGGAGATTGCTGTGGAATTTTTAGGAAACATTATTGGAGTTTATTCATATTTTTGAATAATTTTAAGAATTTAATGGATTATTCATTTGCTGTCTGCTTGTGGATATTCATTGGATGTTAAAATATGCCATAAATATGGAAATGACTTGAATTTCTGACTTAAAATTGATTAAATTTCAATTTAATTGACTAAATTGTTATAATGGTCAAAATAAATTTGAATTTTATCTACCATCAAATCATAGTTGCACACCCTTCAACATTATTTACATTTTAGTACATTTTAACAAAGTTTTCACTTAATTTCCCTTAATTTAATTATTAGAGCTTTAAAAAGTAATATTCTTCAACCAAAAGACGAATCACAAACCTGAAAGCAGCCACAAAAGAACAAGAAGCAGAGAATAAAGCTCAAAGAAAGGAAAAAATTCAAAGAAAAAATAAATGCAAAACAATTTTCAGCTTGCTACGAGCCTTTTGTGATCATAAGTAAACACCAATAAGAAATAATATCTACTTCTTCATCTTTATGCTTTCACTCAATACAGTATGTACTGCTATGATGGATAAGGGAAGGAAAAATACTAAAAATATTCATATAATATGAATTACATATAGAACCATAACAATACTGAATGTATTGTACATAGCTGAAAGCAAATGGAAGGAAAACAGAATCACGACTTGCCTTGAAGTAAGGTTACGAAGCGCAACAATTCTATACATAACTGAAATTTGACCTTTTAACATTCTTTTCCTTCCTCGTAATTTTCAATTCTCTATATGTCCTTATGTGGCCATCAGTTTCATCGAATTATGATACAATACAGTTGATACATTTTATAAACGTTACATATGGCACTGGAAATGAGTCGGGGCATCGTTCAATAATACGATGAACATTACATGATTACCGTAGGAGATGGAGAAAGTAATATCCTAAATGAGTAGCATCAGGTGAACTCTTCGTAATCAATTTTTGTTGGGCTCTTTTCAAAAAAAAAATTAATATAAAGCAATTAAATTTCATGATGGAACTCATCGAATATTTCATCCACATAAATGATGTTTACCGAAGGCTTATCTCATTTTGTGCTTTAATAAATTTGTGGATAGGGATTCTTTTGGGTCGAGTTTATGGGGATTCAGGATAGAATGACAACGTAAGGTGCAATGGTTGGCAGTCTGGGTGCCGCGATACACTAATGCCGTGTGCGGTATCCGGCTAGGCTTACCACTGAGGTGCCTATTCAGATCGTACGAAGTTAGGTTCGAATTTATCTAAATACAAATCAACATTTTTACGAACTCAGTATGCTACCAATTGTACACCTTCATCAAGGAACCATGAAGCATATAAGCATATTCCATAGCAGTAATACCACATGGGATACCCTACACAACGACTCGTAGACAATAACTTTCTAAATAAACACATAATTGAATTTTTGCTAATTTATCAGTCAAGTTCTCCATCATCCTCAATATTTATATACACATACATACACAACCAAATATTTATGAAAGTTTTTGAAAAGGAACAGCAGTTAATGAAAAATATTTTTTGTTATTTCCCCTTTCATCAACGTCAATGTTGTATTTTTATTTATTTTTTTTTGTTCTGTATCTTTTTTATAATGTTGAATAACAAGATTTATGAGTAGTAACAGTATATAATTATGAAATTGCCTTGAAGGATGAAGAAAGGAAACATCGATGAAGAAAAGTTTCTTGAATTAAAAAAGAATTTTTCTGTGCTTTCATAACAAGTTTTTCAACATTACACAAAACATATTCTCGGAATTTTTTATTTTGGATATAAAAACCAAAAAACTTGTAATTTAATTAAATTTCCATTAATTTTTGAGAGTTTGTGGTTCTTTTTTTTCTTTTTGCTGTTTGGCAAACCCTAATTACATCCACAATACATCAAAAGTGTTAATTTTGTAAATGATATTGAGAGACTCTCAAGTCAATGATCTCAAAGTTTTTGAATGTTTAATATAAATGGGGTTTGTTCGTGAGTGACGTCTAAGATTTGATTACTTTTCTTTGCATTTTCATCAGCTTTTGGAAGGAAACTGTCGATAGAGACAGAAGAGTCGATAGAGACAGAAGAGTCGATAGTGACTGTGTTGGACTTGGTATTGTGAATTAGCAGACTTAAGCCATCGATAGAGGAAGCTTAAAACGCCGTCTGAGGGAGACCATGGATTACAATCGATATGTACGGCTAGCAAAGCAATTAAGTTCAATGGCATTGAATAATATGAGTGCCAAGTGACATTTTAGTGTCCATAGCTGCTAGGACACAACTTAGCTGTCGTTTTGGTTGCAAGACGTCAAAATGACGTGAAAGTGTTTTACGGCATCAAGAGTGTGGACCTGATTAATAGTTAACAAAACTTAAGAAGCCGTTGCATTATTACTTTCAGAGGAAGTAGGGAAAGGAAGTAAGTTCGATTTATACAATGAAATTTCGAGAAATAATCAGTCCCACATCCTTGAACAGAACCGAATGTCGACTGTTCTATACCCTATTTGGACAACAGAAATGATTTATCACAGCATGCCGTTCGAGGAAAGCAGTGTTGTCCACACTGTAAACCGCGGCTAACTAGTGTGAATTTTAGAAAATGCCATAAATGGTTTCGTACTTGATTATGTCAAGTAACATTCCACAACCCTGGAGTTAATTACCATAATACACATCATAAATCTCCCCACAATCAATATTATGAACGTCATCTATAAATAATCCCCCTTAAATGTGGTTTGAATGATGAAGTATTTTATTTATTAATTCAAAATGTTATTAATTTATGTACTTAACGCTCTGAAAAACAAACAGTTATTTGCGAAGAAATATATTCTATAGCCGACAAAAATAATTTTAATGAGCGCAAATATGACAGAGTATATAAATTAATATTTCATACGCTTTGAATTTTCAATATTTTAAGTTTGAATAATTTCCATAATTTTATGCTATATTTTCAATGTGAAACTATCTAGCATGATAATGATGAACATTTTGAGTCGTTAGAAATGGCATCAAATTTGCTTGTTCCTTTAAAAAACTCAACAAGAAAAAATTCTTTAAGATTTGAGAGCTACTGGCATATCAAAATTATTCTGTCTGGTGTTGACAGCGATAGCAATTGAGTTTTCTTTTTTTTCGTTAAAAATCGCATCCACCGCTGGGGTTTATGGTTTCTACAGTTTTGTGTATTTATATATTAATTGGTAAATATCGAGTGACCTTGAAATGGGATCAACAACTTTTGGGTGTTGCTGGTTTTGAATGAATTAAAGGGATGATGACAGCGGGATATTAATTCTTAAACCATTCCATTTAATCAACTTAAAGTGACCAGAGCTATAAGTAAAGTGCTGAATTTTTCTTTTGTCAATCGAATTCAAGTTGACTTGAGTTTTGACTGAAACTTGGAATAATTGCATTGTTTCTCAAACTTTTGTGTAACAGCATCTTTTGTACGGTTACTACATAACACACCATCCATCTCCTACCAACCCCTGTCCCCTCAATGCTTCAGAGAATCAATTTTTTTTTTGAAATTTTAAAAACCTTTAAATTTTAAAAATTCTAGATAAATTGCTCAGATTAGGAATTGAACTAATGACATCTGTGTTATTTGCCTAATATGCTTCTATTAAGTCACCAAACTTTTAAAATTCATTTGACAATTTTGAAATCTAAATTTAAAAAATAATTTTGAAATTTGAAAAATCAAATTTTTTTTAAAAACAAATTTTTAAAATATAAAAGTCAAATTTTAAAATTTTAAAATAATCTAATTTTTAAATTTAGGTTTTTTTTTAAAACGATTCAAAAACTCTTTTTCAATATTTTTTCATGAGTGTATAAAGTTGATAGTTTTTTTCAATAATCTTAAAATATTTCGCTCAAAAATTGATGAAATCCCCTTTAAAAAAATGTGAAAAATCAACAAAAGCTCCTTATTTTTCAAACAATACTAAGAAATAAAAATGGCCTAATCCTTTTAACAGAAAAAAAAAAAAAGTAAATAAATAAATAAACAAATATACAAACATTTCAGCACTGTTGACTGATTGAAGATTAGGAATTCACAGAAAAAGTTTATTCCACATTTTTGTTAGGTGCTTATTTTTGAAGAAAGCAAACAAATTTGAATATTTTATTTTAGATTTCGGAACTTTTTTTTTGTTTCACGAAAACTTTTCCATTTACAAGAGAACAAATGGAAGTAAATTGAAGCGAGAAGGACGAACAAAAGTGTGTCTTAAATTCAATTATCCATTCCATAGACCCCCATGGGGTCACTTTGCACACCATTTTAACACTCGAGAACAATTAAATTTTCAAATCTAATTAAAGTCGTTGCTTTTGCATGCTTCATCACCCTCCCATATTGTTTTAATTTTTTGGAAATTGTTCCTCATTGTGCTTATTAAAAGCAACAGCACAGCAAAAAAAAAATCTCAAATAACTGTTGCATAATAGACACGATGAGACACACCCATTTTTTTCCCAAAAAGCTCGTTTTATATTCAGCTCATTTTTCCTGTATGTTAATTCCACTCAATTAAATTCAATTTTGATCGCACGAGAGGAAAAAAAAGCACACAAAAACTTTATCATGAGACACACACAGACACAATATGACGTAAAGGTACTTCAATCAATGGTAATCTTTTTTAATTTGGCATGAAAACAAAACACAAAATAAAGCCAGAAAAAGCTAAAAAAAGAAATTTTTTTTTCGAGTTATTGTAAATTGAGTCACTTAGACGAGTGGCAGTTTCATCACAAAATTAATCGCATTTTGAACACTATAATCCATCATGTACGGCACAATGACATCGAATTTTTCAACATCAATATTTTTTGTCTTCGTTGTTTATTTCATAGATATGCTCAGTCAACAAATGGTTGATGCTGTAAGGGGGTGTGAGGAGATGTAATGGAAGTAGGTCTTTTAAGCTCCGGCTGGGATTTTTCAACGATAATGTCAAGTTCTTGATTGTATGCCCTAATCTAACGTTTCTCAGAGTTAGGGACATAGGTTGAATCAAAGAGGGGAAGAGGTGGGTTTGACCAGCAACCCTAAACCCCTAAACAAGCTTCTACTCTGAGCACCAACTGGGTTACATCCAGAAACTTAATACAGAGTCCCAAAAGACCCTATAAAATAATAGGGGTTTTGTCTAAACAGAAAGTGTCTGGAATTTACCCTAAAATCTACTCCCATTGAGTCTTTGTCTTGCTCATTGATCAGTTGAACCTCCAAAACTTCTGAATAATCGATAATTTCAGAATGATGAGATTCGAACCGACTACCTGCAACCCAATTTGAGCCAAGTATCTGTTATATTATTTTACTAAGGCACTTCACTTGCATATAACGTACTTGAATGAAGTCGGCTCGAGTTTGGCATCAAAAAGTCGTTTCAACTTCAGAATCCGAACTTTTATTCTGACAATGTGATGTAATTCTACCCCTAAATCTTCCCAGATCCAAAAAATCACCTCAATTCCCAAAATATCATGCATATCTCTTTAAATACTTCCCCTAAAGTCATTCACCACCTAGTAACAATTCAAGCCACGATATCGTAATATATGTGAATTTCCTGATTCAGCCCTCACCACATTCACACAGAGCCTAGCATATTTTCTGCGTACACAATGTGTATTATGTAAATAAAATATTTTCACAGGAAAGAAGGAAAGCGAAAAAAATGTCAACCGCATGTAAAATTGATTAAATCGATTATTAATCATGCGTGTCCATTCAACAGTGGCGGAGCATGATGAAATAAATTATTGGTACAGTAGCATTTCGAGGAACAAAACAGCACAAATGGTATGAATGTAATATAGACGCCACGAGAGGAATTTGTTTTCAATGTTATTTGCTACAGGCGAAATTTTTTTATTTTTATACGTTTCATGTTCTTTTTTCACTTCCAACAGCACAGAAATGAGATCCAAAAAAAATTTTTCTGTTGTTCTCATGGAATTGTTACTGAAACAAGAGAATGAAAAGCATTTGCAACAATTTTTTTTTTCATTTCTGTGCTTTTGAGCCCTAAAGCACTTGATACCAGGTTTGACAGAATTGTATAATGGGAAAAAATTATTTCCCTCTTGTTTATCGCCTCAGCGTAAAAACAGAATTAGTCCTAAACGGTTTTATCTTCCATAGAAATTTGCTTCATCATTTCCCATGAATGAAATAACTATAAACAGTCTTTTTTTCGGGAATTCCGACATATTTTCACTACGGTCGATAGAATAAAGAAGAAAAAATTTCAAACAAATCTAAAAATATGAAGGCTGATGAGAAACAGACAGTAAAATAAACAGAGAGAACAGTCCAATTCAAGCATAAAAATGTCCATCTTGTTTCTTTTGTTGTATGACATAGGTAATGACAAAAAAAGTAGCAAAATCCTTGTCATTTGAAAGAATAGACATTTTGGCTAAGAATAACGTACTTTTTGAATTTAAAATTTGTTAAATGAATTTGAACTTTTTTTGTTTACTGAACGAACATTTTTTTCACACTGAACACATTTATTGTTTTGAAAGTAAATTCTGAAAACTAATTTAACTTTAATTTAAGTCAATTAAACTTTTGCAGCACAACAAAAGTTAGAGGAACATAATTTGTGACTTAACAGATGCAAAAAACTTGCAGTTGGACGGGTAATTTAATGAATTTATTAAAATTTCATTTAAAAATTATTTCTTTTGTCTTTATTTCCGCAATTTCTCTTGACTCGTGGGATTCAAATGTCAAATAAAGGCTCACGGTCTCTTGAGGAATTAAAAAACAGTCTTGGTGACATTATAAATAATTAAATATTCACACTGAAACTTTTCATCACTTGTTTACCATTTTAACAAACAAATTATCGTCGACCAAGCTTCATTTCATAAAAAATCGCATTTCCGAAATAGCTCCATAAACCAAAAATGATGTAATTTACACGCTATGCAAAACATAATAGCCACAAAGCGATAAAAAATTCAATTAACATCTCTCGAGTAGAATTTTTATGCTGACTGCAACAACCTGTGGAATGTACAATTCATTATTTCCTCTTTTATTTTCATCTTCTTACTCCCATTCCCTCGTACTCGCCATAACCATCCTTATTTCCTGCCACTCGTCATCAAATTCAAAACTCATATAAATGTGGAAAAAAGTTCACGTTTCAGAAAGCTCTTTATAATTGTGCAGGAAAGGAAAGGATACTTTTTTGTTCCCATCCAATTGCCTGAGTTACTGAATAGTTACAGCATCATAAATTTTCTTTTTTATTTCCATCTCTTAATAGATTGTGATTCCGAAAAAAACTCATCATCATCATCATCAAAAGTGTTCACATTAAGATCATTAAAATGACAAAAAAGAACTTGATTGAAACTATAAAGTTGAAGCATTAGCTGGAAAAAATTATCAGTTTTCAAGCCTTCCTATGCCATCATTCAAGGGTATTGAATTTATGGACCAACATTTATAGGATTGATTTTTTTCTGTTACATTGAATAATGGGAGTTTTATGTCGTATCATTTTAAAAAAAGGTTTAAGGAACATTCTCCCTTTAAGAGTCGAACAAAGGATGGATTTATGCGACGAAAATTTTTAAGCAGTAGCAACGATGAAAATTCCTAAAAATATCAAATATCATTTACAATTTCTTGGAATGTCAAAATAAGCTTCATTATATCCTACAGACAACATAGCATACATAGTTTTACAACATATGTAGTAACATTAGGAGATATAGATGGGGGTAGATAAATGGAATGGCAATCTATTTTATGCTGACCACATATTTGACTAGAGTTTATACTCAATATAAAAAAAATTTAATCGTGGCTACACATATGCCTTTGACTATAAATCTGGTAGGGTTGGGTGACCTCGTTTAATGGAATTAGTGGATTACATGGGAGGATAGGTGGCTTGAAGATCTTACAATGCATAAATTGAGAATTTAAGTCGATCGACTAATGACATTTTCTCCGGAGTTCCATAAAATGTGTCATTAGTCAATTAAAAATCTAGTCACTAACTGAACAATATGTTGGTTTGAATCCGCTAGAAAAATGGCGGACAGATCCTCCAAAAGCTACCTGATAAAAGTATATCAGCTCAACATGCGGACAGAAAATTTGTACAAACTAGGTGACAGAGCCAGCAACAGAGTCAGATGGAAAGCCTTTTCCTTGTAATCTAAGGTCCACATAAATAGGAACATGGTTACAGTAAGTAAGGATGTCAAGTTGTTGTATCCACTCAAATATAGGTGAGTGGGTAACTCAAACATTTAAGGCACTTATTCTGGAAAGTTAGCAGCTTTCCCTCAGATCCCCTGTCAAATCTCAAGACACCTACCCCACCCTACACTGCCCAAACTACCCCTACATACATATTTATTTCGAAATCGCATTTGAGTGAGATTGAGTAACATTAACAGCATATTCATATAGTTTGTATGTAATGTACATAAAAATTCCACAAATGAATCACATAAGTTGTTCTAATTTTTGACTCCAGTTCCACTGTTGTGAATGATAACAGATTTTTAATTAAATTTTTCTGTCATTTTTACATTTTTTAAATCGTTTTGATTTGTTATGTTTTTAAATTATTATACACACAATATCCAGGAGCATATTGTTATATAACGCGTTGTATTTTAAAGGGAAACTGTGCTTTTGGCTTAATCTCAGTTTTTGACATATTAACTTTTGTGATTTTACAGCCAAAAAATAAAGGAATTTATTTTCATTACAATACACCATTTCCGTACTTTTGCACATGCCCTTTTCACCTTAATTGCGATGAGCTTTTTAATACACTTTTTTAACTGTCTGCTATATCTAAATACTTTATGTAATATCTATGCATAGATATAATTCATGTCATTCTCTACACACTTTTTTGTCTTCTTTCTCTCCATCCTCCATCCTCCAAAAAACCCCGTTGTTGATGCCGTTTAGGTTATGCATGCATATACCACATTTATGTTTATGTATGTACATACATTGTATTGAAGAGAAATTAAAAGGAATTCTTTAGTAGGGTAGCATTTATGATGTTACATTCATTGATGTTCATACACAAAAAAAAGGGAAAAAATTTTTAAAATTTTTCCTTCTTTTTCATAAGAGAAAAAATTTTTTAACTGCAAAAATATTTTTCCGCTCTTCTTCTGCACTTTTTTTTTTGTGGATATAACAAGCACTGTAAGACTTCATATTCTAGTCTATACTGGAAAATTTAGAGATATTCGTTTGAAATATTCTTTTTTTTTAGACAACAGTTGTAAAGTTATCCCTCACATTTTTTTACAGATTTTTAATCTTCTTCATATTTTAGCTCATAGAGACTTTTTATTGAAGAAAATTCTTCATACCATTCTTGTTGAAGATTATGTATACACAAGGATTCTTAGGTTGATGTGAAGAATGTGAAACGATTTAGTTAAAAAGCTTTAAAAAATCATATTTATTTTGAGTGTTGTTAAGTGGCTTTTTATTAGCTAAATCGATGAAATTGTCGTTGCTTTTTTCATATTTTTGAATTTTTCCGCACTTTTTTCTAATCATAAATTAATTGAAAATTCGATTATTGCGAGTTAATTGATTCCTATAAATGATGATTTAAGCTTTGCTCACTGTTATTTTATCATTTAGAATCATTCAAATACCAAATAAAGTTAGAATAACTCTAAAATTCAACATTAAAAACTCCAAGTGAGAAAATTTTTCAAAAATTAAAATTCAAACTTCGAAAAACTTCAAAAGCAACAAAATCCGCTTGAGAATTTATGTCCAACAGCCAATCCACAGCAAATAATAAATGATTAGGGAATTAAATCTGAATTACAGCATTTCCTTCAAATTCAAACATAATTCAAAATGAATATAAACTTTTAATTACTCGGTCTATTCCCTAGTGGCACTTTTATTATTGCTATAACTCATAATGCAAGTTTTTAATTAAAAAATCCAAGAATAAGTAGTTTTATAAGAAAAGTACATAGAAAATGATTTGTTTGCATTTTCAGCTGATGAAAATTGTAATTTTCATCCCCGAGAGTGGGTTTAGTATAGAAAATATTATTGCGCAAACTTATTAGCAAACAAAGAATTTTATATAGGTTCTATTCTTAGAAAGGGATGTATATTTATGTTTCAATTACCAAAATTATCAAAATGTGTCGATAACGGTCATTTTAATTTCAAATCTTAATTTTTCATTTCTCCGTTACAATTTGAAATTTAAATGACCGTTATCGTCACTTGAACATTATTTATGTGGTCAATGTAACTTCATGTCCAATTAGTTACGACACACATTTTGTACTTCCCGGGATATTTCAAAATAAATTATTCAGTTTTGCAACTATTTATAGCTGTGTTTGCTTAAAACTTTTACTTGCTTTAAGCTACTCATTCTCTATAAAATATTGCAAAACCATTGAGAGTAACATTTTATATTGTTTACTATTGGTTATGTCTACATACTACTCATTGCAATTGTCAAACAGTAAATAAATGGTTTGCATCAATTAAACTTTCATTAAGTTTGATTTGCTTTTTCTGTCCAAAGCTACAACTTTTGTTCTATTTAATGTTTTTGGTTGACTTAATTGCCATTTTCAATTTTCTAAGCGACTGGGTTCTTAGGAAATAATGCTTGGATGGGAATTGAATGTTCGGAAGGTTAGGATTGGAGTCCGAACAGTACATGCTCGTTTGGGAATCACTATGTCGCCGTATTTACAACAGGACGTGAATTTGTGTTGATTGTGGCTCGTCGTACTCAAACGGCAAGTATATGAAGTTCCCTTACAGGTAAAGAATGAGGTTACTTAATTGATCTAGCTCATTCTCATGAGTGCACTAACCACAATCAGCATGCGCTTTGCAATGTTAAGCTTTGAGTACAAATTCTCTAATCATCAAAAATTCCACCAAACCAAAACCTTTTGATCATCAAAATTCACTTCCACAGCATGGAAAAAATCCACAAGACCACATCACAAACGTCACAAGTAATTGACCTCATTATCCCGATTCTTTTTTTATAAATCCTACATATTCATGAGTTTTGGTTAAACACAAAAACAGAAAATCTCATAAATTTCAAGTTATCTGTGTTAGATTACTTTCTTTTCAGAGATTCAGTATTGAGTAAATAAATCTGTCTTGCCTCTAGAAAAGAAATAATCATCATCAAGAAAGCAAAATAAATCCTGACTCATTCGGATTTTGTAAGAAGGAAAAAAATCATAAAATTAATACTTAAAGAATTTTTTGCAGAGCATTGCAACATTGCTCTCGAGAGTATTGAATTGAATTCTGAGTTTCTGTGGAAATGTTTGATTAAAAAGTGCAAAATGGGGTTGGTACGTAACGATTTTAAAGAGGAGGATCCTGTCAAGGGTTGGAGTGGGGTAGAGATATTGTTAGGCGCCAAACGTTATTACGCTTATGGAAGGCGAGGACGGGTTCATAAAGTCGATTTTTCGCATTATGCGTTCGCCCCTAAGGAAAAGGGGTCATCCACTTGTTTCGGTCCATACATATTTAAGAGGGATGGAGGAGAGCTCCCAAGATACTCATTGACGGCCATGCTATAAAGGCATTTGGTATTGGTAATAGGCAGACGGAAGCCAGTAATAGAGCCAGTTTTGGGAGAAGTCTAATGAAGTAAGTAACCATGTAAGGAGAGGATGGAGGCAAGGGTTGTCCTACGATTCAGAAACAGCTTAAAAATGCAATTTTTATTGAAGCTTTGCATCTCAGTTTGGGAAGTTAGTGGATGTTTGTAGCTGTTTATTTCTGAAAATCCATTTCTCTGCATCACGCAACAAGTGAACAGTCCCCAAAAGGTTGAAAATTAAAAGAGAGAAATAAACTCATCCGCAAATATTTTCCTTCATTATTTTCTGAGAAAAAGAATAATTTTTTTTTTTACATTTAATTCCATTCTAAAAATATTTTTTTGTACATTAAATAAGTTCCACGGATGAACGAGAGAGAGAGAGAAGAAAATGTTAATATTGCACACTTTCGTTCTTAATGCTTTGTTTATTCATCATTTTTCTTAGCTATATTAAAATTCCACAGTGACTTTTTATGGCACAAAATAAAAGGAATCATTTTTATTCAAGCATTTATGTTTGCTCGTTTTGTGAAATGTTAAGGAACGAGTTATGGAAATGAGTGAAATAATTGTTTAATGCAATGTGACTATTATTTTCTGTTTTATTGTGTCGTTGCCTTGATTGTGCTGAATAGATAATTTTTTCTCCTATTGTCTTTAGTTTCTCAAAAGTTGTCATTAAATGATCGAGTCACGTGATACATGGTAAATGCAGTTATAGTGTCGGAAGAGCCTTGAATGAAGGAGTGTAGCATATTCATCTACTGACAGAGATATAGCTAGTTTCGGATGCTTTTCTTCAAAACCATGGATTATCTAGTGATCTACAGTTAGTCTCGGATCGGTTAATTTAAGTCTTGATCTACCAAATTGCAGTTAGTGGCACAATCCCGGCCAAACTACGTAATTTCTTTAGAGGAAGGTAAAAGAGGGGCTGGAGCTTGTTTCCAGAAGAAGAATGACAATTTCACTTAATTCATCAATTACTAAACCTTGAGTTTGACAAAGTTTAGCTCCACTGCTTCTTAAAGCAAGCCTAGACACATAAACTGTAATACATCTCAATTTTCAATTCCATTAAATTAAAAAAAATTATCATAATTATAAATAATTCATTATGAAAAATTAAACAACATGAGCCAGATGCATAAACATCTGAAGATCATTAAAAATGATTATATATTTTGATGGATGATTTTCAATTTTTTTTTTCTAATCAATTCCACATTTTAGAATCAATTTAGAATGAAAATTTCATTACAATTTTCACGGAAAAAGATGAAAAATGTTGACAAACTTTTCAATTTGCGTCAACATTTTCACATCCATTAAATCACATGGTAAAATTTATAAGCGTTAAGTTACACTTTATTGATCCTGACTTTCGGGATAATAAATTTGATAAAAACTTAATACAGCACATTAATATCAGTAAACCAAAAAAAAACCCCACGCTTTAATGACAAGGGTAGATATTGGAGCTAAAATTTATGGTTTGTAAGTCTCAAGTCGTAGAAGAATCAACAAGATCAAGTCTAACAAATAAGGTAGAAAATAAATTTGACATGCCGCAAATTTTGAGGTATTATTAGTTGTGGGCGAGCTCAGTTTTAGTCATTTAAAAAAATGATTTTTACCTCAAATTTCAAGTGGGATTTGGAGCATGATGATGAAAATTGAAAATCTAATGGAATTACTGAAAATTACTTTAAAAGTTTTATGAAGTGAAATGCTTTCAAATGCCATTGAATTCATCATTCTACAAAATAGCAGAGAATTTTATGCTGAATGTGACGTAAAAGTATCAACTTTTTGGATAATAGAAACTTTTTAAGTTGAGAATTGCTTGAAAAACCTTACAACTTCTAAGGTTCTTGAGTAAAAGTTCACTGAATCACAACTATGTCTCGTGTGGGATTCGAACCCACGTCCTTCGACTTTCTTTTGCATGCTCTTAACACTGAGCTATCGAAGGTTGTTAGAGAGCTTAGCACAATCAACTCTTAAATGGCAATGCATCTAGAATGCTACTCCTAATTTGACAGACTTACTCAAGAACTAACACATATCACTCTGGTCATTTAACAACACTCAGTCAAGTATTACAAGAAATTTAATCTGGTTGTAAAATTTTTCTTTTGATCTAAAATTGCGATTTATTCTTACTTGAGCATCAATAGAAGTCTTTTTTTGCAATTTTCTCTTTTTATTTTGTTAAAATGAACTGAAATTTTTTTCAAAGAAAATTTCTTTTGGAAATTAAATTTTTTCAAAACTATTTTTTCATATGAACTTTTAAAGAAATTTTAGTAAAAGTTTTCAAAGCTTTTGATACTTAAATTTGATTCTGAAGAAATATTTAACAAATTTTGAAGAACATTTAAAGTTTTTCAATTATTGAATGCAGGAAAATTTTATTTTCAGGATAAATTTAATAAACACAATTATTAAGAATTTAAAATTGAAAATTTTGAGGTTAACTTTGCCAAACTCAAACCTGAATTCACTTCTAATTGAATGTTTTTGAACAAAGATAACCGCAAATTATAAAATTAGGAATTTCATGGTTGATTTAGTCTACATTTCAAGTATTAATGCCACAAAACCGTTCATTAAATTTTCATGATTCCTTAAAATTTGTTGAAACTTCAACAGGGGCGTTTTTGAGAGTTTTAAGTTTCAAATTTTAATTGTTTTTTTTTTCAAATTTCAAATTTCAATTTTCACAATTTTGATTTTCAAGTTTTTGAATTTTTTAAGAAATTTGAATTTTCCAAAAATTTAGATTTTTAAAATTTTAAAAATTTAAAATTCGAATTTTTAAAATTTAAAATTTGAATTTCGAAATTAAAAATTTTAAAATTTTTTAAACAATTTCAAAGTTTTAAAAACAATTTCAATATTTTAAAACTTTTTAGATTTTTAAACAGTTTTTAAGTTTAAGAACTTTCATAAAACTAAATTCCATTAAGGTAGACCAAACCCAAACCCCATTTCAATTCCTAATTAGCCCCCATTTAATTGAATCTCGCCAATTCGATAACTTTTAATTGAAATTGATTTCAAAAAATCAATTTTTCTTTTCAATTTCAATTCATTTGAGATTTTCTTTGAATTTTTAATTACATTTCTAGCACTCAATAGTATCATTTTTGAAGAATTCAATGCCACGAAGAAATAAAAATTCAAGACTTTTAATTAAAACGAAGGTTTTTTGAATGTTTGCTGATTGAAAAGTATAAATAATTAAATTTCTTTAATTGTTTGATAAAAAGGATGTAAAAAAAATGTGAGTGATGAGGAGGGAGAGTTACACAAAATAGCACTGTCATTCACTGATTGTTCATAGTTCTATTTATCATCCTGTAGAGACTTTTATTGACAAATAGCAGAACCTGGAGCTGAACAGACGAGAACTGAAAGGTTTTTCATTTAGCTCAATTTATTATTTATAGCGCAAAAAAAAAATATTGCATGAACATTAATTTCCCCGACAGGCTCTTTACGACCTTCTTCCTTATTCACTGTGCAGTTTTCTTCATTTCCTTCTTTTACACTTTATTTTCTCCGTTTTTGCCTATCAAGCCTTATGGCGATGATATTCATAGTTTCATGCAAATAAATTCTCATTTTATATTTTTTTATTATGTCATAAAGTTGATTTTTTTTTCTTTTTTCTAATTTTATGATCTTGAATTTTTCACAGTTTACTCGAACCACAAATCAATTTTTATGTAATATGCAATGGGCGTAAACTTTTGATGGCAGGAGCACTTTTTATGGAAAAAGCTATTTGAGACATGAATTTTATTAATAAAATTGGAATAAATTTTTCTTTTTTTTTGTCTTTCGATTTATTTTTGAAATTGGAATTTTTTGTTGTTGAATTCTTTCTTGAGGTATTTTTATGTGAAAATTTATGTGAGTGGAGAGGATAAAAATATTGGAGTTGATGCATCGTTTTGCATATGATAATATTGATGGAGATTTAAAAATTTGGTTTTGAATTTTGGTTGAGGACTATTTTGGGGATTTTAACTAGTTTTTAAAAACAATGGCAGACAACCTCCTACTGACGGCGATGTCACACTAGTTTGGTTTAGCCCAACCACTGATATGAAGCTATATCTCATTGAATTTTCAAAAACATAGCTTTAAAAACTTTTAACAGAGCTCGAATTCGGCTACAAAATTATATTCAGTCTAACACTATGCCACAACTGAAACGGGACAATTTATGTAGTTCCTGTCATTTCTAAAATATTTTGGCGGCACGCAGGTTGTTCATAACTGTTATTGTTCATTGAGCAAATAAGAAATAGTTCATTTTTAAAGCGTTTATGGTAGTTTTTAATATTGGAAATCAGTTAACGACAGCATAAAATTTCAAATAGAGCCAGTTTCAGGTGACATTAGAAGGAGTACATGGATCATAATTGTTATATACGGTCATTGAAGTAGGTAAGTTTGCTAGATTTTATTATTCAGAATTATTAGCATTCCCGAATGCCGACGTGACTTCATATAAAGTTGAAATCAATTTCGAGCTCTGCTAATTGGTCTTAAAATTGTTAAATTTAAAGTCAAAATGTTAATTTTGAGTTTTTAATCAACAAAAGTCAAATTTGAAATTCATTCTAAATTTTAATCCAAATTTAACATATTTTAAGTTTAAATGGATATAATTACATTGCATAATGCAGATCATATACTTTTCGAATGTAATTTATCTTCATGGACAAAACAGAAAACGCCCAAACAATGACATTTGAACTCAAAAATGTGAATTTTTCGATATTTCCCAAAATCAAATTTACAAAAAGCTAGGTAAATATTCAATAAGAATAAATGTGGGAGAACTAATGCTTAATAGCATGAAAATTAATCAAAAAATTGCTCATTGACTCCTTTTCGCATCACCAAATCCTCCAATAAAATTCAACAAAATTTAAGCAATTCCTCTTCAAAAATAAACAGCACAAATAAATGCCAAAATTATTAAATTATCTCAAAGCTTTTCCCATGAAAATCAATCAAATTTCCTGAAATTGATGCCCCTTGGCAATATTATTAAGGAAAAATATTGTAGATCTGTCGAATATTAATAGTCAATACGTAGGTTGAGGCTGTTGTTTTTGTACAAAAAAATTACTGACTTTTTTGGCTATCCACTAATAAAGAACGTCACTATTAATTTAAGCAGAACTTATTATTGGCTATTATGTAGTTTTAAGCATTTAACAGTTCATTTAACACTATATCCTCACATAACTGTGTTCATTGTCTCATATATATCCTTATCTAATCACACACAATTAATGCTTAAAAATAAAATTAAAAATTAAGGAAAAATAATTAATTAAATTTATATTTTTTTGATATTCGTAGCACGTCGGCACGATCCTCTTAATCGCTTCGCGGTAAATATTAAACTGAACATTTTTTTCCTTTTTTTCCCTTTTTTGGTACGAAATGAAAAAAAGGAAATGTAAGAAAGAAAAAAATGTATAAAATTTTTGCTTCACTTGCTTGCTCTCTTTCTCCTTTGTCGTACGAAACTGTTCAGTCAAGAACTGAAACGAAAGAAGGCAAAGGCACTTCGCTCTTTTGTGATGCCGCGCAACATGTTGCAAATAAATTTTTATTTAAAAGCCACAGCACAATGGGAATATGAGTCAGCCTTGTCACATTTGAGAGAGAATTGAGAGAGTATCGTAAGAGAAATGAGAACTTTTGTGGAGATTTACAGCATCCGATGTGGGGAAAGAATTTCGATCACGTTTCTCATAATGTACAATTCTGCGAGAGTAGCAAAAACGTGTGCTCTTTTATAGTTTTCCATTTTCCGCATCGTTCCTGACACGTACAATTTTATTTATTTTTATTATATTCCCTTTTTTGTGGATTATTGTCCCATTGGAACCCTCAACTAAGTTATTTGTTTCTTCCCTAAATTCAATTATATTATGCAATCATGTGTACATTCCAACTAAACTTTTATCATTTCCGTATGGGCGAAACTTGAAAGCTTAAATGTGATAATTATGTCATATGAATCAACAGTTGCGATACACAACCATGTGTCCATGTGACATTCTCATTATGTTGCATTCATCATGGTGAGTGATGATGATAATGTTATGAGCTACAGATTCCATATGTGTATAATATCTGGGGTTGTTCATTTATGTCGTCTGACATTTGAAGTGAAGTGGGTAGAAGGTCTTAACTTGGGAATAATTCATGAGTTTTGGAGCAATGCTTTCGTTCTATTTGTTTCATGATCGACACACATTGAAATGTTGACAACACAACGACAAGGCAGTGACGTTGCGAAAACAACCAAATTTGCCAATTGACTGCCATTTGGTGTTCTAGGTGTCAACATTTCAATATGTGCTGATCGGGACGACAAGCCTAAATCCTTACTCAAATAATTTTGATCATTTTTGGTAGCAAATATCCAAAAAATTTTGTATTTTTAGTGTGTCGCCAAACTTGTTGCAACACACATGAGATCAAGTCACATCACATTAGTGTGTCGCGATGCATAGTTTGAGTAACCATGTCACACAATCATTAAGGTCATATCAATTTATGTCAACCCTCATTTGCAAACAACTCCCCATGATCAAGGAGAAACAAGTCTTTTTGTTCATATTGCGCGTTGCTTCCTGAAGAAATATTTTTCCTCCTTTGAAGACGAATACTTGTTGTCGAAAACGGATATGAGAATGAATTGCTGCTTTCTTCATTGTTTTTTATTGTGTTACATCATATTTATGGGTGTTGTGACTTTGCTCTTGCTCCAGCTTTATCCTTAGACATTTATCATAACATATACACAAAAAAAAAGTAAAGTAAATTTAAATACACAACACATTTTTACAGTCAGTGTTATCAAGCATTATCCTTACATTCTATTACAATCATTTGTTGTTGCTGCTGCTTCTGTTGCCGTAAATATTAATTTATTGATTTATTTTTGCCCCGCATTTTATGCAAACAAAGTGAAACAAAAAAGAGTGAGAATATATTTGAAAAATTCACATTCTGCTAGGTATGTGAGGCGAAAAGTGATTCATAAGTAAGCACATGTGTTCTATAAAAAACAAAAAAATTCGAATTTCTCCATACACATTATATCCATAACATGCTGATTTAAAGGCAAAAGAAAGAAAAAAAAGTTTATTTTTAAACAATTTGAATATTTTTAGTCGGGCTGATTTTGGTGAGAAGTTGCAGTGAATTTGTTCAGTTTTGGGTGGAAATATGGCTGTGATTCAACAGTTAATAGAGTGGAAAATTTGAGAATTTTGCAGAATTTTCATTGAAATGATGTTACATCATACGATAAGGAATAAGAGAATGTCTGGGAAAAACTCATTTTTGGCAATTCCTAAGGCTGCTGGCAATGAAGAATGAAATGGATCTTAATTTTCGAATTTACAATTTTTGAGATTCTTAATTTTCGAATTCGAATTTTTCGGAATTCACTTTCGATTTCGAATGTTTTTCGGATTTTGAATTTTCAGAGTTTTAGTTTTTTGCGATTCATATTTTTGAGTTTTTTTGAATTTCGAATTTTCGGATTTTTCGAAATTCTTTTTTTTTCGGTATCGAATAATTTTCGTATTTCGAAATTTTGGAGTTCTAGCTTATTTTTTCAAATTCGTTTTTCAAATTTTGATTTTTAATTTTTTCGGATTTTTACATTTCGAATTTCGAAATTTTCGAACTTCGAAATTTCGGAGTTCAAATTTTCTTTCTGTTTCTTAACGACGAGACATTAGGAATAGCACTTACAAGCACAATAATGCGTCTGAGTTCCTCAAATTCAGTGAAATAGTAGTTGACTTCCTTACTTTCCTTCGCTGTGCCTTTACTTTCTATGCAAAAAAAGAAAACAAATTTATACGGGAAGGTGGGGAATAGGATGTAAATGAATGGAAAATATATGGTTGTCACTTCCTTTTGGATGAACATTAAACGAGAAGTCAACAACTCATGCTACGGAAAGAAATTTCTCCAGAGAGTATTTTTTTGTAGCCTGCAATATACTGTCGATGTCGCCCCAATATAGAATATTGATCATTTCAAATAGTCTATTATTAAATTTGGTAAACGAAAGTTTCGAGAAGAGAATTTCCAATTATAGGTGAATTTACAGATACGTCAGATATTGCCATTAAATCGACATCATATTGATTTTTTCTACAAAAGTGGCAATTTTGGAAGATTTTGTAAAAAATGTCGTTTCCGTTCACAACAAAACTTTTTTGATTTATTGGAAGCTTTTCGACTAAAGTCGCTGAATATTTTTTTCTTTTTAAATAAAGATTGTTTAAGCTCTCGTGCCTTTAACATAAAGTGCCGGGGTTTTAATTATTAACATCAGCCATGTCGATGTCGTGAAAAAATTCTGAGCCTCAATAAAGGAGCAACAAAGAAAAAAAAGGCTTTATTAAAATTTTATCCATTGAAATAATATTTGCTTTGTAAGGGGGAAAAAGTGAAATTAACTTAAAATGTACAATGTGTATCTTTTGAATGGACTAGAAATGAGAGAGAATTTCAACATCATTGTAAATGAATGGATGGATGTTCCATTTGCATACTTTTTGGTGAGGTTGTTTGAGGACGTTGTTAAGGGTTTTTCGAGAATTTGCTTCTGGAGTGTTTTTTAAAGGGTATTAAATAGCACCATTTTATTGACCGGATGATGAAAAAACTGGCATAAAAACTATGTTTTTTAAAAAAAATGACCGTTTAAATTTTTTAAAATCAAAAAATACGTTACAAACAAAAATCAATATTTATTTAAATTCTGAGGCATGAAACTGTTTTCTTTCATGCCTTTCTGTCTTATTTCATGGAATTTCATTAAAAGAGTTGATAATTATAAAAAAAAACGGTAAGAACCTCATGCCGAATGCGATTTCGGTCTTGAATTCCCACCAAGATGTGCCTTGGTGCCAAAAAAGTCTGGATATTTATTCAGGAAGGGAAGTACTTCCCTTTGTGAGACTGAACTTTAAAAAGCCACAAAACCCAAAAAAAAAAATACACAAATGACAAATAATTACATCCTGTTTTCCACAAAATAAGCTAATAACCATAAAAAAGATTCTTGCTCTTTCTTCTACTTGCCATGCCTGTGATGTAGACGTTATATGAGCAGATAATTCTTTCCATGTGTCCAAAACAAATCAGTTCGTTTATTGCTAACAATCCTCTTTACCTTTTTTCTGCTCATATTTATTTCCACTTCTTCATATTGATATTTTTTAAGAACATTTATATGAAGGCATAAGGTTGAAAAGTATGAAGGAAGAAGAGAAATAAAATAAATAAGCAAAATCCGATTACGAAATTGTTGAAAAAAATAACTAGAAAATTCTTCATGATTTTATGAAATATTTTTTAAAAAAATCCATTCCATATTTACTATTACATAAATTCTCAGTAATTGACAGAATAAGGTTTTACAATATGGAAGTGATTAATTTTTTTTTTTCATACAAATTCATATGAACCTTGAATATTTTTGCACATACACATTGTTGGAAACTTACATGGAATGAATGTTAATTGGATTTCTGCATTAAATTCTTATGAAAATTGCTCGCATTGCTGTCATGGTAAAAATTCAATGAAATTTGTTCCTGAATTGGTTTAATTAAAATTCATTTCATATTGAAATTTTGGGATTTATTTGACTGTTAACTGATTGAATATATTATTGTTGGATGTATTTATTGAAGGGTAATGATATTTATAGATATTCTGAGCACCAATGAATCTCCAATTGTGTAAGACTTCATAAAATTTTAATACATTGAAATTTTGTCCATACTTCATATTAGCGGATGGACTTATCATAATCCTTCTGCAAAAAGCAGGTCAACAAGACATCAGCAAGGAGATACAGATGAGGAGGAACTGCAGGATAGGGCATACGCTTCGGAAGAAAAATGTCATTGCTGGGACAGAGACACAAGTTTGTTACACAGCCCTTGGATGGAATCCACTAGGGAAAAGGCGACCAGGAGCTCCAAAAGCTACTTTGCGCAGAATAGTAATAAAAGAATGTCAGCATAACGTGCGGCCAGACAAACTAGATGACAGAGCCAATAACAGAGTACAATACAGATCAACACTTTGCCATACCAGATGTACCACAGTACCATACTAGGAACCATAGAACCTATACTGTTCCGAGCCGTACTGTACCATATAACCACCGAAGAAATCGACTCCATAGTCAGTCCGACTTATGTCTGTATATTGTCATTCTGTATATAAAGTATATGCATAATATCCATAAATCCAGTCCACATTCAACCAAGAAATAAAACTTTTCTATCTGTGATTTATATTTTCTCAGACTCTATTTGAATTTCAATGTAAAATATAATACAGGAACACGCATAACATAGAAGAACTTGAAGAATTCAGAAATTTTTCAATCGGAAAACTTAAGGTGTCAGTTATGTTTGCCAGCATGCATGCACATCGTCTCGAAATAGAATAAATATCATTGGAAATGAAAATAAAGTTGGCGCTTCACATTTCCGAGCCAATCGATGCTATGTGCATGCATAGCATGTTTACATAAATAACATAAGCTATTTTTCTCCGAACAAAATATGCAGCCACAGATTAAGTATCTCAATTTATCGAGAGAATTTTTAATTTTTTTTTCATCTTTCAATAAAACTAGGCAGTCAGTAATAATGGCTTAAGATTAATAGTCTATTTATGCTTTATGTTTACATTAAAACTTCCATCCATTCATCTCACATAGATGCTGATTAAATGGAGATGATAATTAATTTTATGTACTTTACTGATTACTTTTTCCGTAATCAGTAAGGAAGGCAAGAAGAGCAGGTGAAAAAATGTAATAAATTATCATCAGTTGTGACATAACAGTACTTAAATTATAAGCACACAGGTGGATTAGTAAATTGAAACATGTGTACGGAAGAAAGTCAATGGGAGAAAAATCTCAATAGACATTGACAGGTATAGCAAACAGTTTATATGATGATAGTCGACGTCTTTCGATGTCATATCAATGTCGATATTGATGAAACTTATACTTGTGCTGGTGTCTGATGATGGTAATGTGTATGACGTACTTCATAGATGAGTTTAATGGATTTTTAGTTGGAATAGATGAAGCAATACTGATTTTGTTCATGTTTTGTTGCACTTTTAGTGGCAATTTTGCCTTGCTATGTGTCTTTAGTAATTAAGTCATAATCATGACGTGAGCTTTGTGGGAAGTATTGTCACATAGAGAACACTCAATGCTTGAATAGCAACTGACATGTCGAGTTTAAACCGAATCCAGCACCAATTCAGAGTCTAGGATCGGATTTTTGATCGATTTGCGCTGTTAGGGATGTAATGGATCAAGAAAACTGACTCTGATGGGTGTCCATCAAGTAGAACGGTGACCTAACGAGTTTAGTAAAACACTATATATGGGTTTTTTGTGCTAATTTGTGAAAACAAGAAAACAACTTTTAAAAATTTTGTGAAGGTTCCTGCACCGAGATATGAGCATTTAAAGATGCAATTTTTGACGTTCTGGAAGTCAAAATGTAACTCCAACATAACAGCACCAAAAAATTTGAAACTTTGCTGTTTTTTTGTGCAACCCATACTCAGTAAAATAAGCCAAAAAATTTTTTTCAAAATAGTTCCGCTACAGAGTTATATCCATTTTTCGATTTAAGTGCAGAAAAAGTAGTCAAAAAATCGAAAAATTTTCACACTTTTTAATGTAAAATCTACAAACCTTTACCAAAATTCTTTAAATTTTGCCTGTTTTTTGTGCAAGAGTTACCTAACAAAATAAGCATAAAATAATTTTTGGATGTAGCTTATGTGGTAAGATATAGCCGTTTTCCCGTGCAACCTAAACTCAAAAAATTCAAAGTTTTTTACAATTTTGCATGGAAATTACGCAAGACTTTACCAAAATTATTCAAAATTCTCCTGAATATTGTGCATATATTAATTGTTCATAAAAAGTTTAGTAAAATATAATTTTTTAATTATATATAGAAATATAGCCATTTTCTCTTCAAGATAGTGAAAAAGTTAGATATTTTTAGATTTTTAGCTCTAACTTCAACAGGAAGTAACAAAAATTTTTGTAGCTTTGTCTGATTTATTTGCAAACATTACTAAATGAAACAAAAAAAGTTTCATAAATTTTAATCAAGATTTGCATTTCTGAGAGTTAAAAATATGAAAAAATAGAGATTTTTAATACTTTTGTACACCTTCATATATGAAAAAAATTGCCATAATTTTTCAAATAAATTTTTTCAAAAAATCTTTTTGCTTTGTTTTATTAAGTAATGTTTGCAAATAAATCAGACAAAGTTCCAAAAATTTTTGTTACTTCCTGTTGAAGTTAGAGCTAAAAATCTAAAAAAAATCTAACTTTTTCACTATCTTGAAGAGGAAAATGGCTATATTTCTATATATAATTAAAAAATTATATTTTACTAAACTTTTTATGAACAATTAATATATGCACAATATTCAGGAGAATTTTGAATAATTTTGGTAAAGTCTTGCGTAATTTCCATGCAAAATTGTAAAAAACTTTGAATTTTTTGAGTTTAGGTTGCACGGGAAAACGGCTATACAAGCTACATCCAAAAAAGATGCTTATTTTGTTAGGTAACTTGCACAAAAAACAGGCAAAATTTAAAGAATTTTGGTAAAGGTTTGTAGATTTTACATTAAAAAGTGTGAAAATTTTTCGATTTTTTGACTACTTTTTCTGCACTTAAATCGAAAAATGGATATAACTCTGTAGCGGAACTATTTTGAAAAAAATTTTTTGGCTGAGTATGGGTTGCACAAAAAAACAGCAAAGTTTCAAATTTTTTGGTGCTGTTATGTTGGAGTTACATTTTGACACGTCAAAAATTGCTTTAAATGCTCATATCTCGGTGCAGGAACCTTCACAAAATTTTTAAAAGTTGTTTTCTTGTTTTCACAAATTAGCACAAAAAACCCATATATAGTGTTTCACTAAACTCGTTAGGTCACCGTTCTACTTGATGGACACCTCTGATGGGAATCGAACCCACGTCCTTACATAATAGATAGTTTCTTATACCCGATCTGTTGTATAGCCACTCAACCACAGCCATCTTACTTCCACACTGACAAATTCCCATATATATGGCTCGATACCGATACCAGTGATTAAACTCACAGCGGTACCCAAAAGTTTCAGATACTCAAATAAATTAAAACAAGAACTTTTCGTCTAGTCCTTCACCTTCTTCTACTCATAACATCATGTAAAATTAGTAAAGTACACAAAAATGCGCCTCCTATACACCCAATCATGTACACTTCCGCATCACCGTTATGTTTATGTAGATTTTTTACATTTTATCTCATCTCTCATATTGTACCCAAATGAAGGATTTTCGGAAGCGGATGTTTCATCCTATAAACAAGTAGGAAGAGTGAGAGAGCTTATGGTTTACTTATCAACAAGAAGAGAAAGCCTTTTGATAGTCTAATCTCTTCTTTCCTGTAAGTATGAAATATATTTTAACTGGAAATACGATACTTGTTTGTGTTTGAAGGAAGAGAAACGAAGCTAATTTATGATATCGCATAAATTTCTGTTCTTGTTTGGGAAATAGGAAAGACAACAAGCACTTGTCTAATGCCATAAATTGAGTGTAAAATCCTTCTAAAACAGAAGATCTCACTTCTCTGGATTCTTCTTCATCAACATCGTCACTATCCTGAATATGGAAATGATACCTCAATGTTTTTACATTCCCACACTGTTTGGACTTTACAAGCAATTTTCACCTTGTCATTTATGTTGCTCGTCTCTTTTTTTTTGTGGGTGTAGATATCAAGCCACTGAAAAGCTTCTGTAATCATCAGAAAGCACATCGTTGAGCTCAATGAAAATTCCTTTATTGTGCATAACATGGAAGTCTTATTATTATACAATATGTACTCATAGTTTTACTTTTCTATTATTATTTCTTGACATGTTTATTTTAAGCTTACTTGCACATGCTTTCAGGAAGTTTAGTTCTGGAGGAAAAGTATGTATGGCAATGAGTTGATGATGAGGATGTGGAGACGAAGCGTGAACGGAAAGTGCATCAAGAGAAGGTTGAGGTGGAGGAACGAGGGGAAGGAACGAGGAAGATTGTCCTGCAAACCTAACCCAACCCTCTAGATATGGACAAAATCATCATTTTGAAAGCTTTTTGCCCCTTAATTTTGACGATCCACATACAAAAATGCAACTGCTACCCGTCCCCTGTCTCCTTGTTCTGTCTTCGCCCCAGGATTGTGTTAACCGATATTAAATCACCTTCACTATAAATAGAGGAAGAAGCTTACTGAACACAATCAATTCATAATATCTGAAGATAAAGTTTTAAACAGTTTTGAATTCAAGCAAGCCATGAAATAAGAATCAACAAGTTTTTTTCTAGTAAGACAAAAGAATTTTAATAAATTTCAATGACTATAGATGCATAAATCTATTAATTAAATGATCAATTTAATATTCTGTATAGATTGTTATAGTCATGATTATTAATAGCATTAGAAATTCATAATTAAGATGCTTGATTGTCAAACAAAAGCTTCAATTTCATTTTGGGACATGAAAATTTGATGCAAATATATTTGGATATACGATATTATTATAAATGGAACAATAAGTCTTGAATGATATTCAATTTTCACTTTATGATCATCAATGGAGATTATAGCATTAAAGTGATGATACATACCCGAATATATCGATCAATTGAAGACGAATCTTTATAACATTGAGACACATCCATGAATATGTATCATACTTACATGAACACATAAAAAAAAGTACCAAGGACACGACATTCTTTCTCAATTTAAATTGATTGATGTTGGGTATCATACATTAAAAGAGAGAGAAAAAAATGTGTATTTTGGTGTTTCCCGGAAGGACATTTGGATGGTCGGGAATTTTGTGAAGGTGTTTTGGATGACTTTAAATGGTAGAATCTGTTGCTGAGGCTAAGGCCACTTGTGGATTGTTTTTTAAGGCAGTACTTTAAAGAAGATCACTTGGACGGCTAAGGAGCTCATGGAAAGAAGCTGTCGATTGCATTTGGAATCAATAATTGGCAAGCTGTAGCCAGAGATAGAGCAAACTTTAAGAGGCATCAATAGGAAGTCATGTATCACAATTGATATGCATCGCCAGCGAAATAAGTAAGCCAGCACTTTAAAGTAAACTCAAATGTCAATGCCTACTACCTCTTTTTTCAAATAAAATTTATTGAGAATCCCCAAACCTGAACATTTTATTATGGTATATTTTCAGTCATCATTTTTTTCATAAATTTAATGGATACAAAATGGCAAAAATGTGTTATAAGCACACATGTGAGACAGAATATGTCATTTGCAGTATATTACATTTTATGACTTTTCCGCGTGTTTAGACATTTCATGGCCAATAATCATAATTTTATAATCTAAATTCGATTAGAGCCTGCTCTTTTTTTTATTCCCAAATGATCTGATAAGGACATCCGATGAAAGATTTGTGGACATAAATATGATGAAAATTGAAAAAGGAAAGTGAGTCTATTTATGGATCTATTTTCTGTCATGTGAATTCTCAATCATTGGATCCGGAATTAATTTTTCGGACCATACCTATTCTATTGATCTATCTGTTCTGAATAAATGAGCAATTCATGAATAAGTCATGAATCACTTTCATAATCAACTCATCTGTGCGTAAAACTTTATCTTTTTTGATGTTTGCCTTTCTACTTTTCATAATTTTCCACTTCATGTCTATTAAATGAATTATTTCATGATGTGGTAACATCGATCAATTTGTCATATCAACGATTTATAAGAGAAATGAATTAAATTCTGGAAATTGATAAAGATTTTGACAGAAAATTGATCAAATTTGAATTTTCCTTCTTAACGGACTTTTAAAATTCAAATGATATTCGTTAAGTTTTTGAAACATAGTTGCAAGCCCCTTAGTTTCCATTTTTAAAGGTGAATTTAAATCGAGTCAATTTTTAATTAATTCAAGCATTTACAACTGTAAGTAAACAACTTTTCATCTATTTACCGTTAATTTGATTCACAAACTCTTCATTCAATTCAAATATGACATCAAGAGACGTTCTTTCAACCTAAAATAAAATTTAATATTATTTGATGTTGACATCATTCCCTCGAGAGCATTCAGTAGCAATTTTCGACCATTTTGAATAGATGTTTATTGCCCATAGCAATATTAAACGATATTGAAGCATATTTAAGAAAGGTTGTCAGAAAAAAAATCCTTTTTTTATTTTGCTTCTCTTATTCTTCCCATTGGCAATAAATTTGTATCTCATTTTTTTCCATCTCGACTTCTTTAGAAGAACACGAAAACTTCTTACACTTGAATATTTTTTCGATGATATATCGACAGCTATAATCTATCAAAGCGAAAGCATTTAGACAATATATTGTGTAATAAGACGAAAGACGTCCTTGTAATCGTGCAATATATACAAAAGCATTACCTATCAACATCAGAAAAGTGAAAAGTTTGAAACGAGAAATTGTAAACGTGAATCGTGATTCAATTGCTGATCGATTTCAAATCGAATGTCAAATATGCGAGATATATGAAGAAGCACTTTCAACTTGAATTGCTAAGCAAAGCAGAGAAAATGTTTTATTTACTTTAGTAATTCACGATTAGCACAATTCAAAACGTTTATTTGTTTGTTTATCGTTATATCCTCAGTAATAATCAACATCCTTACGCTATTATTTGTGTTGAATGAATGTGGAAAGTTGAGTTAATGCTACATTGAGTGTTTACATTGACTATTGAGCTAATGACTACAATTAGTAGATGATTACTTGATGGAAATATAATTAATTTTCACACCACATCTCGGATTGAGAATTTGTTATGTTTTTGCCGGGAAATCCTTTGTCTGATTTTATTTGTTAATGATGTTTCCTGATTTAATTTTGAATTATTGAGCTATTCCTGAGTAGATTTTAATTTAAACTGCAACTTCTTGCTTCTTTTAAACTTTCTTACTAATTTCCTTCTAGAATTTGCAAAAAAAAGTTAATTACCAAATTAACGGTTTTTGAGATTCAAATTCCCTTCGTTAAGTTTAAAATTCTTAGTTTCATTCCCCGTTTATTTACATTTTCTTATAGGAAAGATGAAATAATATTTCAAAGAATGTATTTAATTAAATTTAGTGATTAATGTGAAAAAGATTTTAAAGCTAAGACTTGTAGATAATAAGCTTCAAGGATTCAAAATCAAGGACAATAAGCCTTATTTTATGAAAGAAATTCTTCATAAACATTGAAATTTTCTAAATTCCTAAGCAAAATCATTTAAAGAGCTTAATTTAATTCCCAATAATCTCTAATGCCAGAAGCATTTGCTGCTTATAGTCAATACTTTTCCTAAGAAACTCAGATTCTCATTGTTGAAAATATCAAGTTTTTGACGTTTATGATAAAAGCAATAACAGATCTCAATTGTGAAGTCAATATCACGAGCGGAATAACAAATAGCGAGGAAATAAAAGCTTTTAAAGTTATCAAGATTGAATTTGCCGATATTGTTTCAATTTAAAGGGATTGTAAAATCAATATTTGATCGGCATTGTCTATTGTAAACATATCTGTGTTTATTACGGAGGTTTAACTTCATTTTGATCCAATAAAAATTCAAATTTATTATTATGTCTACAATCTACAACAGATAAAAAGTCAATTGTTATGGACTTTTGATTTCATTTTTGTATTTGAATGTGTTTGTGAATTTTATTGATAAAGTTTAGCAGTTAAAAAGTTTTTAAGAATGTGCTGTGAACGTTTAGAGAGTGTGAAAATTTTGTTTTTGTCGTGATTTTGGAGTTGCTTACTTATGGAATTTTGATTCTTTTCATACTTTTTGTGAAGATGCTTCTTGAAAGTTTGTAAATAAAGATTTAATGTGGCTTTGTGCTGCACGTAAACATCGCAACTCTGCTTTCTCATGGCAATTCATTTACTTTGGACATCTCGGGGCGCTCTACTTCCTATAAGTTAATATTCCATCCTAATAACCTAGAATTCAAACTTTGCCCCTTGAAAAGTAGTGGTTTGAGCCAAAAAAGGGGACATTAGTAAAGGAAACTGCTGCATGGCACATAAATTGAAGTCGCATTTTGCAACAGAGTGATTCTGTCGCAAAGGATATCCAGATTTATTCATCAATAATTCTCAAAATTCTCTCACCTCCCAAAAACCATCTCCAAGTCAACTTAGAGTACAATCCAAATGACACTTGAGCACAACATCACCACCACATATAAGACAAAGCTTAAAAGGTTTGTTATTAAAAACTTCCACAAATGTTAACTTGAATAGGTATTAACATTTGACATTCATTGAAGCGATATTTAATCAATGATGTTGATGAGTTTTCACATAAAGAAGATCATCACACTTCAGTACTTCATGTCATAGAGAGTGATAAGAGCGGAAGGAATCTTTTTTAACACACATAAAAAAACTTGTCGTATAGTCTTTACGACAGTGTGAAGACACTTAGAATGTTGAAAGTCAAGATAGGACTTTAAGAACAGCAACACACACACGTCAGATGGCAATGGCAACGAGCATTTTTAACATATTCAATAAAAGAAATATGAAAGATTGAGTTATGAAAATGTTCAGTTTGAGGGTAAAATTGACATACATGTAGACATTGAGAATGTAGAGTGTTAAAAAAATATTATATGATTTCCCTAGACATCAAGCATGAAATAAGAAATTTGAATGTCTACAAATAGAAGAAGATGTGTTACCTCTGATCTTTCTCCACATACTTATGTCAATGAACGAACCGACAGCATAACAAGAAAAGCGAGTCTGCATGTAAACATGATATCAAACCCTTGTGTCAATTCGAAAAAAGGATGAATTTCACTTTATGAAAAATGTTTGGTGAATATTTTTTGGAGTTAGAATCAAGCGTGGGATTCAGCATAGAACGTGAGAGGTTCAAAGAATGAAAATGTTTGTGAAAAGCACACCTGCGTTTTAGATGCAGCTATTATTAGCTTTGTGCTGTTTTAATCTTTTGATGTTAGAATTAGAGGTTAGAATCGTGGACTAGAGCAGCTTGTAATAGGAAAATTTATCATTGGTCGAGAAGACTTGAAAGGTTAGCTATAAATTTAAGCATTTAAAGTAACGTGCTTTTTGAAAAAATATAGCTTTTTGACAAAATATTGAGCTTTTTGAAGAATGATCTAGTTTTATGATATAATCGAGCTTTTTGCAAAACAGATATTTTGAAAATAACAAAGCTTTTTGAAAAAAATTCAAGCTTTTTGAAAAATAATCGAGCTTTTTAAAAAATTAATACTTTTAGAATCAAAAAAAAAAATTAGCTATTCAGCTTTTTGAAAAACTCAATAGATACTTTTAGAATCAAATCAAAGCTTTTTGATGTCAGAGCATATGATTTTGAAAAATTTCCCATGCCAAGTCTCGAACCCAATCGATAAAGCAATTTAACCTCAAATAGTTCAAATAAAATCAAGCTTTTTTAGCCAATTAACCTCAAAAAGTTCATAAAATCAAAGCTTATTAAGAAGCTTTTTTGAACAAAATAAATCAGTTTGGAACGGGCTTTTTTTGAATAAATCTATCTTCTTTAGCTACTTTAACCTCTTTTAAATGACATAAAATGCGCTCTAGTCAATACTCATCTGATCAAACTCATAAGCATCTCTACCTAATTTATCTTTAAATACAACTTTATCCTCTCCGTACATTCCTTTATTTCGCGATTCAAAACCATAAATTTCCACGTAAACCTCCACCCAAAAAGAAAGCAAAGCACAGCAAGTACAGAACTAAACTTTTGTAGGTCAAAATAATGGAAAACTCCTTTCTTACTTACAATGAGTAATTTTCGAGATTAATATCATTCATTTGTTGACATTTTTGACTCTTATCATATATGTACACAGACATCGAAAGCCACTGTGGGAATTTACTTTGCCAACGACATGAAAGAAATTACAGAAAGAGAGAAATGAGGGTTTGTAGAGGAGGAAAAAAAGGTATCAAAAGGAGGGAAAATGTCATTCTAATCTTCTTAAATATGACAGTAGCTTTTAATGTCCTTCAAAAATCAAAAGCATAATGCTGCAACGTTATGCTGGAGGGGAGAGTATTGAGTAAAAGTTTATTGTTTGATAAAGGCTTAAAGAGCATACAAAAAATGATAAGGAGAACGTGTGCACATAAACAAAACTGCTTATGCACATGCTGAACATGGGGAATTTTAGAAGTGAGGTTTAATTTTTAGGTTAGGAAAATTTGTAGGTTAGGAATTTAGAGGAGGGATAGTTGTTAAATGCTGAAAGTGGAACATTTTCCGGAAGTGCCACTACTAAGTAGGCATAAAATTGTAAAAACAATGGAGAAAAGGGAGGATAGGTTGGTTCCATTTGAACATATACCCCGGGCGCCAGTAGGCTTTGAAATACCATTAATCAGTGCTAGAGCAAGATAAGATGCCTCAATTGACCTTTAGAATAAGAAGCATGGTGTCCAACATTTGTGCCCCGGGGTAATTAAAGATGTACTCTTGAAACATTCCTTTCTAAGAGAGTCAATGGCTACTACCAACGTCCACACCCCTCTCCCAATTTCCAAACCATACCAAACACTTTACATTGTGGCTTAATATTCAATGAATTTTGCAATATTCTTTCTGCATGAACAATTTTTTTTACTTCCATTTGCATCAATGAGGAAATGACTTTATTCCGCAAAAAACAACAAAAATCTAATTGAATTTCAATGCCAAAAATATGCCAATAGAATGTTCATTATCTGAATACGTGATAGCTTATTGACATTCGTAAAAAAAAACTTGTTCATGTTCAACTCTCGTATCGTTCCATACTTACACCACCCAGCATATTTTCTATTTAAGCTCTTTGCCATAGTTTTTCGAACTAGAAAAAAAAACTTTATGAATTGCATTACACATACACATTTGTTGTATTTAGTTCTGATACTTTGTGTCACAAAATTATTTTTTTTGTTTTATCGTTTTTATGGCAAAATGTGGAAAAAGTTCAAGTTTGTCTAGCAAAAGTCTTTGCAACAATGGAAGATTGTTTTGTATTTGAGTTCTATTTGGTTCCTTGCAACTTTAAAAACTGTTTTTTGTGGATGACAAAAGGAGATCACATAAGATGCCAAAGAGTTCATGACAGGATGTTAGTCATGGTATTGTAGACTTGAAAAACAGTATCGATTGATAGAGACAGTTTAAGGTGGAATTTATAGTTATCGATGGATTAGATCAAGTCAGCATGGACAGAGCTAACTTTTGACAAACTTGCCCCGGGGAAATAGTCCCCCAACCAAGTAAGTAATCAGGTCAGTATGGATAGAGCTGACTTTAGACGTATTCGCCCTGGGCCAATGGATAAAGCTTACTTTAGAACAGTCTCACGTGCGCCCTAACCAAGTAAGTAATCAAGTCAGTATGGATAGAGCCGGCTTTAGACGTACTTTCACCACGGGTCAATAGTCCGCGTGCGCCCCAACCTAGTCCGCGGGCAACCTAGTCCGCGTGCAACCTAGTCAGCGTGCGCCCCAACGATTCCACGTGCGCCACATGCACCCCAGCCAAGGAAGTAAATAACCAATCAAATCAGCATGGATCCAAATACAAAATTTTCTCAAAAAGTCTAATCAATTTAATAATTTAACAGAATTTCAAGTATTTTTTTCAAGTGCTTCCACTTATCCTCAACAAGAGCTAATTAATTCGATATGTTTCTCATCATCCTATAACACAGCAGCGACAAAAGTTTTTTTTAAAGTGCTAATCGCAAGTGCTCCTTTTTGATATCTGATGACTATCAATTATTAAATCATTCTGCTTTTGACAAAGCTTTGATTTGACTTTGTTTGAATGAAGATTGTATCCTTGAAATTAGAGATAACAAGGTTGCTCTTATGATGTCAAAAGCCTTGAGAATAGAAATTAGAATTTCTCATGACATAGCAAAAGATAACAGAGTTCATTTTTGCAGTTGATGGTCTAGCTGTTAAGTCGTTACATTATAATTATTAAAAAGACATTTCCAATGTCAGCAGTTATTTTTGGGTTCCGTATCCGCAATAATAAGGTAATTTCACATATCAAAATGCCATTGAATTGTTTTCCTATTATCCATAGACATTCCAATAGCAAATCGAATACAATCTGATTAAGAAATTTATATCCCATACATTTTTCTGCTTGGTTTCTGTCGTGTCATGCTATCTCAAAGTGATTTTCGGCTTCAAAGAAGAACAAGAAGTTGAATTAGAAAAGTTTGCTTTTTTTGGGGTTCAAAGCAAAGAACTTTTAGACATTTTTGATGATTGGAAACCTTCGGCATCCTTTTTGTTGATCTCTGAACATTAATATAGTGATTTATATGTAGATTTGAGTTTAGAATCAAAGTTTAAATGTTTCCTTATGATTAATTTGATTTGAAGGATTTAGCTTTAGATGCTGATCTATAATAAATGCTCAGAAGTTTGTTAACTTAGATTAATTTGAAGAATCTTATCTAATTTCCACAAGATTTAGAATGAAATGAATCAAAAATAAACAAACTTGCTATAAAGTTGCTATAAAAAATTCAAATTTTAGAAATTCGTTGGAATTTCAAATTCGGATTTTTATAATTCAAACAGAAAATCGTTGAAAACTGTCTAAAACTTACTATTTATATAAAACTTGCTATAAATTTACTATAAAATTCAAATTTTAGAAGTTCGTTAAAATTTCAAATTCCAAGAAACCGTTAAAAATTGTCATAAGCTTTTTATTGCTTTAATGATAATCTAATTAGCATTCAATGCACTTCAACGACATAAAAGACTTAATTAATTAATTCCGTGTTTGAAGAATCACTGACTTCTTCATATTATTCCGTCTCAAAACGAGAATTTCAATAAACCAAAGAAAAAGAATCACATCATCTGAAGGATTATAATATTAAAAATTCCCACAACACATTCTTAATTCAAGAAACAGTAAGAAGAGGATATATGCGTTTAGAAATAAGCCCCTTAGAGAATTATTCTTTTAAAATTTTCAATTAAAATATTCTTAGTATTCGTTATGAGTTTTATATGAGCTTCAAAAAAAAAAAGAAGTAAGTAAAACAATGCGGATTAATCAAAATTATTTGAGTGCCACAAGCACTTCATCAACATAAATATATAATCAATATAATGAGGATATTCAAGATGAGAATTATTAGGATCATAAACATAAAAATAGATTTTTTGTTGCTACTTGTGTACATGACCTTGTATGTTTTGAATGTTAAAAGCAGCGACACTAATATTAGAATATATACATAAAGCCGTTATCAGCGTCATACTTTAGAACAGCTTATGTATAAAATAAGAAGAAATAATCTTCAGGTCCACATCTGTTCGCATGAGAAACGTTACTGAGATTTTAAAGATAAACTTCGGGTTGAAGCTGCACAATGCCGAAAGCTCAAAAAGTTTCTCACCAGACAAGCGCAAAGCACACAAAAAATCCGAAAGCTTAAAAAGCTCTTCAATCCTTACTGAGCATGTGCGAGCTTTCAATGTTGAATGTTGAATGTTTCAATGTTTTACGTAAAACATTCGAAAGCATTGCAACATGCAACATTACAGCTGCAGCAGCATAAATTTTCCATGAATTTTTCTCTCGGAAAAACTTTTTCAGTTTCGGAATTTTATTTTTTTATGGCAAAAAAAAAGTTTAATTTTTTAATGAGCATCAGAATTAACGAAAGACAGCACAAAGGAAGGCACAGTTAAATATGTTAAATCCACAATGCTCATTTTTTCATTTAAAAATCCCATCAATGACCTAATTTTTATTCATGCGTGTTTAATGCGGACAGATATTGCAGTATTAATCTTCTCTTTGCTTGATAAAAAATTTAACGCATTGGCATGGCAATTTTTACCTTCTATATACACACCTTGAACCTTTAACGTTCATCACATGTTGAAAATTAATTTCTTCAATAGCTCCTTTTGAGCTGAGAAAATTAATAAATACACACAAGTATCAACAGCATCAGCTATTATGGTAAGGTACAGAGTTGGAGATTATTCAAATTTTTGATTATTGACATGAAGTTAGCTTTAAATAACCTGAAGTAGGATTGAATGACATGAAGTTAGCGCCAAATTAGAAGTTTGATTTCAATTACGTGAAGTTAGCGCAAAATGGCTTGAAGTTGAGTTTTACTGACGTGAAGTTAGCTCTAGTTGAATTTAATTTGAATTCAATTGTGCAAAATAACCGAAAATTGGATTTAAAGGTGAAGTTAGCGCAAATTGAAGTTTGGTTCAATTGACCTGAAGTTAGCAGTAGTTGGAAGTTTGAATGACATGAACTTAGCTCTAAGTGGATTTAAATTGTATGAGGTTAGTGCCAAATAATTGCCAAAACAGAAATTGAATTTAATTGACATGAAGTTTGTGCTCAATGACATGAAGTTGTTTTTAACTGGCGTGAAGTTAGCTCTAGTTGGTTTAAAATTGTATGAAGTTAGCGGTAAATAAGTACAAATTGAGTTTAAATGACGTGTAGCGCAGTTTAAATGACATGAAGTTGGCAGTATTTGGATGTTTAAATGACATGAAGTTAGCGCTGTATTACAAAATACGTTTGAATGAACGTGAAGTTAGCAATAAATTGCCTAAAATTTGATTTCAATAACCTGAAGTTAGCTCCTAATTCAACATTAAGTCCTTATTAACTTAATCTCAACCCTGTCTGCCCAGCAGAAGCTTATAGCATCTAAGAAGATTTGAATAAAAGAATCACTTTAAGCATAGATAGAAAGGAAGGCTCTGAAGAAGAAAATAAAGAAAAAAATTACAAAAGTCCTCGTGTTATTGATCGAGGGACTTAAGCGCATTTTTGACCCAGCGATCAGTATTTGATTAATAAGTCAAAGTTAACCAGGTCACTTCCAGATCCACAAAACTAAGATCCAGTATGATCCAAGTCACTTCCAAAATTTCAAAACGAGATCCAGGAGGATTCAGGTCACTTCCAAATCCATAAAACAAGATCCAGTAGGATCCAGGTCACTTCCAGAACTAAAACACTAGATCCAGTAAGATCCAGGTCACTTCTAGACCTAAAAACCAAGATCCAGTAAGATCCAGGTCACTCCAGACCTAAAAACCAAGATCCAGTAAAATCCAGTTCACTTCCAGACCTAAAACACAAGATCCAGTAAGATCCAGATCACTTTCGGACCTAAAAACCAAGATCCAGAAAGATCCAGTTTACTTTTAGACCTAAAAACCAAGATCCAGTAAGATCCAGGTCACTTCCAGACCTAAAACACAAGATCCATATAAAACTTCCACAAATTTAAGAACTTCATCATTTAACGGATTTTCATATTTCAAACCTCATAACGGTCAAAAAAAATTCAAACATTGTTCAGTAAACAATGTAAAAACATCGACAAACATTGAAAAACACTGTAAAACAATGAAAAAACGTGTTGTTGTTTTTGTTGTTGTTGTATATGAAAATGAAAAACTGTTAATTATAGTATTTATGCGTTGATTTGAAACTTCTAAATGACCGATAACCCAATAACTTGATAGAACGAAGCTATTAAAACAAACCAGAGCTCTCTACGATGTCTAAGTTTTCGAGATCTCGCGTTCCAGCCGAACAGCCGAACAGCCGAACAGCCGAGCAGCCGAACGAACGAACAAAGTGCATTATTAAGCTCCCATTTTTTTAGATAGAAAGGAAGGCTCTGAAGAAGAAAATAAAGAAAAAAACCAAGGCAGTTCCTTTCATTCGAGCATTTTTGAATTATTCATTAGAAATTCATATTTTTGCAATATTGTTTCATGTCCCCTAAAGGAATGAATACGTCTGTGGTATTTTTTTTTCTTCTCATTCTTCTTTTAACAACAATTTCTTTTTTACATACACTGTATATAGCTATATATACATATATTTACATACTTTTTATTCTCAATTTTTCATTCTACTTAGAAATTGAAGCCCTTTTTTTCGTTCATCTTAAGAATAAGAAAAACATAAACATAAAGAGTAGAAGAAAGACAAGGAGAAGGAAACGAAACAGAGAAAAAAAAATATGAAATAAACAGCCCAAGGACGTAAATATTATACTGTAGGATGATACACGAGCATAAGTGTGTAGTGTTGCGATACAAACATATAGGATATATATATACTCTCATCCACTTTCCCCATTTAGTCGCATATTCAAGTGGATATTCACTCGATACTGTTTGGTACGAAAAAAATGTCAATAATTTGTTGATGTCATTTGCATTCACATGTGCTCAATGTGGATTGAGTGAGGATCAAGAATTACTTAAAGATTGTCGAGTTGTGTGCGTTCATGCTGTGAGTTGAGAAATTCCACTGCAAGCTGCAGCATGAAAATGTTATGTTGTAAAAGGTACTGCAAAAGTTTTAAATTTCTATTCCCTCTTTAGGGATCTGGTCTATTGTTGATAGACTTTATGTTGAAATATTGAAAAAAAAGTTTTTTTTGTTTGTTGATGGAAGTAATTTATCATCTAATCCATGCGGGAAGGTTCAAGGAGAATTGAATTAGTTTCAGTTGAGTAAATTAGATCTAGCCTCTGTTGACTAGCTTTGTAGGAGGAAGCTAGAAAGCAGGAATCAACGAGGATTTTGGAAACATTTCATCGAATTTGATATTTTATGATTCTTTGACTTTTAACGGTTTTTCTTATTTTAGTACAAAATTTGAATTTAGTACTAGAAGTTCTTTGTTTATAAAATTCTTTAAAATTTACAAAATTTTAGAAAATTACAAATTAAAGTATTTTTAGGCATTTAACAAGCTGTTAATATGTTTAATTTATAACTTTAAGCTGTATACTAACAAATGATTGATAATACGATAAGCAGGTATGTCCTAAAAGACTGAATTTTGAAGAATAAACAAATTATATTCAAATTTCAAACAAAAAGTTTGAATTTTGAGCTTTTTTAAAAGTTTTTTAACAAACTAGACGAGATTAACTCACAGCCCTACTTAAATATTCCCCTCAAACCTCTCAATACTATACAGTTCTTTTATACATACTTCATCACATAACAAAAGCCTCTCCACTGTAATTCATTTTTTCGACAATTCAAACATGAATAAGTTTCTCATTAGATGAGAATGTTTATGTATATTAATAAAATAAAAGGAAGATGAATGATCGCCAGACTAAGTATTATGTAGGTGTAAAGAATATATGATATAAGTGTACACAATATGATGCTTATGATAAGATGTCAATAAAGTGTAATAATGATATAATATTGGATGAATATGTATGCATGAGATGATTCTTTTATGTTTACAGAAGTATAGTCTTTATTGTACTCACCCATGTCATCTATTAGTGGTGCCATACGTAGAGTAACTCCAACAAGTAATAGACACATTATTAGCAGTAGACATGCAGTTGCGATTATTGTGAATTTTGCTCGTTGAGGAAGCTCATCCGAATCTGGATCGATTACCTAAACAGAATCAATTTTAAATAAAAATTATGAATAAACATTCATCCGGCATACTCGATGTCATCCTATTGGATGGATATTATTTTTTGTCATTTATATTGCTTACCTTCAGGCTCTTATCATCCAAATTATGAACGAATATTTTCCGCTTCTTTTTCTTCTTGCGACATCTTTCATGATCATGGTGCCTATGATGATGATGGGAATTGTTAAAAAGTTTGCCAAAGATGGATAGATAGATAAAGTTTAATGAAGAGTAGCAGATGGGATAAAATGGAACTGCAGCGAATTTTTTTGAAAATTTGGAATTTTTCGAATTTAATTTTCAAAGACTACTGTGATTTTTTTAAATTTGAAGATTTGAGGTTAGAATTTGGAAATTTCATCAACTTTTCCAAAGTAAAGGCAAACTGCAGCAGGCCGTGGAGTATAGGGCAGTATTATCCAAACTGAGTGCCGCGCCACTAATGTGCTGCTGACTTTCATTACTTCATCATGTGTGAACCATGGTAAAAAAGTTTGGAACACTGGTTAGGGTAAATTCGGGTAAAATCAACTCAAAAATGTAAATAAAATCACGAATTCCCCACAATTTCATTAAAATTTAACATAACCTAAAATAAAAATAGAAAAACAAAACCAAAAATTCCCATCACGAGACTTACTTGCGTCTATGTCTCTTATGCTCAGCAGGCACTATCGATTTTACATCTCCATTGAATTCAGATTCGATTTGAAGTGAAACATCATACATAAAGCCTTGATCGTAATCGATTTGGCTGCATACAATGAAATGAGATAGAAAATTTTGTGATTAGATATATTTATGTATTTCCCCTCACTCAAGCTTGTTGTTGTGTTTTTCTAGCTATGAGCAGACGATGCTTCATAAATTAACAAGCATTTCATTTCATTCTCATCCATCACAGAAACGATAGTCGACATTCTTTTTATTTATGTGAACGGAACAGCAGCTAAAAAAAGCATTAATCAAGATCGCTTCCTGAAGGCTGTTTTTGCATTTGATTTTTTTTGGAACTGCCATCTCTTTTTTTGTAGCTTAATAGTGGAAAATTAAAATCGCGGAAAAATGGAGAGAATACATTTAGTACTTCCTGATTTTTTTATTTTCGGATGGATATTTTTACATTTTTTTGAATGCAGCAAGTGATGTGGAAATGGTAAATAGTAAACAGAGTGATGTTTTGCAGTCAGTGATTTTTACTTATTCAGTGATTTCTATTTAAATTGAATTTTTACTTGCTTTAATAGTTTCTATTTAAATTGTGATATGGAATTAAAGAGTCGCGACTGGAGCAGAGACAGGGTTGCATTCAGGGGAGAGGGATGAAGTTTGAGGACAGTTCAATTTACAAGGGTTTTCCGTGAAAATAATTCCAAACTCTCCTCTAAATTTTGACGATTCATCAAGGCTGGGACAAAATCCCCAAGGAAGTCCCTGGTAGAGAACAGGTCTTGAAGACCCGAGAGACACAAATGAAGAAGGCTCCTCCATTTAGCATCTCTTCGGGGGCAGCTTTCCATTTGGTACGGATATACTACATAGAAGATTCGAGTTAACCACGAGCGTTGGGGTATGATTGTCACAGGTTACTTGGTCAAGTATTGATTTAGCGTTGCTTTTAGTGTTTCAAGAAAGTAGGAATCAAACCTCATTAACCTGCTGAAGTTCATAATGTTCATGATCAAATGAACGTCAGGAGTAAATTGATAAATTGGGTTTTGACTAGGATTTGAACTTCTTCACAAGGATTTGAACCTTAGAATCATGACTTATAAATGCCATTGCTTTGTCATTTGCTCTAATGACCCAATTCCATCCATAGTGACAACTCAACTAGAAATTCAATTTAAATTAGTCAATCTAAATTCAATTAAATTTTAATATCAATTAAAATATAAATTAGTGCATCTACAGTGGTATCAAGTTAAAATCACTAAATGCAAAAAGCACATCCATTTGCTCTGCTGTGCTTTTATATCAATTTAAATAAGAATCTCTTACTGCCACATTTCGTACAATTCTTTTGACGAATTACATGGACTGCTAATCAAAGGATTATGAAATATGTAATAAATGGAACTTTAGGATGTAGCAAGTTTCAAAAAACATTGTGCTTGTTTTACTACATTGAAATGGTGCTCTTAACGAGTACCGAAAAGTTGCTCTTGAAATAAACATTTATTCTTGTTTTCCCACAGCCATATGTTTTGATTATGGAGTGGTACCATTTGGAATCACGACTTTATGATTTATGGACCATTTTTCTATTCCTAAACAGAAGGCATTATTGCCTAAGAATATTATTGACGATAAATCGAAAAGCATAAATTTATAGTTTCCGGATAGACTTTGGAATGAAATAATTTTCAAATTAAGCTCTCGTGTTCTCTCAACTAGAACTGGAACCAAGCTGAACCTGATTGAAAATCATAAAAAAAATATCATTTGCCATTTATCATATTTATCTGAATGGAACGGCATGATAATAGCATCTAATGTAAATTTATTAGATATTGCCATACACGTGCATGAGCTTGCGGCTTGAAGGTCTACTTTAACACAGATTTTAATATTTAAATAAGCAACGGAAGGTTGTGCTTTACAGTTTAATCTAAATGAATTTCTAAGCTTCACTCATACTTTCTATCCATGTAATTCCCAATGCAGAACCACAAAATTTTCATCGTCACTCTTCTCTCTGCTTCTTTAATGCATGTTGTGGATATGAATATGGATTTGGTAGGGATTGTAAGTTAGTCGGGAAATTTAACGGATTTTTCGAATTTGAAAAATAACGGTAAACTTTATTTTGAATTTTAAAGGTCAAAATTTGGAGGTTTTTTGGAAAATTAAGTTCAAAATCTGAACTTTTTTGAAGATCAATTGACCTAATTTGAATTTTTTTTGAAAAATAACGGTCTAAATTTGGAACAAACTCAAAAATCCCTAAACTACTCAATCTATTTCATCGCTCGCACTTTAACAAGCTATCCACGTCAATGCAGATGAATTTTTAATCTCTTCGACCTAATTTCGCGTACTGTTATTGTTTCTCATGCTGTATTTTAATAAAGAAAAATAATTTTCATTTCTTTCCGAGCAATACAACTTCCATTATTGTATTCATTGTACATGGAACAAAAACTAGTATTTTCTGTTGTTAACTCTTCTTGCTGCTCGCTTTCTCTTTTCTCTGTCGTGGGAAATATTACAGAAAGGAAAAATGAACTTTAAATAATGCTTGAGATGCTTGAAATGTTTTTTTTTTCCTTAAATTAAAAACTTTATGATTCATAAATGGCACTTTTGTGGCTTGTTGCTACCGTGCTGAATACAAAAAAAAAACTTTCTCATTGTGCTCTTAATTTGTTGCATTATTCATTAACTTACATCGGTTGATTTGGCGGTCGACTAAGAATGCAATGTTTTAGTCCTGTTGATGATGTTGAAGGATAAACAGGATCAGAACGACTGCTGTGTCCTAAAAGAGGGAAAATTCAAATTTGCATAAATTGTAGGACAAAATTTTTATTATTATTGCTGAGACTTTTAAGAGCTGATTTACATAAATTGTTAATCTTTTGGCTTCTGTGACTATACAGGAAGAGTTTAATAAATATTTGTGAATTGGAATGAGAGTTTGTTGAAACATCCAGGAAGCATTAAAGCTTGATTTGCTTAATTTGTGAGAAAATGCTGGAATAAGAGATAACTGCTGTGAATTTGCAGTTAATGCGCTGCTGTTATGTAGCCGTCAGGGCACCTTGTAGTGTTGCAGTCAAGTGACCGTCAGGAAAACTTATTTGCTCATGTCAACATTGTTTAACTCGGGTTATCTTCGTTTCTCGGACTATGTAAATGGAAATGACTAAAGACTGTTTATGCAGTTCTAAATGAAAATTACTAGACGAGAGACATTGTTCCGTCCAAAAATTATTTTTTGTGAATTGGAATGAGAGTTAGTTGAAACATCCAGGAACATTAAAGACATTTGCTCAATTTGTGAGAAAATGCTGGAACAAGAGATAACTGCTGTGAATTTGCAAAAAAATCGCAATTTTTGGACATAAGTTGCTGTTACCCATAGTAGTGGAATTTTAGTGTTAATCGTAATCAACTTTTGTTCAGGAGGTTGAAATTTGACATCTCATTGTCTCTTAGACTATGTAATTGAAAATGACTAGAGACTGTTTATCCAGTTCTAAATGAAAATTATTATACAAGAGACATTTTTCCGTCCAAAAATTCGAGCCACATCACTCATTCGGCTTAATTACATAGAAACCAGTTAGCGTTAGTGTTAATTACACTACATTGAATAATTACAAGTTAGACAGGAACTATGTACGATTTGATATAAAGTCCTTACCACTTCATATGAATATTTGATTTTCAAGTTGAAATTGCTGACAATTTTCTATAATTATCGCAAGTTCTTGAGAAACAATTGTTTATAATTATCGTGGATTAAATACCGAAGTGGATAAGTGCGTAGAAGAAAAATGTCAGCAGCTTGTTATGAGGAATGGTAGAGCTTGAATTTGTGCTTTAGTCCAATATGACAATAAGAGCAGAGATAAGTGCGTAGAAGACTTCCAAAATCAGCAGCTTGTTATGAGGAATGAAGAAAATAATTTTTTTCATCACCAAAACTGCAGTAAAATTATATAGTACATAAAAGTTTGGATTCCATAGTGCTTTAGATGATTCCGCTAAGGGAATAGGAAGAAGGCTTAAATGTGCACTGTGTTTAGCTCTCTAACAACCCAAGGTAGGAGCTTGCAACCAGAAATCATAGGACTTGGGCTATATTGTGGAGAAATGCGCCTAATGCTCTAGAAACTTAGAAGTAGTAGGGTTGCGAACAGTTACATGCATTATGTAGAATAATGAGTAAATCAGCTCGGCAAAAACCCATTCTGCAGGATGGTACAACAATATTTGAGTCCATGACCTCAATAAACTTCAGAACATATTGAAACTCAATTCTAAAGCATATCAAAATGGATTGTCGCTCAATTGTAACATCTGGTATTAAAAAAAGCTCATAAAACTTCAAATTGTCTACCTCCTGCACACACTCAATAATTTCCTGACCATAATTTTTTCTATTGTACTTACTTCGTCTTCTTTTCTTTTTATTGACTACATCCACATTTAATTCGTCCAATTCAAGCTCTACTTCTTGATTCGTGACAGTCTTTTCGGTCTCATGCTGACTTTTTATGCTGTCTTTTCCTTGCTGTCCTTTCGACAGCTTCGATGATTGTTTCTTGAGATTTGCCGATATTATAGCTGCGGGTTGCTTTTGTGATGTCAATTGATTGAAGCTTGATATGAATCCATGCGGTGATTGATTTTCATTGTCATCATCATAAGTAATTTCGTATTCAATGGACACATCGCGATGCTTTGATGAATGCTTTTGAATTTTTTTAGTCGTTGTCATATGAACAGATTCTAATGGTCCCGATGAGACAGCTGGTATGGATTTTGATGCTAATGTCGTTGTCGTTATTGTCGCTATTGCTGCAGATGTTGACGCTGGGGCAATTACAATTGTTTCCGATTTAATTGCATCTGTGATTTTTGTCTCGTACTTTTTTGTCGGCAATTCTCTTTGAAAGGTTAGAATCTTCTTACCCTCACTTTCGCTACGGACGTGCTTATGTCGACCGAAAATAGGCGTCGATTGACAACTTTTTGCTTTACGTTCGCATTGCTTCTTGTCATGACGTGTCAAAGGCGGCGATATAACATTGACTGATTTCTTAATAATTGGATCGGAATTAGTTACTGTTGTCATAGCTGCTACACCGGCTGTTACTTTTTTACGTAGCTTCTCAGGCAAGTCCGTTATAGAATTTTCACTTACTAATGAGAATTCAATATCACTCGTATTCTGACTGGATAGACCATCGTCACATATTGCAACATCACTTTTGTCATTAACATTATTGTTATTACTACTATTATTATTGATTTGATTATTGATTGGCAGTTCACCAGCATGTTCCTTACTAAGTACAACAATAGACGATTGCTGTAGACTAATGTCAATTGTCGTCGCTAAACTTTCATCATTTTCATTATTTATAGTCGTTGTTGGTAATTCCAAATTATCCACCTCTTTCAGTTCCTCCTTCTCTATTTGCAGTTGCTGTTGCTGCTGAACGAATGACGTCACATTTTGTTTACAATTACTTTTAGTTGTGCTCGGCGTTACTTGTGCATTGTTATTATCCGTAGTTTGACTATTAATAATTAATTTATCACAATTATTTTGTTTATCGTCTGTAATAAGCTTAGCATTAGATACGGGAAGATTAAATAAATTTCTGGCATCGACATCGGCAGCTATAACTAATTCATTTGATTGACTATCTAATTTGGCATCTGCCACATCTTTATCGTCTTGTTGCTGATTTATTGATTCATTTGGAACTACAATTACATTCACTAGCTCATCATCGTCGTTAACTTTCGATGGCACTTCCTTAAATTGCTCATTATCCGATTGCGCATTACCCTTTTCAACATCATCCTTTGTCGGTCGTTTGCGATATTTGAAGAAAAAGTTTTTGCCATCCTTCTTACGATTTGTGTCTGTATCATTTGTTGGCCCATCCTCATCGATCGGTGCCCCAACAATACTATCAGTTAACGGCGCTGTCGGTGTTAATGGTGTTGTTGTTGTTGCTGTTTCAATTGCCGGTGCTGATGGTAAAGTTGACTTTCTCAACAAAATACTTTTCAACGTACGTGATTTCTTTTTGCTCTCATGCTGCTCACACTCACGTTTTATGGCCAAAATTTTATTCTCGACTAATGTTGTAAAGACAGTCTCAAACTTTATGATGCTATTTAATTCATTTGTTGCCGATTGTGCTGCACTTACATTATTATTGTTATTTCCAGCAAAATATGCATCATTTGTTGTACAAACGCCTTTATCTACCTTCATGATAAATGCACAATCTCTTGCATTTGGTGCTGCTGTTGATTACAATTTTGCTTTCCTCAGCTATGTACATCAGCTGATGATTCTGTCTTGAATCAAGTGGAATTAATTTTTAAAACAACTTTTTACGTCCTTTGGAACGGCTGGCAAAGAGTGAAAAGTATTGGAGATTAAGAATCAGTTGGGCAGTGTTAAATATTTTTGGAGAATATCCAGCAGAGGATGTTATTTGGCGAACATCGTACTGTGAGGAATATCTATTCCAACAAACTTTTCATAGCCAACTGTGTATCGACGGCAGAAAAACAAACAGAAAGCAGCAGAAAATGAAAATTTTAAATTTTAATGTTTATTCTCCTTCCATGCACATCAGTAGCAATAGCAATCCCGACAAATGACGGTCGAATAAGCAATTACCATTTTTGATGACGTGAGCTGTGTATATATACTTTTTTCTCGTGTATTTTTATGGTGATGTACAGCATAAAACTTTTTTTGTTCTGTTCTGTTCTGTTCTGTCTTTCAACGTTTGTTACTTCATCAATTTATCACACACGGACAATAATATTTATTATTTATTCGACTATGCCCGTGGGCTTGAAATGAATACAAATTTCATATTAAGGTTTAGCTGAAGACGGTAAATCAGGTCAATGTCACACACTGGATGTATATTCACAAAATGTTTTTGAACTATTAGCACGGATGTTGATATGGAATTAAGTCTCACAATTTATTAATATAGGAACAGTCATCCTTAACACTATTTTTTATTCACTCGAGGCTTTAAACTGACTCATTCCTTGCCACTAAACACATGTCTTCATTTTTATGATTCGATAAACTTCCTTAAACTTCTTATCCTCAATGCGTGGCTTCTGCAAAAAAAGGCAAACACAAAACTTTTTTTTTCTTCTTCTTCTTTCCTGCCGAAAATGCTTTTTCATCCTTTTCTGCTTTTTTCGTGCTGTGTCATTGCCATTGATGTCGATAGAAAAGTTGGCACATTTTCCCAATTTTCTTTCTTCTTTTATGGAATGGGAGAGACAGTGCTGTGCCTCCCTTTATTCGTATTGTGTGCTTCTTATTCTTGTCTCGTTCACATGCATACACACATGACTCTAGCTCCCCTCTTTATATTGCTGCTTCTTTCATTTTTCATGTTAATTGAATTAAATGAATCATTTTGTCACACATTAACGAGACAAAGGATGCTGAGTAGCGAAAAGAGGAATTAATTTTGTAATTTTTTATTGGAAATGCTTTGTGATGTTTGAAAGATTTAGTATCGAATTTCGATGGACTGGCATAAATTTTATTTGACATTTCTGGGGCGGTCATGAAATCGATATTATTGAGTCAACATATATCTTATAGAGAACTACTTTTCTTGTTCCTTTAAAGATAAAAATAAATATGGACTTTTGGTATAGATTGTCAAATGAACAAGGCTTCGTCACGTAAGTGACACCAACTATGTTTGGAAACAGCCTTTGTTTGGCAGTCATCAATAAATAGCAGCTGTAACAAATTTGTTCTTGAAGGAACCCCCTGCAAAAATTAAAGCTCATTCTTAAGCTATTGCCAAAAATTAGATTTAGATTCAAATCCGAGTTAGGGTTGTCCGAAGTCTCGGTATCGAAGAATTCCGAATGTCCAGGACCAACATCGAGACTACAAATGATTCAATATTGTCTCGGCATATACGAAGAACTACAAGGAATTCTTTAAATTCTCGACTTCCCGAGATTGAAAAGTCATTAGTCTTGGACTCGAGAACTCCTAATCAGAACATTAAATCAGAATTTAAAGATGACTAGCAGATTATGACTGCAGAAAAACTACAGCAACTCTTAAAAATTCTATCGATCGAGCTTGGACCGACCTCTATCTAATGATTGTAAGAATTTCATTGTCTTAGGAGTCAAACCTGTGCTTCACAACAGAGAATATTATTCATATTTCCGAACCATTGTCTAGCCATTCGCCATACAGTCCTTAATATTGATCTGGCAAATTCTTCTACACATGACTCGATACCCAAAATTCCACTCAGCAGCTACATCTTTAAACTTTCCTCGATTTCATGCCTTAAATTCTCTTCCATTTCCAAAAAAATTAAATTCCTTTAAAATCTCAATTAAATTTGTTGAATTTTGTTGTCAACCAAATGCCTGCGTAGGTGGCACGCGTCACATCCATCTCGCATATTAACCACATTAATCAATTAATTTTAAGCATAATTTCAATTAGCTCTGGCATGTTAAATTCACAGAGACAATAAAAAACAAGTCATAGCGAAAGCAATTAAATTTTTTTTGTTGTATATTCCATACGCTCCATGCATGCATGACGGAATAAATTAGTGAAAGAAATCAGACTTATGGTGCCATTGAATTTTCACAGCACATATTGTATTCATGGATGTGAGATATATGCGAGCGCATATGTATCTCAATAAAAAGCTATAAAGTCTTCCCTTTTAAAGATCGAGGCAAAAAAAGAAGAGATTTATATTAAGGACGCTTATACAAAATGTTAAGCTAAAAGCAATCCCACATATATTCAACTTTAATTCAAAAGCCTATCGATTTTGTACCTTTTTGCCTGTTAAATCACCATACAGACTTGAAATGAAAACCATAAATCTCTTTTTTCTCTCTCATGCTGATGCTTTATCATTTCCCATTCTTCAGTCACAGCTTTCCTCTCACTTTTTATTCTTCTCTCATGCTTTACTTTTTTTTACTCTCAGCCTTTCATTCTACTTACTATTGCTTTTGCTACAATGATTCTCAGTTCTCGACAATGTGGATAAAAAGTAGAACACGAGGAGCAAAAAAAGAGATTAATGTTGGGAAGTTCATTTGATTGAGGATGGATAAGACGCATTATTTTTGGGTGCATGAATGTAATTCTGGAAGTTATGTAGACAATCGCAAGGAATTGAAGTTGATTTGACTAATTTTGACCCAGAATGAAAGAAGACACCATGATACCATAATATCTAGACACAAATACACCGAGACAAAGCGAGAGATTTCGAGACTAAGGCACTGAGACTCCAGGACACCAAGACAGTGAGATATCGAGACACAGAGACACCAAAGCGCCAAGACACCGTGACACCGTAACACCATGACACTGTGAAACCATGACACCGCGACACCATGACATCGAGAGAGAGAGATATCGAGACACCGAAACCCCAAGATACCCAGACACCTAGATCTAGAGACACAGAGACACCATGACACCGAGACACCAAGACACCAAGACACCCTGACAATGAGACACCATGACACCGTGACACCGAGATCAAGACATTGAGACACCATGAAACATAGACATCATGACACCTTGACACAAAGACACCGAGACATCCAGACATTGAGACACTAGGACAGAAACCGATACTGAAACGAGAACTGAGACCGAGACCGAAACTGAAACCAAGACGAACTCAAAACCCCAAACTGCCCAACAAATCCCACAAAAACATGCTTTAAGGATCAAGTCACATTGAAAAATGAGAAAAAAATATTTTTTAACATTTGAATTTTTATGAAAACATAGGATTTCTTCCTTCCTTCTTATTCATCTTTCGTCTCTATGCTTCTCGGTAAAATCAAAACTTTTTTTTCCCTTACGAAAGCGATAAAGGAAGAAGAAAGAAGTGAAAAACTTGCTGTATCAAATTGAAATCTTTCACGCTGATGTTTTGGCTGCTAACAATTGAATATTTCCACAAATAATAAATTATTGTGCTTCCCCATCCCACATGGATACGTTACGGTAGTGAATATTTATCAGATCATAAAATTTGATTTTTATCGTGCATTCAACTACCCCAAACAAAGCGATTCCATTTGTAGATGATTTCATATGTGATAAAATGTAAACAAATTTAGTCTGTAGATCAGTGTGTGCAACCTGCGTGCTGCGGCACATTAGAAATTTTTCGGGATTGCCATGAATCTTATGAGTTTCAATCCAGGCTTATCATCAAGTTGTGTCGCAGCACAAAGGTTGCCCACCACTGTTGTAGACCTTTCCAGCCAAAAAGGAAGCTACGTATGGATATAAAGGAAATGTGCCTCTTAAGAATGTGTGGAAAAATTCAATATAGTAATGATAAGTGTTAAGAGCAACTTGGTCTACATACACAACATAAGAGATTGTTGATTTGCTCTTATTTATATACATACAGCTATTTGCCCTTGCTACACATACATGAAGCTTGAATACATAAAAGTCAAATTTGATTTGAATGCCTTCGCATTTAATGAAACCTTTTCGAGATGATAACTTTTTTTTTGGGGAGATATGGAAGTGGGTTTGACTTATCTGTGGACAAAAAAATGTTTTGGATATAATTTAATTTAGAATGTTTGTGGAGACATAGATGTGCTTTTTTGTGGAAGTAACGTGGATCAAGTGGAATAGAAGTAATCTAGAATTTCTATGAGAATTTTTGATGCTGTTTTGCAGCTAATAATTTCTAAGCTACTTAATAAGCTTTTGCTTCAGAATTTGGTCTGTAAATGGCATAGCTAGGCCATGATGCTTGTTTGTGGATATGGAAATTTTGGTGCAAAAGCGCGAATTCGACATTTGACAACTTGAAACTCCTCCTCTACACAATTTCATAATCCAGCATAAATCAATACATTAAACCCATCACAATTTATGTGCTCTGGATTCACAAATTGATAAAGCACCTGACCAGACTTTTCTAGGAATTGAACCAAAGTCTTTATCGTAGGAAAGCACGCAAACCAAATTGACTCGAGTCTGAAGCCGGATTTGATCGAACCTGTTCTGAAGCCAGACTCGCAGCTGGCATGAGGTTGGATTTTCAACCATTTCTACACCATGTGCTTTACGAGGAAGCCATTCCATCAGGCAATAGTCGTCTGTAGCCCTTAAAATTACTAGACAATTCATCCTAAAAGCTCAAAAGCTTTCCAAACAAATAAAACATTTGTGGCTTCATAAAATTTATCAAAAGTATCTCACATCACATCAATTTTATCCAGCAATGACGTCAATCTACACAAAATGAGTAAAAAGTGAAGTACCCTTACAGCCTGATCCACAAAATATGTTCATATTTCACTTTAATTCCTTTTTCTTACTCTAATCTAATTTCAATCATGCTTATAGTCAAATCATATAAACATATATTACGTACTCGGATGTAAAAGCTTTCAATATCTTGATTATTTGTTGTTGTTTCTTCTACAGTCTTCGTTTGATATTTACACAAGAAATTGTTCTTATAAAAGGCTTCCTCTTAACACATTTATTGAGAATTTATTTGAATTAGATGCTTGAATAAACAACAATAGAAACTTCATTACAACAAGAATGGCTGTAAAATGTTTTTTCTATGGCTTTTATTGCCATAAAGAGCAAATCGAGAAGGCAATATGATTATATTCATAATAATAATAATAGTAATCATAGTAAGCATAATGAACGTGAAAAAATGAAGGAAATTTGTGAAACATGTTTCATAATAAATTGACCGACTGGTGCTGTTGGTCGACAATGTTTGTAGGAAAATGGCTAAAGAGGATTTTATGGATTAAAGAATTATGGAAGTGTCGTTTGTCTAGGCATTTGCTGGAGTTATGAAACTGACTTTATGCAAATTGATGAAGATTGTCCGTCATTTGGATACCAACTGTGAGTAGAACTGGCGTTTAATACTTAATTATCTCGAATATATGACCTTAGTGGATTCCTCAGAAGGAGCTGATGGGTACAAAAAGGATTAAAAGCAACACTTTATCCATGTGTTTGCTTGTAGAATTCTTTCTTAAGGATCGGACTAACCAAAAAGACCAACGATGCTAGAAAGACCAAAAACAGAACCATGTCAAACCTTAAACTGGTTTAACATCTGACTTTAACCTGGTGCTGAATTTACTCAATTAACGATTTTATTCTAGTAGGCCTTTGCGGTGCCATCAGAACGACTTCACGTTTACCATTAATACGGTGGCGTAGTAGTGCCTTAGTGAATACGATGTGCTGTTCGGACTACGAATTCCCTATTCCATTGAACAAGATTTAACAATTTGATCATTTTGAAAAATTAGGCAACACTTGGTTCTAATCCAGAAGGTGTATGACGTAGAAATGACTCACAATCCGGCCCCAGGCTCAGCTCCAGCTAGAAATCGGTCCTCAGAATAGATTCAAGTCTTTGCAGGACCAAATTTTCGTCCATTACTACGCCACGTGCTTTTCGAGTAAGTGTATTAACATGTCATAGTGACAACATTGCAACATATATCTATCATGCTTCCATGCTGATTCAAACTTCCAAAAGATATCGCTCCACTTCAAAACTAAGCTCCAAATCCCTTCGAATAAAATGAAACAATTGTTCAAATAAATTTCCAAGCATCATATCCAATTCAAGGGTTCCCAACCAGTCAGACGAACGAAATGAATGCAATTTATTTCACAGAAAATCCAATAAAATGAGCAGAACAGAAGCTGAAATTGAAACAGCAACAAAAAAAAAAATCTCAGCTGTGTCATTCAACGAGAGAGAAAAATTGTTTACACAATGACATCAAATAAATGTCAGTAACCTAATATAAATTTACTTTTATTGTCCATGAAATGTTCTCAACAAAATGAAATTCAAATATTTGCCAATCGAGTACATCCTTTCTATGTCAATTACGCTCTTTTTTTTTCGTTCTCGCCCAGAAAATTGCATTGTGGAAATAAAATTGCGAAGTGGAGATAAAGGATGAATGGATTGAAGGAAAAATTCTCTAAAGCTACGGTAAAGAGGACGATGAATGAAATTCCATTTTTTTGTCGTCGTGCGGAGTGAAAGGAATGACTTAAAATATAGGAAACTTTATCGTTTTGATTCTTAAAAGCTCATTCACTTAACTTTTCTACAACTTTTGGAATTCCTTTGTCTTTTCTTTATAATAAAGAGTTTTATTTGAAGTTCATGACGTTGGAGACATTCATACCTGACTTTTGTGGAGGAATTTTGGGAAATATGCAGGTGAAACTTACTTAAATGGCATTTAGATTAATAGTAGAAGTAGTAAGCTGTTGGAATATAATCGATTTAAGCCGTATGACGCATATGACGGCAAATCTGTAAAATTCTCAAACAGACAACGAGACTGCTTTTGGGTACCGTAGTGGTCTTTCTGTATCATAAAAGCATACTCTTTGCCTGTTAAGGATTGCTCTCATGTAACCAAAATGCTCCATATGTATTACATTGGTATTTCTCAGGAATGGTATGGATACATATGGAATATTTTGGTTGTATGGGCTGGTTAATTTGGAACAATGTGCGGAGGAACCCAAGAGCTTTTCCAAAAAGTAGGGTAAGGGAGGCAATTCATCAGAATGCACCTCTGGAACCTTAGCTTCGTTCAAGAATGCGGTCAGTAGAAATGGTATTGGATTAAGAATTGCTAATTTGCCATAGTTCATTGTATAGTCAAGTATAGAATCATTACTAGAACTAGCTTTAAGGGTCACTCAAAGGAGAAGATGGATCATAATTGATCTGTTCGGACACCAAGGAAAAATATATCAAGTACGGTGCAATTAGCGTTCGCATCTTACGTAATGAAAAGGAGGATCTCCTGATACAGGATACTGAATTTTGAGGAGGGTAGATGTCCATTTCATGAGTTCCGTCATAATAGAACGAACCTAAAGCTAGTATGCAAATAAATTAAAAAGTTTTTTGATGTTTTATGCTAAAAAATGAAGTTCAACATACCCACAATTTTAAGGATTACATAATGCTGTTTCAAGATAAGAAACCCAGCAACACCAAGACTATCATGTCAACACCAAAAAACATTCCATCCCACAAGAAGAAATGAAATATGAAAAACTTTAAAGCTCCATATCTAAAAATATATCCATAAAGATGGCGAATATTCATAATAAAATACACAACCTTTTCTCTTCTCATTGTTATTGATTTTTGAAATTGATATAGAAGGGAACTGAAAAAAGTATCAGCAATAGAAATTTCTCCTTCTTATTTAATTTTCATGCCATTATGAGATGGAATCTCATTACTTCAATATTTTCTCATTTTTCATTATATTTTCAAGTCATTATTGAGGAAGTAATTGCCGAGAGTTTTTAATGTAAAGTTTACATTTGAGTTAGGTGTGCTGGTGGAAAAAGTGAGGTTTGTTACATTGTTGACTAATTTGAATTCTGCCAGAGTCATGTCGGCCTGATGTTGGATTTTAGGTCGATTAACCGACTTGTGCTATTTGGGATTTGACTAGTCTGAACGGTACAGTCCTGTGAGCAGTAAAATGGGTGAACTTCAACTGTCATGGTGCCGTTTGGGCAACTTCGTATGCTATCGTTAGTACGGCGACGTAGCGGTACCTTAGCAAAAACGCTGTGCTGTTCGGACTGAGCAGTGCTGGTCAACCTTTTGTATTTCATGGCACACCTTGGTTGAAAGTCGCGTCCGCAATTGCACATAGTTTATGATTCATGGCATTTTCTAAATTTTTTGACGACATCCTATTATACCACGGTACACAGGTTACCCACCACTACGGTAGAGCATGCAAATCATGACCAAAGTCCCCACAGTTCTCAAATCTGGTCAGAAACCAAATCTTACAAAATTTCCACAAATCTATGCAAAAATTCCATTGAATCTTTAGATTCGACTTAAATTCAATTGAAGTTTCACTTCACCAGCCGACCACTTGGCAAACCCTATAAACATTCATTCGAGAAACAGATTACGACTCATATAACCAATACATTCATTTCTCTTTGTGTATTTGAAATGAGCCGAATGATTTATAATTGATGTTTGACTTCGAAAACTTTGCTATTGTGGTTTTGCTCTCAAGTTTGTAATAGTTTCTATTGAATGGCTTGCTATATGGCTTGAATGTGTGGTGACTTGTAACATTCAATGAGGAACAGAAGCTATAGATGCTTAAAAAACAAAATTTTCATTTTGCGCATATTCGAATTTTTGTATTAATTTCAAATAAAATTTACCATGTACAGCACCACATGGGACTCATTATTGCGCACATATTTGTACGATATAATTAAAATATTGTGCATAATTTGCGGCAGCAATTAGAAAAACTTTTACAGAACAATTAATTTATATCGACGTCCAATAATTCTCAATTAATATTGGAATGTTAAATTTAAACGTTATTTCCCCAAATGATGCTGATGATGAAAAATAGTACACATAACATTCATTAATTTTTCACATTGGCACTGCTGTATTTTATAAATAAACTCGATTAATGTGAATAAAAAAAAAAGTAGAGATAAACATTGTTTGGGATGGATGTGAAAAGGTTTATTTTAAAAAATATCTAGCAGGTTTATCTAAAATTCAATTTGAGTGATTGAATCATGTCCAACTGAGATTTTTGAAAGGATGTTGTGAGATATTGGCATGGATGTGATTGCCATTTTTTAAACTATGGAAAAATTATTATAGTAGTTGCTCCCGTTGATTCTTGTCTATACTATAACTTAGACAGGAAGACATCTGGTCTAAACAGATAATGCTATCTAGACTGCTATGCCAGACATTTAGACGCTTAGGAATGTTTTGTCTGAAATGAAGCTAGTGTTTTGTTTAAACTGCATTCCATTTACGATGATGTAAGTTAATATGTTTTAAGTTACGATGATGTAAGAATTAATCTATGTTCATGTTTTAGTTTGGCTTAAAGGCGTAATTAGAAGAAGAAGGGGAAGTTTGGAGTCAAAATCTCTGTTTGGACGAAAATCTTCAATTTTCAATGAATTTTTCGGAGCTAAAGTCTTAAAATCAACTGTAAATCCTTTTCATCTATAAAAATATACTTTAAGCAGTCATATCAGTGCCTTAAGTGTACTTTAAACTTGCTGACAACGCAACAACGAAGTGCTACTTTGCACTGTTAGGAACAAGCACGATAGACACACATTCATATGTTGTCCATCACTGCGTTAAGATGATAAGATTCCAAACAACGGATCCTGAGTAGGACTCGAACCCACGTCCTACGATTTCTGGTCGCGTGCTCCTATCACTGCGCTATCGGGGCTATTCGACTATAAACCAAGTGACATATGTTCCGATTATGAACTATACATTTCCTGTATCAATGCTATACCATTAAAAGTCCATTACAGAACTCCAATTCCAACACCTCCAATTTAAAGATAAATGAACTCATAGTGCCACTCTATCTAAGAAATCATCCATCCAAGCAAACACCCAGATAACTACCAAACTATATCCAATATCAAAAACTTTTACAATTTAATTTTAATTCCACTTTTTCAATCTGTTTAAAGCTCTTCTTCCGATTTCGCTGTTTTAAAAGTACATAAAAGCATAAAACTAGTTTTTTCATTCTTTTTTCCCTTCTCTATTTCCTCTCAAGTGCAGAGTCCATCAGTTTAATGTGAATTTTTTTCACAGAAAATTTTTCTTTATTTATTTATTTTTGAGAGAAAGCAGTCCAGAGATAATAAAAGTTTTTCACTTGGGGGGGTCGTTCAGATGTTACGTCACGCTGTTAGGAAAGAGGGGGAGGAAGGATGAAAGGGGGGAAATAGGATCGCGGAATTGAAAGGGAGCAAGGGTGGAAGGAGGGAGTGGGGAGTGGGGAATGGGGAAAGGATGGAAGGAGTTAAGGGTTAAGGAGGAAGAAGGGAAGGAGGAGGGAGGAAGGGGAAGGGGGAGGAAGGAACGGGAAGGGGGACGGGGAACAAGAAGGATGGGAGCCGGGTTGAGATTTTGCAATGAGTCAAACAATGAAATGGGCTGTGAGCCCAAATAGTCAAGTCTTCTCGTTACCTAACAAGTGAACAGCCCCCGGTCAGTTTGTGTTTTCCTCAATTCGTTTCGAGTGAAAATTCTTCTTCTTTTTGTTCATCCTCTAACTAAATAATCACATCATAGAAACGAAATTGTGTGTTTATGTTCATAATTAAAGCAAGATTTGATGTCTTTATGGACTTACATTTATCATCAAAAGCATTTTGATTTTTATAACATGTTTATGACGTGAAAATGTTTTCCAATTCTTTTTTTTGGCTTCTTTCTCTTTTCGTACATGTGGACAACAGATGGTGAGAAAATATTAAACATTCGAATGAAATTCGTCACAGCTTGCACTTTTTTGAGGAATTTCTTTTTGTGTTTTATTGCTTCTTTTTATTCCTTTTTATGCAAATTGGAAAATATTTTCAGCTTTTATCACATTTATGGAAGCAGATTTTGACTTTTTATAAGATTTCTGTTTATTTTTGGACTAACAATTTAATTAAAGAAGCTTATGAATATGTACAAGTGTACAAGTGTTCCAAAAGATGTAGCTTCAACAGATGTGTTGTATTTGTGACATTTTAATTCTCCGACCAGCACAAAAGAGGTTAAAGAGTCTCAATGGAGTTCTTTGGATACCAAACTCTACATGACTTCAAAATGATCATCAACTGGAACCTTGAGTCGTCCAGTTACTCTACTTAGGTTGAGCCAAAACCGTACTTCTTTAGAATTACGGCCTCAGTGAGATTCGAACCCAAACTCTCTCGATTACATGACAAGTGCTCTTTCTTACTGAGCTATTGATGGATGTTATCGAACGTGGCACAATGCTCACTTAGACCATTTTATCTATGCAATACTCATTACACAGCTCTTGTCGTTGCATTGGCCCAAACATCACTTTCTTCACACTTCCAACAAAATGGATATTGTTGTCAATTTTCCGGTCATTTGATGATCACAATTTCTTCTATTCATATCAAAATTACCTTTTCAAAAGAAAATTCCAAAAACCCTTAAGATTCCCCTCATTCAAATCCAATTCCTTCAAAAACTACAACTTGCCTGACAGTCATGATTCATTCAAATGTAAATGCTGTTTGCTAAAATTTACATATGTATAAGTTTTCCATCAAAATGTATTTTTTTCGGTTTACCTAACAACAGTAAACGACCTGTAGAATAGTGCTTGGATAGAGAAAATCTTATGGCTTGAATAAAACCCTTGCATTTAGATTATTTCCACTAGAAAATGCATTTATTCATCTCGAGGATGCAAAATATTTTTGTAATTCAAAACTTTCTTTAAATAATCCTAAGAGGAATTTATTTAAGGATGTAGTCCCGAGCTTGAAGTCATTTTTGGGATAGCTTGAAATCAGCCATCACGGAACTGTTAGGGCCACTTCGCGTCTTTTCGCTAATATGGTGACCGAAGTACTGATGATAGCGTAAAAGCTGTGCTGTTCGGGAGTCATGGAGTAATGTCAAGAATAAATATTTTTTTCTATCCATAACAAGCAGCATAAATGAATAAAAAGGCTCCATCTTGGCTCCATTTGGTGAATTTCATTTGACGTCAATCCCGAGAAGCACAACATAATCGAAAGGGCGCTGCTAAGTCACCATGTTGACGATAAGATGAAAGGTTGGCCCATTTGGAAGATTCCATTTGGCTTTAATCCCGAGAAGTAAAATGTATTCTATAGGATGCCTCTTCGTCGCCATGTTGACGGCAAGACGTGAGGTCGGCAAATTTTAACGTCGAAAAATGAAATTTGTCGCATCCTGCTGTTCGAGAATAAATGTTTCCGTGACAGAACATTAACAGAGCCACAACATCAACATGTATCGCTCGGACATTCCATTATGAATAAACTAATAAAAGAGCAGCACAGAGTGTGCTTGTATAAAAGACATCCATAGCTCATCATAATGATAAAAATCTTATTCTCCATAAAGAATCAAAGCTTTAAATAAATCGACTGAGTCATGGCAAAAAAGTAGAAAATTTTATTCTGGTTCGTGCGATAAGAAATAGTCGAGAAAAGAAAAAGTTTTCTCCTTAATTGCTTGGAAATGAAATGAATGATAAAAAGCAACGAACGAATAAAAGGAAGGAGTTAAGATCTTGCCAACACAGCACTTTCGCATTCCCTAAAGACTGTCTTCTTTTTGCATTCCATTTTAATGCGTTAATGAGATCAAATTTTTAAACGTTCATTAGTTTTTATTAAGATAGACGTGATGTTCTCATTAAGTCCTAATAAAAAAAATTCCTCGTCATGTAATTCAATATCCAGTAGATGAGGAGGATCATTGACATCAATTATTCTGACAAATTATTGTTCAACAGAATGACTGATTACATGATATTAATTTACGACTCGTTATGAGCAATGCAGGAATGACATTAAGATACTTAAAAGTTGTTTTAATTTTATAAAGTAGTAATCTATTCTGGTGTTGCTTAATGGGGATGAATAGTTGGATATTGGCAGTTTTATTGGTGATTTGACATAAATGTTGCAATAATTAAGTGAAGGCAGGGTTATTAAGGGTCAGTCAATATTGCAAAACGCTTTAGGGCAGTGGTGGGCAAACTGTGTGTTGCGGCACACTCTATGAACTGTATATCGTGTAAGGTTTCGGTCTAGTCTTGCCATCAACTTGTGTCGCAGAAAATGAAAGGTTGCCCACAACTGCACTTAGCGGAGGGAGTCAAAATGTCGATTATCGACGATATCCGGTACGTAAATGACCTGAACATTCATTGACCCTCATTTTAAATCCTCATCCACAGAATGAATCCATCCACAAGCATTAACAGCCTCACATTCATGTGACCTAATTTCTTCCAGCCTCAACTTTGCCTTTTTACCATCAGAACTACCTTCAATTAAAGATTTTATGCCAACTTTACTGATATAACAGCTTTACATCTCTTACAGCATATAGCTCATCATCAACTAAAGATAGAGATATTACTGTACGCATTTAGTATTACTTTAAATACTTTACTTTTCCCATTTAACTTTTTTATCTCCATCAGCATTCATATCCTATATATTTTATCATATCTTCTAGTTTTAAATATTCTCTTTAATGACATCCCATTTACAGCCTATTATCATTAGTATTGTAACTAAAAAAAGGAGATTCATTGGAATACGGAAGGAAATAAGAAATGAAAGAGAAGTTTATAGCAGGAAATTTATCCCATAGAGCTTGTGTATTTTTATGAATGCAAAATCAATGAATCGTAATTTTATGGCATTTTCATTGCGTGTCGGCTGTTTAATGGAAAATTATACGCCTCGAAATTTGTTCCGAATGTATTTTTTTTATTGCCAAATGTTTATAAAACTGTGGTTGAACGGCGAGAGTAACAAATTGCTATGTTGATGAACTTCAGATTTTTGTTTTTTTTTTGTGGGAAAAATTTTATTAGTCTTTACATTATTCATTAAATTTTGATTGGAAATTTAGAGTAGGGAATGATGTTATGCTTAATATTGTATTGCCTTACTAGCGTATATTATACATTAGTGTGTCGTGGATGATAGTTTGGAAATGTGTAGATTGTGTAGAGAATCAGATAGATTTTCATTGAATAGACTAGGATTGTGGGAGACCATGGATCACGATTGAGCTGTACGACCAACAAAGTAAGACCAAGTTTGTCTATACCTTTCTAGTACCATGGTACACCTTGGTGGTAAACTTCAGTCAGAACACGAAATTCGGTCCATGGCATTTTAAAATATTTTGGAGGCACTAGTGTACCGTTGCATTCAGTTTGAACAACACTGGATTACACTATAGCTTAATAGAATTTCAAGGAATTGAACTTAATTTTCAGATTAAGTACTACCTTATATCATCTCATATCTGATATGAATTTTCGAAATTTGGATTCAAATCAAAAGATTCGGCTAAGATACACAGTATAGGGAGCTCCTCCCACTGCATGGTTTTTTGAATTGTCAGAGGGCAAAGGGTAGGAGGGCTCGGAGCCCTTAAACTCATAATTGCCCTCCTCCGACCAAGTCCCTGATCGACCTTATGATTCGTGTTAGCTAAAGACTACAAACTTAGACAAATTGTAAGTATCGAACCTGAACTCTAACAAGATCTACAAAACCAAAACTTTCTAGCCATTCTGTTATAATTGCCATGATTCAGCAATTTGTCATCCACAATTAGGCATCTTTATTCCCACAAGTCACATCTGCATCAGGTCAAACATATTACAACTAACGAAATATCATCCATAAAATACAATCATCCATAGCCATATGCAAGTTTCATTAACAAAAAAGTTTTAAGCTTTTATTTTCCAAAACTGACCTACTTTGCTTCCTCATCCAACTACATCTCTAGCTAGCAAAAAGCAACAGCATATTCATAACATAAAACTGCATGAGAAACTAATGCAGTAAACGTGCAAAAAAAAAATATTCCCCATATTGTGGGAACAGCATAGATCACCCGAGAATATAAGATGAGGTAACAAAAAAGCATGAGAAAAAGTTATGCAAATTAATGTTTGCATCCTCACAAATGATGATGTGCAATTTTAAAGCTTTTTGTTGAGGAAAAATAAGGAAAACATTTGAATAATAATTTTCATGTCTAATTGTAGTCTGCCGTGCAGGAGCACGAGATTATTCTTCATGTTAGCTCAATTTGTGGAGCAAACTCGAATTTGTACAATTTAGTGTATGCACCTATCTGATGGTCTTAATTTAAGCACTCACAAAAGTTCAACAATGTGAAATTGATGGCGGAAGCATGACTTAAAATTTATTCAGCTTTCTTGCTGTGTTAATTTGTTGGATGTGAAAATTTGCTGTTGTAAAATTATGGAAACTCATAGTGTGGATTAACATGGGATATTTTGAGTGGTTTTGTATTTTATGTCTTCAGAAAAGTGTGGGAATCTACTGCTGGATTGATGTTTTGAACCTCTAAACTCATGGATAGTAGCTGTCAATCGAGATATTATCGCATTTGGAATCGGAATTTGGCAAACGGTAGCCGGTGATAGAGCAAGTTTTAGCCGGCATCTGAGGAATGGCTCGCAATTGATCTGTACGGCAAGCGAAGTAAGGAAGTAAGTAACCGATCAATTAAGATTCATGTGCCTCAAGACAACATGGCTTTGACCTGGCTAACAGATCAGATAACCCAGACATCTGGGACAAGAATGTCGACAAATTGTAATCTAGGAGTACTTTATGTCTATGATAAGAAGGAAGAGGCAGCTTAAGAGTATACTAAGGGTTCTCGATGTCTCGGCTTGGACTTACATGACGGTTGAGAGGATGACCGTGTGGAGGAGGATGGACCAATATTGACTCAAGGAGGAAGATCCTGGGCTTTAATTCCTTATTTACAGTCATCCGTACGTAAATTCCGATCACTCCCTAATACATATTTGCATAGAACAGATAAGCTGTAAAATTCCAAAAACTTCATGTAACTAAAGCTTGACCATAATAAATTCCATCAAATAATAAAAGCGTTTAATTAAGACCAGACCAACAAGAATTCCTCACATGAAAATCCTATGCTATAGCTATAACCATAAAATATTTCAATGTGTATGCTCGCATACCTCAAACCAACATCAAAAAAACAAGTTCAAAGAAGAAAACTCGAACAAAACTCCGCAACAATTTCAATATTGCGAAAGTTTATTTTTATCAAGCCATTATGTAGCATAAAATAAGAACTGGATGGAATGAGTACATATGATATGATGGATGAATGATGAATGTGAAGGCAAATGCAAAAGGGGTTGCCAAAGTCAATTAAAGCAATTAAGAAAAATTACACAGTTTTTCACGATCTAGGTCTGCCAACAAACTTTCCATCCATTCAGACTTAAAGTCATCGCTGTGCTGTATAACCACTTGAAAGAGGAAGACAGCAAACGGAGAAAAATTACCTGGAATTTTTCTCTCATTTTTTATATATATTTTACCCCCATCCATTCAACATCCTTCCCATTGTAACTTCCGTTATTCGTTTTTCGTGCAATAAGCAACAGTTGCTTTTTTCCCTTCTTTTACATTCACATGTATATCGATTAATGGAAGTAAAATAGAACAAAAGACTTTCTTTTCGTACTTTTTGAGGTGCAAAGAATCTTGAATCTTTTCCAATTCTTTTGTACTCTTCCTTCATCTCAAGACTGTATGATAAATTACATCAATTGTTAAACTTTTGTTGAGATGCTTCCAAACATGGCTCAAAGAGAAATGAAATTGTTTTAAAGCAATCAAGAAGTTTGTTAAACATCTATGGCTGTAAAGCTTTAATTTTATCCAATTTGTAGTTTGTGTTTACTTTTGTACTTGGATTGTAGGAATGGAATTAAGCATGAAATATAGACTAGCTATTTTTCATGGTGGAAATTGAAAAATATTGACTTTCCTTACATTGCTTAATTATTCATAGGAAGGATTCGTCTATTAGGGATAGATTTTTTAAATTCATGGACTGTCTTATAGTTCGTGATTTGATGAGAAGATGTTGAGCTGCTTATGGATTTTTGTTGGTTTCTAATTTTTCCTTAATTATGATATCGCGATTTCGAATGTGCGGCATTGACTGGCTCTAACTCAGTGTTGTCCAAATTTTAGGACCGCGGCACACAGTATGGACAACACTGCTCTAACTAATTTCACTTCTTACACTCTTGTGCCTCAACATTAGAGACAGGGGTGTAGACAGAAACCATCGTCAACTCTTGCCATCAACAGCGACAAAGAGGTGTCCTAGTGACTACATTGTGCTGCTCGGACGGTTTGCTATTTTGGTTCTTAATCCAAGTCGCATTGTGCTGTTCGGGTAATTCATTTTCTTGCAATCCAGAACGAATATTTTGGACAATTGCAATTATTAAAGCAAATGAAGACAGTCTGACCTTATCACAAGAAAGTTCCTAATACAAGAACTAGCTTAATATCCAAACGGATCCAAACTAGTACTAAATAATATGAACAAATCCACTCAAAGCACAGTGCACAAATACAAAACCATCGTAATGATTTCTAATTCCTTCTGTCAATGTAATACCTAAATTTCTCTATAGACCCTTTAAAAAAGTCCTTTCAATGGCACTTCTGAATCTCTTCAAGTCTCTCCAACACCATAAAGAGAAGAATACATTTATTCAATTACAGAATTTTTTTTCTTCTTTCAGCCTTGCTCGTTCCTTATGGGACATGTTCTTAACTAAAAAGAGTCGAGATAAACTAATGATTATTTACATTTTCATGCTTTCACCGTATCTATCTGTTCCTCCTCTTTTTTTTTGTTCGCACATTTTAGTATATTTACTACTTTATAAAAAGCACCCATGAGGGCAGTGAGAATGTAACGATGAAGAAGCACAAATGAAGCCGAAAAAAAGAAAATCAATAAAATGAAACAATTTATGACGTCATGTTTACGGACGATGATAGTGTTTATAAGAGCTGCACATATTCACATATCAAGTGTCATTTGCGTTCCTTTTTTTATGAATGATATTTCATGGCACATACTCATTTGTTTTGGCTTTAACATTCCTCATTTCTTTGTTATCTTAATTTTCACATTCTCTACCTTTACATCAGTCATCTGATGCTTTGTGTCTCATGATTTTTTTTTTTTCGTCTTTGTATCATTATTTACGACAGAGCTATATTGTGGATGTTTATGTGTATGTATAAGGTTTATGTAGATTGGATAGACGAATGTTTTATGGATGGAGGGAAATAGAAGCGCATCGACACTTTTAATGATATAGAAACTACATATGTGGGGCTTGGGTATTAGTACTGGGTACTTAACAAATCAAAGTCAAATCAAGGTCCTTTTAAAATGGGGGGAGGAGGAACGGTACGGGACATTAAAAAGTGGCTTTTCTCCAATATGTGCCTACGTTTGCTTAATCGGCCTTATCATCGGTGTCATTCATTTATACGCAACATGAGGAACGACTTTTTGACCAGAACAACTCCCTCCACCTCCAATATCCAGTCCCCTAATCCAAAATATCTAACAGTATACCCATCATCCCATGTCTAATGCCAAGCCCCTTAGTGTCTAGTACTAGAATTTTAGTATTGTAGCACTAACAGGAAGGGTACCATGAGGGGTTATGGTTACGCTCCTGGGTAGCACTAAGGTAATACTAACCCTAAGTTATCTGAATCCCAAAATCAGCTCCTGTAAAACTCCCCTTACCACAAACTATAAAACACAACAGACATCAATAGACAGACATCCTCACAAAATAAGACCAAAACTACTCACATCCCAAAAAAATTCATAAAATGTACTAAAATGTATGGATGGAAGAAGTAAATTTTATGAGACATGAGCTTTTTTTATTTTACAGACTGACATTTATCACCGTGAATATGGTATTTCTTCCTTTTTTCTCATCATTTTCCTTTTTTTTCTGTTTCTACATATAAAGAATCGGGGTAAATAAAGGAAGAATGAGCTTGATGAAACAACAATTCAAAGGAAAAAAAAGAGTATCATGACATGAAAACGTACAGCTGAAAGCTTTATTGAAAATAAATGGAAAATCAAAATACAAAAGCGATGCTGGCAATCTCTGCAGACGGATATTATGAATGTTTTGCAGTTCTCGTTCATTTTTTTACTTCTCACACAACGAATTGCTTTTCCTCCTTTAATTTTCCTTGTATATATATTTTTACAATCTCGCTTACATCAAGCCCGAGTGACACAAATGAAGAAGGCTTCGGCATGGAGATTTTAAGGCTCTGCTAAACCTTGTGTATCCATGTGGAGGCCAAATGACGTCCATATGGCTGCTTAACCAAAAGTCACACTTGAAATTGGTAATTGGCAAGCGGTAACCAGCTTCAGGAGCCGACTGAGAGAGGCCATGGATCACACTTGTTCTGTACGGCCAGCATAGTAAGTAAGTAAGTAATTATGGCTGCCTAACAGCGACGGAGTCCATTTCATATTAGTAAACGATGTTAACCAGAGCCTTAAAAGCTCCATGTCAAAGCCTTCTTAATTTGAGTCGCTCGGGAAGGAAGGAAGCAGATAATAATAAGACAGAAGAAAACAATGCAATTGCAGATGAAAATTTTCTTTATGAAAAACAAAGAGCAATAAATGAAGATGCTTTTTCTCTTAATCACAGCTTTTAGCAATGCTCGCATTTTACTCAGTAAAATGATTTTTTTTTCTTCCTTCACATTCAGAGGAATATTGGAGGTTATGGATGGAAAAACTTGTTGAGATGATAAATTGAATTGAATATCTTATGGAAATTGGCTTAATCGAATGGGATGGTTAGTTGACTTTGGAATTGTAGTTTGATTGAGTATTTAAATTGCAATTATTGGCTCTTTGGATGCTGTTGCTTGCTTCTGGATACTTTCAAGTTGTTTGCGGAAATTGAATTGGTATTGCTTGTCATGGTTGGATATTGTAGATTTATTTGCTTAGCAATTGGGATCCATTTTATTATTGGATTAATACCCATTGATACATTTGAGTCAGACTTGAACCCTTCAATTCTAATGATGCTTATTCAGTTGCTGTAACCATTCAGTTATTGGATTAACAGTTCTATTTAAGATATTAGAACTTATCTAGGTATTAGTCAGATCAATTGAACTCTTTTCGGTTTGCAAGGGACAATCCGCAACAGAAACGGTAACCAGGAGCTCCAAAAGCTGCTTGGAGCGGAACGTTGATGAAGGAATGTCAGATTAACATGCGGACAGAGACTTAGTACATACTATGTGACAGAGCCAGCAACAGAGTCTGATGGTAAGCTTTTTGTAGTAATCTAAGCTCCACATAGGAGCTTACTAACTCTAACTACTCCAAGTAGTTCCACATGATCACATCAACCTTTATCCACAAAATTTACATTTCTTACACATTTCCCACAATCACACCATCTATACCTTAACAGCTCTTTTCAAAAACGCGAATTGGATATCATGTTACAAATCCTTTTCAGTCATGCCTTAGTCAAATCACAATTTTCACACCATGATTTATAAATTTCAAACATGAATGAAGGAAATTTGTTAGAAAATTTATTACTTTAATCTAAATCACATATTTATTGCATGATTTTTATGTCTTTTCGTGACTGGCTCAAAAATTTACGAAAAAAATTCAAATTAGGTAGATGAAATGTAAATTTGCACGCAAATATTTGACTGAAATGTATTTTTGAGGAATTTGGACAAATTTCTGGTCTGGTGATTCTTATCTTAAGATTGAACTGAAATATCTGAGTAGTGAATGAGCCCAAAGGCTCTATTTGGTAGATTTTAGGATGTGACAGCAGTTAAGTGCCAATTTGGGGAACTACAGTGAGTTCTGTAGTTTGTAAGTATGCTTTAGTATCACTAAGCACGATAACTCAGTATTCAGGACATCATACTAAATTCAGTACTAGCAGTCGGACCGTTCACTTATTATGTAGCGCTCTTAAAAGAAAAGAGGATACATGAGGTTCCAAAAGGTCAAATGCACGTTACATTATCAATGAACAGACTCATAATAAGCCTAAGCCATTTGAAACTTTATCCATCATACCTAAACAAACTGCATGTACTATTTTCCGTACAAAATTTAAAGCAACTGCCAATACTTTATCTACATTTCCATGATATTTGAAATGTATATCTATGTATCTACCGCAAAATCGATTTTCTATTCTATTCTCGTACCTAGCTATAGTTTCTTTCCTATAAGGTCAATGATATTGGCGACATACTGCTGAACTTTCAAGTCTGTGGAAACAATTCGGAAACTTAAGAAGATGAACATGTCAAAAATTCTTTCCTGACTATTTTCTCATAGCTGGTTTCTCATTCTCGCTCTATAAAACTTTTGATTGCTGGCATTCTTCCTTTTTTTCTTATTTATTTATTTTAACTTGTCAGAGTAATACTTTTCTTGTTAATGTTATGTCTTGCATTTTTCATATATATTCGGATTCTCACGATTAAGCTTTATAACATCTTTTATCTAAGATTTTATCATAAATAATTCACACCTTAAAACAATTTTTCATCGTCACATCGCAACGCGGATGGAGTTTACAATATATACTCATTTTCTTTTCTTCATTTAAATATTTCTGTCTTTTGGGGATTCTAAGTGTTTTATTAACGGCTCGGGATTTTTGAATATTTTAAACGGATTTTGAATTTTTTTTTAAAAAATTTGAAATTTTAATGACCGTTATTTTTAGAATTTGAATTTTTCATTCATTAATGATTGGATCAGAAGCAGATAGGCAGGCGTTGAACTACCAAACCTCTCCTGAATATTCTTTTGAACAGAAGCATTGCTAGCCAACCATTAAGTTCAATTCAAACAAGTTGCTAACCCAGATAACACAAAATCCCAAAATTATGACGCAAAAACAACCAGTTCAAAGCTAAATTCGACTTTACATTGACCTGACCTTGCTTTCCTGAATATTCACGAACTCCTTTCCATTATCTAATCCTCAAACTTCTTCTTTTACCGAGAAAATTCATCAAAAACATCTTTAACCTCTAAATTTTAAGCCTTTGGCTTTGTTGCTTGTTATTAGGTCTGTTATTGTTATACAATATGTATATGAGTAAAGTGAAATGTTGTGTTAGTTGTGAAAAACGATAATGATTTTAATTCTCATATATGCTTATCTTTTTTGCCACATTTAACCTTCACTCTCAAATCTCCTGACTCGAATAAATTCGTTCAGCTTCGGACTGTATTTTGAAGGAAAATTTAAAATTTAAAGGGAAAATGGCAACAAATAAAGTTCTTATAGGCTAATTAATTACGTGTTCTTAAGAGTATCTTTGAGAATTTATTACAAAATTAAAACAATAGCACAGAGGGATGAATTTAGGCTAGGGCTGGATGATAATAATGATGCTTTTGAGCATAATTTTCACCCGCACAATTATCTAGGAAAACCCTCTTTTTCGGAAGGGAAGCAGCCAAGAAATAGAAGATTAGCAATATTATAATTGAGCAATTCTTTGCTCGTTGTTTTTATTGAAAATTTCTTCTAGTTGTCTGCAGAAAATGGCAATATTTGTATTTAACGGATGGGAGTTGCTGATTAGCAGATATTAGATAACAGTCGGAAGTAGGAGAACGATGTTATAAAAGGAAATTTGCAGCATATAAACTTTTTAAGTATTTTCCTCCTCCTTTCCTAATAAACTACAGTAAACATTGAAAATTGAAATAACGAACTTCTGGGATTCAAATTTTATTCGTTAAATTTAACGAAAGTAGTTTATAGTTTACTAAAATTTTCTCAGTGATAATACTTCAAAAGTACATTTTTAATTAAATTAAGTGCTTTCTGTGAACTAAATACGATCTGATTGCCGAGATTCCATTAAAGTCATCATTTAAGGACTCAAAATGATAGGTGAGTGAGTTGAATATTGAATTTCAAAGGCTATATTGCTTAAAATTCAAAAAAATTTGAAATTTAGAATGTTTAAGGCTTAAATCCTTTTCAACCTTTAATATTTGATGATTAACAAACTATCAAGCATTGAACTTCATTTCCAACTCTGAATGTTAAACAACAAACGTGAATTTTATAGTCAATATCAACACACACTTTTCATAGACAAAAAGAATGAAAAATTTTAAATGATAAGACCCAATGTACGTGCTTTGGCATGTCTAAAATTGTGGAATATAGAATGTTAAGGCACGCAAATTTGAATCGATTTTTTTTTATTTAAAAAATCCTCATCTTTAATGGATTCTGTTTTCATATGACTCGTACCGAAGGAAATACACAAAAAAGAATGAATTTCATACTTGAGTAGAATTTGGCACACATGTAGCACAGAAATTACACATACACACATGCTATAGTAATTCTTCCACCACTGATTATGTAAAATACTAAATGTATGTTAAAAGCGCCATAAAATGTTAAAATTTAAAAACATCATGAGCGCTCGTACGAATATGATTGTTGTTGCTGTTCGTGTTGATGCTCGTGCAACGATATGGTGTGTCATGAGAAACGAGAAGAAAAGCTTTTTTATGTCTGTACATAATATGCTTTCATATTGTTCTAATGATGAATTTAAGAATAAAATAATTCTAATTTTCTCGGTGCTTAAATTCTGGAAATTTTATTTTACGGAACGAATTTACAGCTGCTTGCTTGCTGCATGCAGTGAGTGATGTAGCGTGGATAGCAATTAATTTGTTTTAGATGAGGATTTATTGGGGGTAGAGTTGGTATAAAGCTTCAAAGTTTGTTACTTAATTATACTTCGGGGTTGTCTTCCACTTTGGATTTTTAATGAAGAACTTGATATTGTTGTAACTTGGCAATAGTTCATTTGGCAATCTGATAGTATTGCATAAGGTATTGGAAATCGACAAGTGGTAGTCTACGATAGATAAAGCTTCAGACATTATCTAAGTGAGGTTATGGATCATAATTGCATTGCACAACCAGAAAATTAGGAGATAAGGCAATCTAGAGCAATATTTTACAACTGACACCATGTTAATCGCCATTTTGAAGATTCAACGACACCAAGATTCCTAAAATGTCAAGATTAAACTCAATTTCAATTGTTAAGATGTGCCTGAAAGGCTACGGAGTACTTCATTATCACTAGCAGCGACCACATATTAGGAATCGAAGTTCTAAGGAGTCATCAACTCAAAAAATATAAATATTGAGGACCCCTAAACAGAAAATTCAATTTCCACTCCAAAAAGTACTAAAAAATAAGCTGTAATACAGCACAAAAATTAATTCAAAGTATAACCTAAAGTTAACATCCAAAACAGCGATTTTGACAACATTGGATATAATTCAGCACCGAAAATTTTCCATGTCTTACAGTAACCAACATCATGTTTTGCTCAAAACCGTACACAAAATTGATCATAAATTTATGAACAGCATCAAACCTCAAGCCTAGATAGCAATTAATTAGAGAATCAGTATGAACTGAACATTAATACATTAATCCAAGAGTGTCGGATTCTTCCATCAAACAAAGTGCTTTCATTCTTGATATTTGTAGCAATTAATTATGTTTGGAACAATGAGAATCAAGTATAACGTCTGGAAGTAGGTTAGATACTAATTTTACTAATTTTCCCCTCCCTGCTGCTCCTTTTTCACTTTTTTTTTTGCTTTGCTTTTCAAAAAAAGCAGAAAGAAAGCAGGTAAGCACATCTCCGGGGGCTAGAGAAGACTAATGTAGAAAAGCATCGTCCCACACAACACAAAACAAAGCACAAAGCAGAATATTTACGTAGAAAGGAAGAAAAAAAAAATAAAATTCCTTTTGCTTCTTTTTTTCTCTTCTTTTGAGCTCAACGACCATAAATATTTTAACATCAAAAGGAGAGAAAAATTCATTAATCAAAAATCCACACTGGATTCACGTCACATACTTCTATTGGCTAGAAGCAACAACCTTTCACTATGTATATCCTCAAGATTTTTTCACTTATTTTATTGATGCACCGCTGGTTATTCCTTATTTCCTTTAAATTATTTCACATTTTGAGAAGTATAATATTTTACACAAATATACACACACATACACACACACAATTTTCATGTCGTGGAGAAAATTTCTTCAATAACTTGAATCTGATTATGAATAATTTAAATATTCTGTTTCCTCTTCTTTCATATTATTTCATTTTATTTTATTTTTTTTCACTAAAACGGGTGCAAAAAAGCAGAAAGCGAATGTTGAATGTTTCTGAAATATCCACAAATGCCTTAAACTACAAATTCTTCTTATTATTTTTATTCCTTTTTTTTGATATATTAAAAACTAGAGAATCCTCTTCTGGGGATGATATGCGCAAATTTTTATTTATAACAATCGTCTCGTCGCGCCAAAATCTAAATTTGCACTGACAAAAATTTCTATTCTTTTATCTTTGCTGTCTGTTACTGATGCTTATACACGTAAAACATTCGATATGCATTGAATTTGTATGGACGCAACAATAGATCCAATGTTTTCGACAGTAACGGGAGCTTTTTGATCCTTTATCTGTGTTAGTGTATTACTTTCATATCAGATACATATTAAACAATCCCCTTGAATACATTAAGCATTAAAACATTGGAATTAAACCAAGTCAATTTTCCACATTTATGTCGACGATATCATGTAAAAAAAAGGAAGAGAGAGAGCACATACATCTTATATACATATGTGAGACATCTTCTTGGTTTCCATACTCAACATTTTTTTTTTCGTGCACAGCACACAATGTTTAATGATACTGCGGCAATGTGAAAAGAATTATGCATACATGTTCATATCTACACGAGATATTTTTGGAGATGAATGCTTAGACAAAAAAAACAGGAACATGTGCCGTATGTCATAAAGCATTTAAATTCAACAGTTCATCACAACATAGAGTTACAATGTAAAGCATGAGAAGATGTAAAGGTAGACGTTTATGTAAATTTTCTATTCTTTTCACATCGTCTGTTTACTTGCCCCACAAAAAAATAAGAATGCCTGCTCTATTTTCGACAATAACAATCATAGTGATGGTGTCGATGATGAGAATAATAATAGGAACAATATACACATCTATTCATCTATAGAAATCGTGTGCATAGTAAATTGTATTGAGCATGGAAAATTTTGCCTTGGGAAATTAGGAAATGCGGAGAAGGTGTGATAGTGGGAAATATAGAGTAAATAAGTGTATTTGTCTATTTACGCTATATGATTCAGATATATACAGGGAGTCTTGGAACATCACTGATGCGGACAGACATTCAATTGACGTCTTTAAAAGGAGGATTTTTAGAATCAAATTTGACCTTATGAAGGAATGAAATTGGTAAAACTATAGGACCAATGCTGAGCTTCACCAGCTTCTTCAGAAGTTGTTCATAAGAAGCAATCATAAGAAGAATCAAAGATAACAGACTTCAATGCTCTGGACATGCTACTATTGTAGTAGACCTGTTGAAGCTGCTTTAATCAAGGAAAGCAAATAACTTTTAGAAGGAGGGTGTTGATGGAAGCAATTTAGCAATTGATATTAAGAATCGTCAGGCTACAGTATGCTAAAACTTCAGCTTCAGGTGACTTCAAAAGTCAGCTAAGAACCACAATTGATCTTTATAACCAGTAAAGTATGTAAGTGTATCTGAGAAGCAATCATCATGGTAGTTGACTCAAATATATTGTGTTAATTCGAGAATCGTCAGTTTGAATCCTATTATTGCCGAATTTCTCCTTTTTCAGAACTGATCTATTGAGAACCAATCTTTAAGAAGCATCCTGAGAAGCACTGACCTTGGCAATAACTGCCCACGTAAAAACACACTCAGATCTAAGACTAACTAAGAGGAGAATCATGAAATCATTGCGACTATAATGTGTTTACGCCAATAGCTTTTCCTCGCAGATAATTGAATCAATCGCTTGGAAAAGATTTATTAGGACAAGTCAGTTTCTTATTCCTTAAGGGATGCTGACAATATATCATAATCAAAATTAACCATAGCCTATAAGAAATGAAAAGCTTTTTTTTGTGTTAATCAAGTAATATTCTTAGGAACGGAAATCGATAGAAAGGTTAGTCAATTGATGTTTAAAAAAATGGAACAAACAACAAAAAATTAAGAAGCAAAAGTTCCTGTTTGTAGTTTTTTTATGGGAGAAACTTACAAAAACTTGATCTATTACTTAGTTTGGAATTAAATTATACAACATGTATAAAACATGCTTTGATTTAGATCCAGTTTAGATCATTAAATGTGAAGTTTTTGGGGAAGCAAAAGTTGGGGATTTTTACGAATGAATAAGCTTTGATGAAATAATGAAGAGAAAAAGGGTCCAGTAAAGTTTTATTTGTTTCAAAACGGAGATGATGATTGTATCTAGGGTATAAGTGCTTGCTGTCGTAAATTGATAACTACTTTAACAACAAATTCGATCAAATCTTGTGGGGCTATTTTCATGGTCATCTTCTCATTCTTATAGCCGAGAAAGAATAAGGAAAAAGCAAGCAAGGAAATGGTGTGTCGGCAAAACAATTTATAGACGAGAGATGTTGTTGCTGTCATGTAGTGCTTGTATTGTTTAGGAGAATGCATAGATGAGATAATAGCTTGCATGTTTGACTTGTGTTTTAATTTATTTCTAATGACTTTATATGTAACTCCTTTAGAATGATGATGTTATTGGAAGTTCTTGTGAATAGAATATTGTAATTCCTAGTTTCATGCTTGATGGACAGATACTCTATTGATATGGAAATACGGATGATGGCTAGTTATCGATTAGTTATTGTAGGAAGAATGTAGCAAAGAATATGCAGTGATGAAGTAGTTGTCAGTGTTGTATTTGGGTTCCTGTTCTAGTCATGCAACTCAGTTTGTGTGATCCACGACTATGTTCTATTGCATTCATATGCAATAGGTCATGCAATTATGCACAGTTGGAAATCAAACTCCACACATTAAGTGTTCCTTAAACTCTATCTATCATGTTGCCTTTCCCATAAATTTTACCTCAATAAAATAATAATAATCCAGCAGCTATCATTGCAAAGTTAGCTGGAAGCACTCAAAACATAATTTCGTCATAAAATCAATTCACTTCCGGGTCATAATATGTGAACATTTCCGATAACTATGTTGCACGACATTCAAAATGGAAAGATTCTCTGTTCCAGTGTTGTCTAAACTTTTGTGTTACAGCTGTCTTTGTTTGTAAGCTAAGACGAAAACCGTATACGGCATGCGGCTCATGTTGTAGAATTTCGACAGCATATGAGTGTGCTGCGACACACAGTTTGGACAGCACCGTCTATTCTTCTATTTTATGAGGTTTATGGGTGATAATAAAATATCCATTGATACAAATTCTCTCAATTTCATTCTTTACTGTCACATTAATTCAGTGAACAGATGTACTACAAAATATTTCACTTTACCCCTTTAAAGTATGCAGCAATTACTTACTTGAAGCTATTGAATGATTCAATGACTGTTATAAAATGTAATTTATTTGAGCATAAAACTTGAGAATTCTCATAACATTTCCTTTTCTCTCAAGCTAGTCGTATTGTAAAGTTGAATTATGTGAATAAGTGATCATTTTGCTCACACTTTTATTTCATTATTGTTATTCTATTTTTTGTTGTTATTTACAATATTTTTTAGTCGGTTTAAAATTGCTCACTAGTTTCGGAGACGTTGAAGTGTTCGGTTGAGTTTTTTTTTTATTTCGTGAGTTATTAATAATTAATTTATTTGATTTTTTGAATCTCAATCTGAAATTGAATGGAAAAGTTATAAGATGCTCTTAAGATCAATATAGTTAATAAGTGGGGACATTCCTAATGGTTCTGAAGATCTTTGTTAATAATCCATAAAATTAATGAATTTGTTTATAAAAGTGTGATTCACAAAGATATGGGATTTTTGAGAGGATGGTGACTAAAATTTAGATCAAATATTGAAAATTTGTGTAAAGTTAAAAAAAACTTTTAATAATGACTGAGACTTTAAAATTTTTAAGTTAGATTAGTTCGTAGATTTAAACAAATTTTCAACATTTTGTAAAATTCAAATTATTTTGGGCATAATCTTCAGACATTTTAAAACAATACATTTCAAATTTTCAATGTTTTAAAGAATCTCCAATTTTTAGAAAATCAAACTTATGTTTCAAATTTGTTTAATATTTTTTCAAATTTGAAAAATTCGATTTTTTTTAGAAAAGCTCTAGAAATTCTAAAAATTCTTTTAAATTTATGAAAACATCAAATTCTTAAATTTCAAATTCTCAAATTTTTAAAAAATTTAATTTTTAAAAAGTTTCAAATTTTAGAAATAATTTTTTAATATTCAGAAAAAAATTTTAATCAGAAAAGTCAAAAAGAAGTATCTTTAAAGAACTTTAGAATATGAACAATTCTTTATAATATTTTAAATCGGCATTAAAATTTGGGAGTGAAACATTTGTTGACAAATATCATCCATGAATAATTTACCCTGAATTTGCAAATAGATTGAAATTAGATTATCTCTAGTAGATTTAAAGATATCTCAAGCCGATTTAAAATTTGCATTTCAAACTCTGAATAAAACCTAACTATTTTAAAATATTTATTTGCATAAATAAATTCGATCTATTTTTGTTTGAGAGGATATGCGGATGTAATATTAAGCTCCTATTAGTCTGCAATTGATTTGATCAAAATAGAACTATTATACCAATGAACTTGAGCATCATAGAACTTTTCAAAAGTTACTAGTTAAAGTCGACTAGGATTCTGTATGGAAAAGTCAACTCGACTCCATACAATATCCAAGTCGACTTCGAGTTCTTGCAAAAGTTAGCAATTGCAAGATGTATTAACAAAAGCTTACAAATGAATCCTGTTTAAATAATTCCAGCTAATAAACTAATAAAGCAAAAAAACAGTCAATAGCAACAAATCCAACAAAACCCGATGTATAAATAATGTGAAGTGATTCCATCATAACAAAAAATTCCACAACTTTTGTCGAAAAGGAGAAAAAAGAGTGATTAAATTATTCATAATATATAAAAAAACTAGTGAAGATGAATCATTAAACCATGTGAGATGCACGTAATTAGCATGAGATAACAAACAAAAAAAAGTGATTAAAAATAAAACCAGTATTACTGAGCAGCATGTGCAAAGAATCATAAACTATAAAAAACGAGAAAAGCATCAGCATATGCAACAGAAATTTCACAAACATTCAAGACATTTTATAATCGTCGACAGAAAAATAAAAATCAGAGTATTAGGTAAATATATAATAATATTTTACTGTAGATGTGCGCATCTCAATGACTTTTTACATCTCTTTTTTGTAAAAATACATTTTTAACTGTCGCGATCTTGATCTTCAAGACGAACGTGACAAAACTTTTTTTTTTGTTCACTCTCCGAATAATCTTTTCTGTCTGTGCCGTGCTGTAAATGAAAGCTAAAAGGAGGCGAATAAAATAATCGAGCAAATGAGTTCCTCTCACTCTCTTCCATATTTAAGCATGTCATCGCACCACCTTGATATTCATTAGTATGCATCACCATGTGCTTCCACTTTTACTTACACCGCATTTAACAGCTTCAACTTAAAAATCAAATGATTTATTTCTATTCTGACAAAAGTTTTAATGCATATCCAATTTGTGTCCTTGTCAAAGGGCATGAAGCAATTTGTAATGCATCGTTAAATGCAAACGGTAGTAGACTTTGAGTCTGCATGTGTTTCTGGTTCATTCAATGCCATTTGTTACTTTTGTTTTGTTAATAAATCAAAATTGACTTCCTTATCATTTACTAAGAATAGTTTTAGTTAGCAGACGCATTCTATTTATACCATGCGACGGAGTTTCTTGTTCTTTCTTTTGCTTTCTTCTTGATTTAATGAATTGGATGCATATCCGGTTGACGGATGTATCTAAAAGGTGAGGGGAAGGGAACTGGTTTGGGGTTAATCCATATTAGTTTGCCACAAGACGATCCTATGAGAATGTGACACCAGACTAATAGTTGCAGCTTATAATGGGATTCGAACCACTTCTTTGACAATATCACTGTGTATATTGTACAAGACTACTCTACTCTAGTCCACAACTTGCTGCATCTTAAATTGATAATCGCTTGAATTATGTACTATTATAATAGTTCATTGCTGTCTAAAGCTGCCCACATTTTACAGAACCATCCCATCAGAATAACATCTCCAATATGATTTATGAAGACATTCTGAGACTATTGTCCCCTTTAATAAAATTGCAATAAAAAGCTAATATTGCAAAATGAATCGGAAAGTGATGAATGAGTGCAAATTTATATTAACATGAATAGCACCGAGCGCCGAGGGATTGATTGATATAAATAAAATAGAATGATATAAAAATTGCATTGCAAGTTAAAATTAAATTTTCTTCATTTCTTGTGTTGGACGTACACAGATTTATTAAAGAAAAGAAGTACATAATGTAATGTGATTCATTCTGTAGTTACCGCTTCCTTGTTGCTTGTATTGGAACAATACAATATTTTCTTCTTTTCTGTTTGCCTAATTTACCGGTGAAGATTTTACAAATTAAGCTTCCCATAATATTAATCTTTGGAATTGTCGAGTCATTCCGGCAACCAACACACACACACATAGAATATTGAGTTCTTTGAGCTCAAAAAACATGACTTTAACCAGACTTCGATGTCGTTATTGATACATTGACCATCTTACAAAAAAATAAATTACATTAAAGAGTTCCGATCCGATATGAAATTTTATGATTTATTTTCGTTCATAAATATCGATTGAGTTCAAGCTTCAACTGCTTCTCTTAGTGTTTCAGCTGATTAATGAAGTATCAACCCTTTTTAAGGTTTATTGGGAATAGTTTCATGCACTTTTGTGCTAAATTTATGGATGCTTTGCATCAACACCCTTTAATGCTCAATGAACTTTCGTACTTGAGGAAAGAGTTTGGTGATTGAATGGATAAGCTCGATTGTTCTATTTTTAAATATTTTTGTGAACGAAATGAATGAATTTAGAAGTAAATATATTGACCTTTAACTCAGTTGATGCTTTAGCTTGAGCTTTGAAGCATTTTAAGACAAGTTCTAAGAACTAAGCAAATTGAATAATTTAAATGATTTATTCTGTAAGACAAGATTGATTAAGAACAGGAATCCCATACAGCACAAGTTTGTTAATCGTTCCAAAATCCGGCAACAGGCTGGCCAGAGTCTTGCCGGTTTAAAGTCGAATTTTTGATCGATTTGTGCTATTTAGAGAAAGCTATTTTGAAGATCTCGGTCCAATCCCGATGTAAGCAGTGATTAAACTCAATTAGCAAATTTTATATGATATACATACTCCTAATGCAACTTGTTATCGTCTTATTAACCTTAATACAGTCAATTTTCATTATAAGATAAATTTGGCATGCTCAATTAATTAACACACCTTAGAACTGCTTAACAAATTTGTTTTGTATCTTTAGAGCTGACATACTTTCTGAGAAATAAGCAAATCAATTTATTTAATCATGTGATACGGTGTCTGAAGATGTACACTCATTTACATAATTACTCTTAAATTCACGTGTTCTTTTAGTGGGATTTCCAAATATTAAAAATCCCCCAGACTCGAAAGGACAGAATATCTTGACTTGTCATATGGGAGGAAAGCATTGTAGCAACTGTCAATTCCCGTTAAAAACCCGTGGGGTCAACCGCAAACAAATGTACAAAATGATTTTTTTTTATTGTTTTGTTGTTCGACAATGGTTTTGAGTATAAAACAAAATTAAGAAAACACATGCTGTGAGTCACTTCTCGATACACGTTTTAGTCGGCATGACAATTGTTATTAAACATAGAAAAATACCTGCTTACATTGATATTATACTTTATTGCTAAATCTATCCCTATTTGAAAATTTCACATGCAAATAAACAACAACAACCTACTCAGTAGCTACAATAGCCATGACATTGAATTCCATTTAAGAAAGTGGAAGTGATGAGCAGTCATCAAATACAAATTAATATTTTTGCGTATTTATTGATTTTTTTCGGCACGTTTTATTGGTTAATTCGGGTCAATTGATTGGGAAGATTCAAAAAATTGATTAATAATCATTGATGACGTATTAAGGAAATAGAGTAACGGAATTTCCATTACAACATCACATACATTTCGATATAATTGTGTCTAATGAATTTGATGGGAAAATATATCAACACATAAATGAATGATGAGTAGCTGAATAATATCTTTTTGATTATTAATGACTGACTGTTGTAGATTCATACTAGAAATAGATTGTGGCTTGAGAATAGTTTTAATTTTATGCGCATTTATTAAATATTACGCAAAGAAATTAGCAGCTGATTTTAGGGGTAATGGAACTATTATTTTTAAATGCTTTGACTTAAATTTAATTACAGTAAGTTGTAACATTAAGCAATTAACCTAATTTTGCTTTAAAGATGCTCCTATGAATCTCAATTTAGATATTATGTAGCGTCTTACAACTATATGTCCAAGTTGAGTTGCAAGTATGATCAAACTGAGGTCATGACCCTTTTATAAAGCATACTTTAAGAATGTCCATAAACTGAGTCAAGAGGCCACAACCAAAATATTCAATTGGACATGAACATAAGATTTTGGATGAAGTCGAGTCAGCTTTTCCATACAAAATTCGAGTCGACTTCTAGCTCTTGTTAAACATCTCTTTACAGCTGTGCAATTTAACAATCCTCAACTCACTCAGTCTAATGATTCAAGATCAATTCAGTGCCTAAAACAACTTAAAATGCGCACAAGCCACTTCATCTGCAAGTCTAACACTTTTCAATATTCCACTATGTTATTGCCATTGAAAAGTTTATTCGCACGCTCTTCAATTGAATACATAAATAAAATGTTGAACAGGTGATTGGCTACGTTTACAGTATGCACTCAATTATGCAATAATAACTGCAAAACAACTTAACATTCCACATCAAATGCTTTCATATAAAAAAAATTTGTAATGCGTGCCAGTAAGTAAATTAAGTAATAAAAATGGTGATTAGAAGAAATTCATTGTTTCATGTCAGCATGTCAATTGTATAGCACATTAATATTTGTCGTAAATAAAATTATGACCACAATTTGTAAGTGCTAGAAATAATATCGTGATATTTGCCATAACTTTTGCATTTGTCGCGGACAGATAAAAATAGAATTTGACGTCAATTGGATGCATGGAATTCCAATAAAAAAAATTAATTTAATTTAATTTTTGTGGATTGAATTTAGGGGGTCGATTGCTAGTTAAGTGAGATATTTAAGGGGATCAGTGTTAAGTGTGTCATTCGTTCCTTAACAGACAAAAAGAATGCTTTAACTATAATATCAATACGTGTCAGCATGAACATGGGGATGGTACCAATAAGTGCTAGGGGATAGTACCAGTACACACTAAGGGAATCGTATCAGGTCGTACTAAAGGATAGTACCAGTATGTACTTGTATTACAGCACTTTTAGGGATTTGTCTTCATTCTCGAAGAAATCATGTCCAGATTCCCTTCAGATCACTAATCTGCCTCCAGGCCCTCAGCCTGATGGTTTTGTTAGAGTCAAAATTCAACCCATTTCCTTGACATTTGTAGCTTTCATTGACTTTGTCCCTAGCTGCATCTTTAAAACAAAGTAGTTAAGAGTTTAATGACACTCTCAAGACTAAAAACTGCAACTTGGGAGAGGATGTCATAAATTCTATGTTTTAAATGACTCAACCACCCCAAACATCATAAAACATTTTACGAACTTACTGTATTATTCTTCCATGACATTTTTATCTCTCTGACTGACTGATTTCATGAATTTAATACAATGATTCGGAACATTTTTAATGATTTTATCATATAGCTAATATTCTCACCCCAATTTGTGAATTTTCTCACTCTAAATAAATACATTTTGACTTTTTTGTTGCTTACCGGATTGTTTGATTCCTATGCGCATTAATTGATGTGTACATTTGGCAACTCATAAGCAATAATAAGTTGTTTAATAAACATTCAGTACTGATTGAATAATAATAGTTTATTAAATATTGCTTTCTGAGCATCATAAGCTCATCATTATCATTAAATCTGATAAACAATTGAATACTGAACGTGTCTGATGAATTTTCATAAGAATCACTGTTATGATTATATTTAATTGATATTTAAGTTGTGTTTCCGAGTGACGCAATTGAAGAAAGCACCGCCAGGGAATCATTTGGCCATCAAACGGTAACGGCTTAAATTTGGTGTCAATAAAAGAGTTTTATTGTAGCTTCGAGCATTTAAAGCTCCGTGGAGGAATCTTCTTCATGTGTGTCGCTCGGGGTTGTTTAGTTCCCGATTGATTTCTATTTTAGATTCGGAGAAATTTTGAGGAATAAATGAGAAACTTCAAATAAATTTTAACTCAATTAAACTCGAAGACATTAATGAATAAGTAGTTTATAAATATTTGTCATACAAACACTTGTTTTTAAGGTTGACATTCAAGTTCTGTATCTGTTGTGCATGGAATTTGTTTTTAAAATTTACTGCACATTAAGATCCATAATTGTTCATTAAATGTATAAAGAGATTTCGAAATTATAACTGTGTGTATAGTAAATGTGTTAATAAACCTTGCAAGTACTAGTAAGGCATCGTGGATGTCTTTTACATTTTAGTCAACGTTTTCAATATTCACACATGTAATTAAATGGGTTATGTAATTTCTGTAACAAAGTATAAACTGACAATGACGACAACGATGTAATTGCACGACGTCATGGCATTTCTTGATCATATGCATCAACAACGTCATCGTGTATTGTGTCTCTCAGGTATCACATCTCTAACACAGCAAATTCAATATCATGTGATATAATTCCATCCTAAATTCCCTATACATTACAACCTAAATTCTCTATATTCTCGAAAACTGAGAAAACCTTCATTTATTCAGCTGTTTAAAGACATCTCAATTTGGAGCACAATCGAACAATCTAGCTCATTAAAAAACAGTCCATTTTAAAATATCGACACAGAAAGATGTTCAAAAAATTATTTTTCATAATCTTATTCACTTCATTTCATTTGACATTGTGTCAAGATGAAGCTGCATCAGCAGCACCAGTAGAAACAACAACAATAAAACCTCAATCTGATCAGCAAACTCAATCAACACAGTCTGTTGCGACAACAGTATCCACGAGAAAGCCATTCCGAATTTTGAGCGTTATAGGCGATGGAATGGTTAGTGTGATCGAAGCTAAAATTGACTTTCTACAGAGGAGGTCAGACAGAATAAAAAAATTATTCGGGACTCGTTAATTGTGTTGACATATGATACATGTCGTATTGTGGAATTCTTTCCGATGAAAAATAGTTCAATAAATCATAAATGAAAAAGCGAATTACTGTCAATGTTTTACGTATTAATCTTATTATCTGATATCAGTCATGAAAAGCTTTATCCCATTATTTAATGGAAATTGGGTATGAAAATATTATTCGGTATTATGGGTTGGTTGGCAGTGACCTAGTTTTGGTGTCAATGAACATATTGTTCAATTTTGGGTGTTCAGGTTTGCATCTATGGACTTAATTGTAACTAGGATTGAAACTGATTGATTGGTACTGCTTGATGTAGGTTAACTGCCTTAGCAGTCGAGTAACTAGAATTTCTGACCAAATGATCATTGGATGCTTGTTCGAATTTGACTATTGTGGACCAAAATCAATTCCTTTAAGCTATTTGGGAGGCGTTTGAACATCATCTTGCTATATTGCTTGGCTAGAGGAAGATCTAGCCCTAGCATCACTGTATAGTCACTGGAAATTCCACTTTTTTGTATCAAATTTCCCATTTTTACGTAACTTGGAGGAGGTTAAGTACAATAGTATTTTGTGTATATTACTAAGTCATTAGTAAGATCAAAATCTTTAATGATATCCAAATAAACCAACAATTCTCACCAAAAATCATGTTCAAATCCAGTATCTCATGTGAAAAACTATAACACAACAAAAATAACGTCAATTATCAACAATGTAATGATAACTTTTACTACAAGATTGCGTGCAATTTGAACAATATGCTCATCACTACCGCAAATTATCTTCGATGTAATAATATTTTTATAGATAATTTCACGTGTGATGAAGGATGCACATTATTTCCCATTAACAAGGTATGTAATTTATTGGCATGCGGTGAGATAATCAAATTCAATGTACTATGAAACCAAAAAATTGCAGTCGCATGTAAAGAATTCAATTCATTAGCCAGTCAGAACCATAAAACCCAAAAGCGGAAATAAAGGTTTTTATTGAATAGTTTTGCTAGATAATTTCACTAAAAATGTCCATTAAATGAGTTTAATGGCAATTCCAATGAAATACTATGTAGGCGTGTGAGAGATTCCTCTCGTGTTTGTGACCGCAAAACTTTTTTCCGCACACTTTATTTCAACGAAAGTTTTAATTGTTGTGCATGTTTGTGCTTATTTGAAGGAGTCAAGAAGTTTTATTTGTTGCTAAATGCACAACACGTTGTCCTTGAAATTGATTCAGTCAATTGTATCTGGTGTTTTGAATAAAACATATTACAATTCTTATTTGGGGGTTATCTTTAAATGATGTCTAGCTTTTAAGAGCTTTCAGGAACAACTGTCAGGGTGCCTCCTTGTCATTTTGTTGTTTTCTCATTAACGAGACGCTGTAACGGAGCCTAAGAGGCTATCTTGTATCACTCGATCTTCTCCAAACCCTATTCTTATTCGTGTCTATATTCCGAAAGACACAAGGGTTAAACAAGGGTCTGGTATCACATATTCGGCTATTTCTGCTCCATGTGCCTTCCGGGTATCATCATCATCAGGATTGTCGGACAAATTCATTTCATAAAGCTTCCCATTTTATTCAATTGACATCATAAAGGCACAACCCCAATAATCATATTGAGTATCTCTTATTGTGAAATTTAATAATCGTGATGCTATCAAGCACGTGCTAATTATAATAAACATGAAGTTATTCTTAATATGTATCTCGATTTCTGTAAATTTTGAATTATTAATCAATTTACAAGTTACATACATAGTTTTACACAAATTTGTTCATAGGAATTCTCCTGACAGTGACTTGCTGGATTTTTTCAATTAACTATTTTTTTGATAATAGTTTTACATTAATTAATGCTATCCATTTATTAATTTAATTATGATGACTGTAATTGAAACTTTTGTGAGAATCGCGAGATATCTATTAAGTAACTTAATCTCATCGATTTGTTTAAGCATTGTTGATTAATATCCAACTATAAATTTCGATTTACTCTATATTAAACTGGATTTTTGTGAGAGATTCTTTCATGATAATGCGATAATTGTTACTGAATTATTAATGTCTGTGTTCATTGTTCTTGACCAAGACAATACGAGCTGTCTACCGTTCATTGTTCAATTGATTCGTGACATAGTTGGCATGTTGATGGTCAAATTGTGTAAATATTGTATTTTGCCGGTTTTGTTTTGTATAACCGGCAGTAAACTGCGTATGTCAGTCAAGTGTTCTTGGATATTTCATGACAATATTGAATAGAGTTACTACATAATATATAGATTGATTTTTATGCGGATATTAAAGTCGATTTGGATTTTGTATGGAAAATTCGATTCGATTCCATATAAATTTTGGGTCGACTTCGAGCTCTGGCTTTTAGCTTGAACCAGAAGAGAAGCTATTGAGCCGATTGTGTGGTAAAGGTATCTCCACATAACCACTTAAATTCAATTTTAAATCAATTTCGGAGACCAGGAAAACACCAATGTGTGATTCTGATTCTATGAACTACAGAAAGAAGTCTGTTTTGGATTGTAACCACAAACATCAATAAGATTGAGGTTACCATTATGTTTCCTAGTTCGATTAGTTCCTCTTCTGATGTTAAGCGTCATAAGTGACGTCATAGATGTTCATCAGTGCATGGAAATTTACATGAGCATATAACTCATTGACTGCAAGGAAGAACCAATAAGAAAGTAGAATATTAATTATCAGGAAACATCAAATTAATTTAATTTGTTAATTTTACATCGTTTTGAATAATTTATTTCAATTCTAAATATAGGAATTAAATTTCGTGATTATCATACCTAATTAAAATAGTAAAATGTATTCATTAATTGAGACTAATAAGCTTAACGGCTTTGAAATATTCAAAATTCTAGAAGTTAGTTGAGACACAAATTGGGCGCTGAATGCAGCGGAGAGAACTAGAACTAATCTACAATTTAGAGATTCTAAAGTCGGATCGATATTTTTTGTAATGGAATTAAGTTCCATTTGCTAAGTTATGACATAAAGTTGTGAAAATTCAACAAACTTCATTGGTGAATGTAAAGAAAACTTCAAAAATTTGCATAAAAAAGTGAAACTATTGACAATATTCAGTCAAACAGTAAGTAATGAAAATATCCAGTCGACATACTTAGAGCCCCTAGCTTTCATAACAGTAGTGATGTGAACATTTTCGTAAACAGACGGCTTATTTCATTCGAACATTTAAAAAATAGTAATTCAGTGTAAAAATGAATCTCAATCAATTAATATCCTTACAGGCGACATGTCTGAGAGAGGCAAGAAAATATTTGCAGCAGCCGGAATCTCAACATCATTAGATACAGTGTTAGCGACAACATTAGGTACAACCTATCATTCTAGACTGAAGAAAAGCAATCCAAATTTGTTAAGTGAAAAAAGTTTAAGTAATAATTCATCAAAAAGTTCAAGTGGATCAAGTTTGACATTAACAAATAATAATAATATAAATAGCAATAATAATAATATAAATAGTGAAAAAAATCAGTATCCACATCATCAATTTTATTGTTCTCAAATATCAACATCGGCAAATTGGCACTCGAACCGGAACAGCATTTCCTCACAAAAGGTAAATCTTGAATTTGAATTTTTCATCATAAGTTGACGTTCTCATCGATAATCTACGTGAATTCCCATATTGACTTTAATTGTTTGCGCAAGTTAAGCTTGAATTATTATTTAAAAAAGTCTCACTATTACGTGATTTAAACATCATTCACATGAGATAAGATAATTGTCGAGCTGTAACTAAAAATAGTTGCTTACAGCCTCTGAGCATAAGATCGATTTTCATCAATTTTTATAAGCCTGCCTCAATTGCCGCCAATATTTTATGTCTCTCTGCTCTACTTGAGATTCGTAATTCGATCGAGTATAAATACACACATTAATCTCGTGACTTTCTCAATATTTTTATTGACTAGACCATGTCAGTAGAGCGAAAAGCAATTTTTATCTCAATGTTGTTGACTGACGTCCAAGCACTTACAAATGAGTTAGTTAAAGAGCATCCAGTTAATAAAGTGATGATGTTTGGAATGAAGTGTGAAATGGATATGATTACTAAAAATATTTTGATTTTGAAATATTTTTTAGTGGGTTGCTTGTTTGTTGGATATGCATTAACATTTTTTGAGAATTGTAGACTAAAGTCTGCTCATAGTCATAAAATTTTCGGTATAGATGTTATAGAATCTTAGAATTTAGCTGGATATAAGTTTCCATTGAGCAAAGTTGAGGTTCTGATACTGATATTACTTACTTTATTGGAAGTACTGATCAATTGAGATCCATGCAGATTTAGGAGGACTCCAATGTAGAGATGGCTTCAGTAAAGTTCAGATTCCATGAAGATAGTGTATTCCATGAACTTCCAAAGCCTTATCAACTCTCAATCCATGGTCTCCCTTAGATTTCACTAAAAGCCAGTTCTATAGTTGCCTTGCATTTCCCATTATTCCAATGTCAATCCCAATACTGTCTATATCAGCAGCCTATTTCTAAAAGTTCTTTGGTCGCCTACATGAAACTTATGATAATAATCTCATAAATGTTACGGTAAACAATGTCTGATGCCCTTAGATATCTACGTAACTTTATGTTTCAACATGATTTTTTTTCCTCATATTTGAAGCAAAAGCTTACGTGCTGCTTGTTTGTTTTCTTACTATAACAGATAAGATCTTCTTGTTTACAGACCCAATCATCTTAATAAGCATATTTTTTAAAAGAAATGCAATATCTGAAATTATACTTTTTAGTTGTGTATGTCTGCAAGCTTTCCACTCAAAATCTATCCGTAACCAAAAATTCCCATTATTATCTCATTCTAAGAAAATATTTATTTGGACAAGATTCAATAACTTCTGAGAAAACATCCCGGATTTGCATATTTGCAGAAGAACTAAATTCAATAAGCCATGAAAACATCATACACAATATGAATTTATTAGCTTAGGTTAACGACTCAATTTGCCCTTGACTGTATAAAAGGCTTTTGTTGATTAAAGACTCATTTAACACCTCAAACATCTAATTGGAATACAAACTAATTTTGTTTAAGTATTTAGCTCCATTTAAATTTCAAAATAATTTTTAACTAGGGTTAAGACCATTCAAGCATGACGAGCATTTATACTTTCCTCAAAATTGGGTTATTTTGGGGATTGTACCGAGTAACACTAGTTGGATAGTTGCCGATAGTTGATTAAAAATCCGGTTTCTGACCGGCATGACTCTGACATGGTTTCGACTCTAAATTGATCCGAGATTCACGCCGGCCTAGTGTCGGACTTTGGATCGATTCATTGATTGTACTTTTCAAATTCGAATCCAATTCTGAGTCACTTGGAGCTTAGGTCACAATGACAGACAAAAATGATAAAATCTCGCAATTATATTCATAATTTTAGACTTTTTTTTATTGTTCTTCAATTACACACTTCAACCACTACAAAAGCAACGTAAAGCGCTTATTGAGTGTGAACAGAAAAAGTAAATATTCCATTAAGAAGCACACAATATTTATACACTGATAAAGAGCACCAAGAAAGCGCGAAGTGTGTTGCAAAAAGGGTTGATCAAGAGAGTCTATAGAAATGACAAATTAACGCACATGTTGAGACTTATTTTCTTCTCACTCTCTTGATAGCGTCCGAGTCCCGCTATTTCAAAATCAAGTCTGACTGTTTACTCTTTTACTGCTCAGTTCAGTTCATCAAAATCGCACACATAGGGAAACAATATTTTATTTTTTTCATTCAATTCACTATTTTTTTTGCGAGAGTTCAAGCCATTGTCAGAAAAATTGAGTCACTACATAAAAAAAAGTATCAGTTTAAAGTGAGGCTTCAGTCTGTTGAAATGTTATTCAATTCTCCTTCAATTATTTGTATTATTTGAGTGAAATTTCTCGGATTTCCATACTTAGATGTGCGAAATACATAACAATATAAACTTTTAAATAGTCGGCATGTAACGACGTGGCACATAAGACATAGAATCAATTAAAACAAGGACAAATTGTGTGTTGTAAGAAAGCAATGTGATTGTCTAGCAGTTCTTTTAATTATCAAAGTGAATTAAAATGTTAGATAAATATTGGAACAACTAAACGCAATTTTTGTTGTTGTAGAAGTTTCTTGACGACTTGTTCTGTTGTGGATAAAATAAAAACTTGCTTCTATAGCATTTCCTAGTGTTAGTCAAATTATTTTGTGTGAATAATATTATCAAAAACTATTTAAATTTTGTTGTGTCGTGTTGGATATGTAAATATTTTGAAACTAACAGTTTGGAGTATTACGAAAATAGTAGTCATGTGTTTTATGTCAAGTGCTAATTTGCGGGTTTTTAAAAAAATATAAAAGAACTTTTGGCTCGATTTGGCCTAATTTTTAAATATTCTAAGTCTTTCTTTAGTTTCTTGGTTGGCTCTTGGTCACTAAACATACTATATTTTTGATAACTGTATAGAAAGGATTCTTTATAGAGCAGTAGCCAAATAGACAGTGTAATTTAGTAGCCAAGCGGCATCTTGAGTTGCATTCGAAACCACTGACATGTTATTATCGTCTGACTCAAATTTTACTGTCTGTCTGGCTGTCATGTAGATAACGTTTAAAAGTGTATGCTGATAGGGTTAACAGTTCAAATTTGTGATATAATACTTCAATGTCAAGTTCAAAGAATGAAATTTAAACCTTGAAATTCGGAAAATTAGATTGTTATAATTTGCATTAAGTTTGAATCAGTTACACCACACGTCGGTGTTTTGTTTTGACACATTTTGATGTTTTCGTGAAATGGGATACTTATAAGAAATTTCTTAATCTGTGATATTTGATATTTTAATTCGTAAAGAATGATTTACAATGTCGTTCGGAAAGTCCATCTTTAAAGTCGGAATTTCTGGATGCGGCTCTGGAACTCCTTAAACATAAACATAATTTGTTTGCATAATAATTTAGGCACATTTGAAGCCTTACAATACAAGATTGAATAAACTTGACATTTTTATAATTTGTGTTCTGAAAAACCCATGAATCTTATGTTCTAAAGAGCATATTTTGAATCAATTTGACGTATTTCTGCTATCAAATTCCCACATGAACACAAATTTGAAAGGCTCCATCACCTTTACTCCACGATTACATATATCATTTCGATTGCCTTCTTCTTATTTGTCACTCGGGTTTAAATTTCCTATTCGATAATTTCAAGGCTCATTCTAGGAAATGAATAGACTATTCTCACAATCTGAATGCGTTGATGACTAATTAGTGAGTCGAAAAATTAAATGTTGTAAAATTAGACCTTGCATCAAGTGAAGAAGTATCTCACCTTAAAGGAAAACTTTCCACTTTTCTTCTTAAATTTAAAATTGCTTTTCCTTTCAAAAATGACGAAAATTTCTATCGTGAAAATAAAAACGCGATTGCTGCAATATTTTCTCATTTTTTTGCTAGGCTTAAGACTTACTTGACATAACCTCAAATTCATAAATCCTTCAAAAACATTGAAATTTAATCCCAATCTCAAATATCAAATCAAAATTATCCACTTTATCGAATCTCAAGACTATATCTCAAGCATAAACACATAAATCTATAAACGGCAACGCACTTGATGCTATGACTTATAAGAAAATAACTCTACATGATTAATAAACGCTTTTAATATAAGATTTTTATTAATAAAAGTCGTCGCCTGAAACAACTCGAAGAGAATTGCGATAAATTAGAGGTCAATGTTACAGTAGATACCTCCATATTGGCAACATAGCATTACTTTAGTGTGTAAGGAAAGACATGTATTATTCATCAAAAAGTATATAGTTAGAGCGTGATTCGAATCTTGATTCATAGGAAAAATTGTGAAAAAATAGAATTGAAAGCAATTAAAAAGAGAATTTTTGAATAAATTTTAATTCATTCATTAAACATTTTGTTGATCTCAGTAGTCAGTGAGCAATTGACTTTTAATTTATCGCACAAGTCGGCAAGAATCTCGTGTCTACATGTATGTAAAAAAAAGTTTATTTCTGTTGAAAATTTAGCGCTTAATATTTGTGAGCGAAAAGGTACAGTCAAGGAACAAACAAATCTTAATTTAGTTAATATTCAGACGAGAGTGAAAGATGATGCATTTTCCTCTCAGTCGCTCTGAATCTGACTTGTGTTTAAACAAACTGATTCAACAACAACCACCATCATCACAAACACCAGTGTCATCCTCATCTACATCGGCTGCAAGCGATTCAACTAAGCCGACAGATCGCTTGCTCATTGAAATAGATGAAAATCTAGAAAATAGTCGCGATAATTATCTCTTACCTGTTGCTTCGCAAACGTCAAGTGCAAGAATTATTCCCTCAATACGATCACCACCGTCCATAACATCATCAAGTGCACAACGCAAAGCAAAATATCAATTTGAGAACGACAACTTATTGCTTTTTAATAAATTTTTTAATCGTCAAACTAATTATAATTCTCAATCTAATAATCAGCGACGATCGGGACTCAGCACTGGTCTAGCCATGTCACAAACAGACGAATTTCACACACCAAATTATCTCTCATGGAGGAAGTTACAGCTGAGTCGAGCGAAACTGAAAGCATCAAGTAAAACATCCGCCCTTCTGTCTGGTTTCGCAATGGTAAGCAAACTCACTTCCTAAATCTTTTTATTATTTTATTCCCTTGTGTGATCTTGAAAATTTTGAAATTATGTAGAAAATTTCATGTGAGTGACATTTGTTAATGTAGTGAACTTTAGCGCATTTTTGTAGTGAATTTGATTCAGTTGTGTGACTGTAGTGTAATATACACATTGTAATACATAGTGACATAGAGTAATTGAGGTCTGAGTGATCATCTATTTGGATGTATATCCTTGAGTTGACAAGAAAGTCATATTTTTGGATGTATGGTCCAATACTCAAGTAGACAAAAAAGTGTTACAGATAGTTAATGATATGGTATTGCCTAGGATTCTTGGGCTTACTGAAGTCTCGGTTCCGATTGGCACACATTATTCATAAGAGTTAATTCGTTGCCATTTAGCGCAATTTATGGCAGTTAACATGAAAATTACTATTTGGACACAATGTTGCAGCACTGATAAAATTGTGCCAATCGGGGGTTTATAAGAATTGACGATTTCGAGGCCTAGACTTTAAGGGAATTTTAATTATAGGCATCGAGAACCAATATTATTGCCCAGTTAATGCCTACTTCTGATGTGTTTAAGTCTACTACGCTGCATACCTGAATGACATCCACAACTGTCACAATAAAATTTTCAATTCTTCCCATAAATCACATTACAGCATTCATAAAAGTTAATGCTTTCATTCAGATGACCAAACTGTAACTCAAATCAAATGACAATTTAATAGCTTTATGGATAGATATGACATACCTACCTGTCAGTAGACAAGCAATAGATCTGACAGTTAAACATATTAAATGATTATAGATGACAGGGTCACTTAACATAACTAGTTAATGATTAGCTCTTTACAAAATTAGAAACAGTCTGTGACAAGTAAATTACCAAAGTGATGAATGGATGTAGACACAGAAATATGCGCTAAAAAGAGATTTTCTTTAAAACATAAAATTAATTTTATTTTAATGAGATGTAAAGAAAAGATTTTTACGACATTCGTCGCTCTTCTGCTGTTTTTCTTCATTCGCAAGGCGGAAAGATGATTAAGAAAAAAAATTATTTTGTTGCCTTGAATTTGTTTCAAGTTTACTGCCAGAAATCAGCATCATGTCACATGTGAAATTTTCGCATATTTTATACCAAATTTTTCAGTCTTGTTTCCTCAATTATTAAGCATATTCCACCCAAACTAGTTCGATTTTATTGCCGCATATTGATGACACTGTCTGCGGCATGCAGACCAAAAATAATAATCGAAACTGGTTTGAATGGATTGTTTTGCGTTGTTGTGTATCTATTCTTATCGTGGATGTCACGGAAATTAAAAATAGTATATCCAATAAAATTTTATATATGTTTATTATCTTTTATTTCAGGTGGCAATGGTGGAAGTCCAATTAAATAATGACACAAAAGTACCGCTCGGGATGCTTATTGCCTTTTCAGTATGCACAACACTTCTTGTGGCGGTTCACATGCTCGCATTAATGATAAGTACCTGTATTTTACCAAACATAGAGACTGTATGTAATCTACATAGTATATCACTCGTACATGAGTCACCACATGAGAGACTTCATTGGTAAGTTGTGCTGTATTTGTCTCTTGAGTGACATAAATGAAGAAGAGTCGACCATGGAGCTCTTAAGGCTCGGCTATATTACTTTTATTGGCAAAAATGGAATCAGATTCCGATTGGTGTGAGACTCTGTCACGGAGCCTTCTCCATTTGTGTCGCTCGGGTCTTTAATTCATATTTGATCCAGTTTATCTTGGTCTATGCTGGACTTTCTTTTAGCTGGATCATCTCTGAGCTTAAAAACTGATTTTATGTCCATACGATTCAGAATTTCATTTTTTAACGATTTCTTGAATTTGACCGTTAATTTTTGGAAAATTCTTCTGCCCTAAACCTGAACCTGCCAAATCACTTAATTATCATCTTATCCTCTCATTTCAGGTACATTGAAATTGCGTGGGCATTTTCAACACTTATAGGTTTAGTACTATTTTTGATAGAAATTGCGATACTTTGTTGGGTTAAATTTTACGATTTATCGCAAGCGGCAGCTTGGTCAGCCTGTATTGTATTAGTTCCAGTACTCGTTGTGTTTTTAGGCAAGTTTTATATTGTTTATAAACAAGACATTTTGTATAACACGTTTTATTCATCTTCTTTGTAGCATTTGCAATTCATTTTTATCGAAGTCTCATGTCGCACAAATATGAAGTATCAGTATCAGGCATAAGAGAATTGGAAATGTTGCGTGAGCAAATTGAACAAGATAATATAGTCGATCAACATCGAAGGCGTAATCCGAATGGATTAAACTATTCAGCAGCTGGAACTGAAGTCGTTTAAATGCTTCCAAACATGCTGAACTGACATTGTCTTGTGATCAAATTTTATGCCATTATTAGACTAGTTGAATTAATGACGCTAAAAGTAAAGAAATTACTGAAATAAGAAACAAAATAATGAACTCCACTAATGAAAAAATCTCAAAAGTGATATAAAGGAACTGTAATCGAATTACATCATAATTACTTTATTTTTTTTCTTGTTTTTTTTACACTATCACATACAATTTAATAATTTATTCTGTTTCAATAATAGTTCAACAGTGTATTCTTTCTAAGAACTTTGGATGCATTGCATCAGTAAGGTTACGAATGAAGTTTTGACCACAAAATGATATACTTAAGGATTAAAATATGCAGTACCATTTTACTGAGCAGCATATTGTAGATAATTGATGTTGTGTTAATTAAGGAATATTCTTAAAAAGTGATTAATTCTTTTTTCTAACAAGAGAAATGAATCATGAAACGTAAAAATGAATCATAATCAGCTGACGCAACTTCACATCTCGCCCTTAATACGGCAATATAAAGTGCTCCAGCGAACATGATGTGCTGTTTGCGAATGCCATTAAAAATATCTAGGTGGAATTCTGGACCAAAGATTCTTGATATTAATGATTATTAGTGATTCAACCCTCAGTAACCAAACTCATTAAAAGTTGCCTAAAAGCTACTCGAAAGCTACTAAAACGAAACCGAATAAAGAACGTTTCTCAAAAATGAACAATTTTCGGAATTTGCATTGGTTAAATCACATTGGATGTAAATCCCCCATTGTAATAAGTGAACAGTCCTTTCCTAGAATCATTCATTAGTTCCCAAAACTAGTAAACATCAATTATTTGCAATATACTGCTTAGCATTTCTATTTAAACACATCGTCACATCTACAGACCAGAGCTTGAAGTTGACTTGAATTTTGCATAGAGTTGAGTCGAATTGAGTCGATACAAAATCCAAGTAGACTTCGAGCTCCGCTACAAACTAATAGAAATACTGATCAATGCTGTAAAAATACTGGAAAATACGCTATCCATATTTATTTTGTGATAACCTAGTTTCGTTATTATTATTATGTTTTGCAACATGAAAACAAATTATTTGGAGGATAATTTTGTGAACAGTAAGGAATGGATCATCTTAGGATGTGTGAGACATTGGAATGTTTATGATATTAAGGTATCAATAGTAACTAAAGACAGTCTTATTGATATAACCCAGAATGAACCATATTTGATGTAATATTAACATCTGGAATTACAAAGATATTTGTTCCTCACAGTCAATCCAGATGGCTTTTTCATGGACAAATTCATGGAATCAATTGAGCTTCAAATCTAGTTTTTTTTTTGGGTTTATCCCCAAGGAGTTCCTAGAAACTCAGAAAATAAATCTCTTGAACCGAGTCCAAATAACTTTTGAAAGTCACCTTATTCATGATCCATAGCTTACTGTTCGGTAGCTTATTTACCAATAACATTATTACCCTCTTTAATTTGTTACTTAAATATTTTGTAAAGCTAATTTACTTAAAAAGACACTAATTTGTGACTTATTACTTATTTTTTATAACAGTAAATGAAAGAAAGTTTATTCTTTCCATTCCTTTTCATAAAGATGCCAAGATAAATACGAAAAAATTATTGAGGACGGCAGAAGTTAAATAAAAAAAAAGTTGTCGAGAGAAATACACAAAAGAAGTTTTTTTGGATGAAAGTTGAGCGGAATTACTTTATCACGATTAATTTTTTCAGGTTTGATTGTTTTGGAATTGATTTTACTTCCTGGATTTAAAGACAAATGATTTTTATTTGCGGAACTGACTGTGTAGTGCTTGATTTTATTGTCATATTGACATCCAGTGGAGATTTCGTGCTTATGACTTTGAAAAGGGCAAATCTTGATGGATATTCCAACATGCCTTACAATAAAGTCTTAGTCCTCAAGCCTAACACATCCTCAATCCTATTCTACACCAGGATTAATCAATGTACTTAAAAATTCATGGAAATTGCCATCGAAGACAAGAATCTAACCTTAAGACTCAACAAAACAGCACTTAATATTCAATTTTTATTATCCCAGGAACTGCATAGATTTAAAATGTCAAATATTATCCAGCTTTGAATTCATACGACGTATAAAGTCAAGGATATCTCAATTAAGTGCTATGTCCATAAAATTACAAGTATATAAATCGCATCACTTTCTACATTATCAAAACTTTCACTGCTTCTCGATATTAAGATATTCAAAAAAGTCGAGTTCCTTAACCCTGAAGGGTCTTCTTCCACAAGATCTGATAAGTTCTTTGAAATATTTTGCAGCATCTCCATCAATACTTTGATACTTTATTTCCTTCAAATTCTTCAAACTTCGTATAGAAAATTCAAGTAGTTGTTTACTCAGTTGTCGTATCTTATAAGAAACTATGTTTGGTGCCGCTTGTAAAAACAGAAAGGCATGTAGTGAGGATGACAAATAAAAGTCAATCTCTTCTACATTCGAATTTTCACGTAAATCAAATGAATGCAGTTCCTCATAAAAATTACAGTCAATCACAAACAGCTTCTTAAATTTCACCAATCCATTCCATATATCCACAACAACACTTTTATCACGACATCCCATCATGTTAAGACTCTCAAGACATCTCTGGGATTTAATAAATTTAATAAAATTCTGCTTTGCATGACGCGGTGTATTTTGAAAATTAGTCGTAAAAGTAATATGTCTCAGTTTCTGTGTGACCTTCGACGAGATATCGTACACAAACAACTTTTCAAGATGAAGAAGCCAAAGATTCCTGATTTGTTGATTTTTTGACAGGAACTCACTAATTATATTATTATGGCACAAAAATTCATCGTCGCATGAATAAAGTTCTGAGCTTAATATTACAGATTCCAGCAATTTATTATCACCCAAAAATATTGAGAATGCTGATCGATTCGTAAATGAGCAGTGAAGCTTAGTTAATTTTGGGAAATTAATTGTAATCATGCGATTTGCATTTTTCGTCGATATATCACCAGTCTGAAGATATTCAACTGTATCAGCGAATGAGCTCATAAAATTGACATACTCAATATGCTCAACTTCTTTATCACTTGTGTCATTAATCCAGACATTTTTCACATCAAAATAATTTAGAATCACTGATAATTCCTCATAATAGCCGCGCGGTGCAATCTTAAAATTCTCATAATGCCTTGAACTTTGATTTAATGCATTCACTTGTATGCTTGGACGATCTATACGACAAGTTATTTTCCGCATACACAATCGACTACTTCCGATAATTTGATTCCATAATTTTGACACTAATGTTATTCGTCTGATGTCATGTGTATCAAAATGTTGAAAAATTAACGGATTTATATCCTCGGTAAGTATCTTAAGTGGATCTCTCATCACAACGAGGCACGAATTAAAACTGATCTAAAAAAAGTTTGTCTCAGACTGAGAAAATAAAAATACTGAGACACAGACAAGCAAACGTGCTGTTATTTTTTTGATGATGTCAGTACAGCAAATGAAGAGAACGGCGAGAGTAGAACGGCCGATGAAGATATACAAACGTGTTTTTTTTTCGGCAACAGATGATCAGCTATTATGCAGTATTTATGTTTTCAATATTCTCTGGCTTGTTTTTGTTGTGATTTATTTTTGTTGGAACTAACTCAATACTAGCGCAGCTATTGTTAAGTCACAATAGATTTAGAATATTACCGTCACATCCGATTGATAAAACTAGAATAAATGAGTATAAAGCTGTTTAAAGGAGAGAGAATATGTGTGTCATAATATACAGCAAGTCAACTAACGGTAATTGTATTAAAGTTCGAGGAAAGACCTTGAATCTATTGCGAATGTCCAATCATGCAGTATAAGTATTACCTTACTTAACAAGCTTATTGATTAGTACTTTAATAAAATTGTTAACCTTTTTTTCAATAAATTTCAAGTGCGATAAAAAATTTTCACTGCCGCAACTTCCAACAAAACTGAATCACGACTTTTTAAGCTTTTTCGTCTATTGCAAATGTCCAGAAAACTTTCAACTACCTACAAAGTAATGACTTTTTCGTGTGGTCGTTAAGTACATAAAGTCGTTCATGAAATGTATTAATACTATAGAACCACACCAGAACAAAGTTCAGGCACATACATTAACATCAATTTTGACGTATAAGGAGAATGATGTACACAGTGAGGAACACGAAACTGATGTAATGACTTAAAATTTATAATTTATTAATTTATAAAAATTTCATTTGATTTGATTTCATGGTAGCATTGGTTTGTTGTAGCTATGGACATGAAGATGTATTTGGGAAATTCACATATGAAACATTTATTAACCTTTTTAGTGTGCTGGTATGAAAAGTAATTTGCAGCTGTTGTTAGACCATTTTTATTTTGTTTTTGTAAAGTAATTGGCTTCAATGTAGTTTTCTAATTTTTTATGGATATTTTTAAGGGGTTTTGTTGAAGGTAAGCAGTAAAAGTTAAAGTAGTAGTAATATTTGGATTGGATATGCTACAGATTAGCTGAAGGCATCAGTTAAAATATAGTATATGCAGAGCTCGAAGTTGAGTCGATTCAAGACGTGAAAACTGCAATAAATCTCAAAAATATTCCAGTACCTCTTGACATGATTTTTGAAATTCCTTTGGATTTCCCTAAGCAACCTTTTTTGTGCCTTGATGATTAACCTTGACCAAACCGAACACGGCATGTAGCTAATGGCATTTCATCTCATCACTGCCCTACATTAATCATTAACTGTTCCTAAGGTTCCTGGCCCTGAGTGGTGAGAATTCCAAACAGCTTGCGGAAAGAAGCTTAGCAAGTAACTATAGACAGGACAGCGATGGCATTGTGACTTATTTCGGATACTTGAACATTTCCAAGCATTGACTCAACTGGAATTAATCATACAAATTGAATCGTCTCCATATTCTACTTAAAATTAGGGTTGGGCAAATTCGTATACGTATATATACGTATACAAATATACGTATATTTTATACGTATATATACGTATATGTATACGTATACAGATTTTTCAAAAATTTCCGTTACATATCAAAAGTCATAAAAGTTGGTAATTATAACAATAATTTTAGTAACAAATTGAACATCATTGAAATTGAAACTGTTATAATGTTATGTTCCATACAAAATGTTATTAGAAAGCTTAAAATTGTCAAAAAGTAAAATTTTTGTAACGGTCGAAAAAATTCAAACTTTCAACAAAAATTTGTAGACTTATTTAGAAAATTTGTTAATTTTTACCATTATTCATAACTTAAGGACATTCAAATGCTACTGGTTGTGAGAAAACAATGTAATAACCACTTTTGACTTCTAATTTGAGCATTTAAGATCATTTTTAACAAAATAAATAACGTATTTTTTCGAATTTGAAAAATCTGTATACGTATACATATACGTATATATACGTATATTACGATATACGTATATACGATATTCTACATTATAAAGTTTGATGCCAATCCCTTCCATTTTTTAGAAATAATAAACATCCAAAATAGCTTTGACCTGATTAATAAGAATTAAAATCTCATTTATTTAGAACTTTTAAATTTTATTTTCTTCGATGTCTTTACAATTGTATTCCATATATGTTGAGGAAAGAAGTAAAGTTTCAAGTCTACTGGAATGTTTCGATAGTATATACTAACTCTTGTATCACCATCTCCTTGAATTTTGCCTTTTTGTGATTCATGAGCCAAGTAGTCAATTGTGAAGATCAAGTGCAATAGAAATATGAATGCAGTAATCAATGCTCCGACACTTTGGACACGATTATTAAGGAAAAATGGATGTTCGTATTCTTGCTTCTCAGACAGCCATGGAAGATGTTCGTCTATTTCGACGAGAACCATAGTCCATATCGATGAAAAAATGAATAACACGAATCCTACTAATGCTGTAGCTCCTTCGATGTAGTAGTTGAATGCTCCAGTCGATTGATAAGTTATTGCAAGGATTGAAATCAGAATGAAGCTTGTAAATGTTCCACAAAACATAACATCATGAGGATAATTATCTTTCGTTCCAAATACGCAGTATAAATGAGATGCCAAGCATGCACAACTAGCAATGCCCTCCAGGTATCTTATCATCAGGAAAACCTTAAAATTCGATGGCTTCTTCATCGATGAAAACCTTTATTTTTGTAAACAAACTGAGAATTTCAAATGTCAAAGTTAACTATGACTACCTAATTTAACAAAAATAAATTTTTTTCTTTGGAAATTAAAATTGGTCGCCCTAAAAAGGACGGTTTATAGATGTCAGAATGTATTATTGATGAATTTAAGCTTTCTTTGATTCGGTCTTCTTTGGCAACAAGACAGCTTGGATGTTTGGTAAGACACCACCTTGTGCGATTGTGACTCCGGACAAAAGTTTGTTCAATTCTTCGTCATTACGGATGGCCAATTGCAAGTGACGTGGGATAATTCTTGTCTTTTTGTTGTCACGAGCAGCATTTCCTGCCAATTCAAGAACTTCAGCAGCCAAATATTCCATGACGGCAGCTAAATATACTGGAGCTCCAGCACCAACACGTTCACCATAGTTTCCTTTACGGAGAAGACGATGGATACGACCAACTGGGAATTGTAATCCAGCACGGCTTGAACGTGACTTTGCCTTTGCCTTAACTTTGCCTCCTTTACCACGGCCAGACATTTTTTCAATAGTTTATTTGATTTGTTTTGTACGAGAAAGTTTAAGAACCAAAGATGATTCGATACTGAGTTGAATATTGAGAATTATTCTGGTATTTATACTATTTTTGTGAGCGGGAAACATGAGGGGCGTGGCCTATGCTACCTGGGGAGAGAAATTGTATATAAAGAGAGCGAAAAGTGTGTCGAGTATATCAGTTGTATTCTGAATTTCATTCAAAACACTTCATAAAAAATGGCACCACCAAAAACAAGCGGAAAAGCTGCAAAGAAAGCCGGAAAGGCACAAAAAGCAATCTCAAAGGATGACAAGAAGAAGAGACGTCATAAGCGTAAAGAATCATACGCAATCTACATCTTCAAAGTCTTGAAACAAGTTCACCCAGACACTGGAGTCTCATCAAAGGCAATGAGCATCATGAACAGTTTCGTCAATGACATCTTCGAACGTATTGCTGCTGAAGCCTCACGATTGGCTCACTACAACAAACGCTCAACAATCACAAGTCGCGAGATCCAAACTGCTGTTCGTTTACTCTTGCCTGGTGAATTGGCCAAGCACGCTGTCTCAGAAGGAACAAAAGCCGTCACCAAATACACATCATCCAAATAAACTGCTTTCTATCCAGCATCGCATAACTTCAAATGGTCTTTTTCAAGACCGCAAAATATTTTATGAAAAAGAGAAAGATTTTAATCAAATCAGACTGACTACTTGTTCTACTTCTTTTCTAGGTACGCAATAAATTGTTGATAATAAAATTAGCTATAAATGAATCTCTGTATGTACTTTAAATTATTGTAGGTTAATTAAATTATGATTGAATAAATAAATTTACAAAAATCTACACTAATTTCTGAATTTTAATTTTATTCATTTCCAGACTAGATATTCTTATATGAGAAAATGTTCTTTGTTCTTGATACTTCTGATGACTCATTAGTCTTGCCTACATAGTTAACTTTAATCCATATTCTAACTCAAATTTGAAATTTTATAATAAAATTAATTAAATTAACTAAAATGATTTGGAATATGAAATTTCATTGAGATACAAAATTTGGACTCATTTCAGCCTTGATCTAAAAAATTCCTTATATCCATTTCATATAGTCTGCTCAGTCAACGAATCTGACATTTTGTATGAAGAATTTTATAAATTAATTTAAATTATATTGGAAGTTCCAATTTGTCAAAATTTAATTTAATTTAACTAAATTAACAAATTTCTACAATTTGGCACCAAATTAAATTTTATGAGACATTGGTAAGTTAAAGTTAAATCCATAAAATTTTATCGCATAAATTTTCAAGCACTGAGTGCTCAACATTATTTCAGTTGATACCAATTTTTACTTAATTTAATTAATATTTTGAGATTTTTGACTTAATTTTATGAATCTACAATAAATAAACTTTAATTAAGTGAAAATTTCATGAAAATAGCTCAAGCGGTTCCAAAGTTATTGACGATTAATTAAAGAAATTTCTGAAATTTCTCACAAATTTTAACTTTAACAGCTGTTTTTTTGACATTGTTAATTTAATTAAGGAAATTTAAAATCATCATTTGTGAGATTTTTCATTGTAAAATAAGATTCGAAAAAGTTTTTAAATCGCTTAGTTAAAGTTTATGAAATAATTAACAATTTTTGAGATCGACGCAGAAGTTTACGAGGGAAAATTTTCCAACAAAAATTGAGCGCGAGGCTTCGTTTCCATTCACATATCATAGTTGAGGGACCCTCACATTTCTGTATTTCTCATAACATTTTCAATTTGAAAATTATTTTTAAACAAGTTTTAATCAAGAGAAATAAAAAATAAAAAATAAAAATGTCTGACGCAGCAGTAGAAGTCGCACCAGCAGCAGCAGTTCCAGTTGCTTCACCAGCAAAAGCAAAGAAGGAGAAGAAACCAAAATCTGACAAGCCAAGTAAACCAAAGGCACCAAGAACTCATCCACCAGTCAGTGATATGATTAATAATGCAGTCAAGACATTGAAAGAACGAGGTGGTTCATCAGTCCAGGCCATCAAGAAATTCCTTGTAGCCCAATAAAAGTTGATACTGACAAATTGTCACCATTCATCAAGAAATACTTGAAATCAGCAGTTGAAAAGGGACAATTGTTGCAAACAAAAGGCAAAGGAGCATCAGGATCATTCAAGTTGCCAGTTGCAGCCAAGAAAGAAAAGGTTGTAAAGAAGGTCGCCAAGAAGGTTACTGAGAAGAAGACAAAGAAGGCCGCTGCCAAGCCAAAGAAGGCTGGTGAGAAGAAAGTAGTCAAGAAGACAATTGCCAAGAAGCCAAAAGCTGCTTCAGCCACAAAGATCAAGAAGCCAGTTGCAAAGACAACAAAGAAACCAGCAGCAGCAAAGCCACACTCTTAGAAAAAAATTTAATAATTTGTTATTAAAACGTAATTGATAAAGGTTTTAGTAAAAAATTTTATTAAACCATTTATTAAAATTTAATAAAATTTACTAAAGTTTTTCAGCATTTTGTGCTGTTATAGGTTTCTTATCAAAAAATACAAAATTCGCCCTTTATATACTTCATAAACCTATGCAGAAATGACTGTTACAAGTATGATGTTAATTCTCATATAAAGTCATATAAAATGTTAATTCCATGCGACAAAAATGGTGTCAAATGTTCCTTTCTTTCATGAACCTTGAGAAATGATCTCAGTTATGTCTCCACAAGCACTTTAATGTTTGCAAACCTCATTAAAAAGGTTTATTTTTTTTGAAAAATTTTTACAAAATTTTACTAATTTCTTACTAAAACTTTCGAACAAATTTAATAAAAATTAATAAAAATACATCTTACTAACATATTATTAAAATTTAGTAAAAAAGTTATTAAAATTTTATGAAAAAAAAATTAAATTTTAATAAAAGTTAGTAAGATTAATATTTATTAACTTTTATTAAACTTTTTCATACATTTTTAGTAAAAGTTATTAACTTTTTTCTATGAGTGCAGCAGCAGCCAAAAAGGCAGCACCAAAAGCAAAAGCTGCACCAAAACCAAAAGCCACTAAGCCAAAAGCTGAAGCCAAGCCAAAGAAGGCAGCAGCACCAAAAGCAAAGAAGCCAGCAGCAGAGAAGAAGCCAAAAGCTGCCAAAAAACCAGCAGCAAAGAAAGCATAAATTTGACAACATTTAATATTTATATTTTAATAGCTGATATTCAGCAATCAACTCCAAATAGTCCTTTTCAGGACTACAAAATCTCATTCCAAAAAGAAAAATCAAATTTTAATTACAATTTATAGCTTAACTTAAGGTTTTAGTGCCATCAATAAAGATTCTGTGATATTTCCTCAAACTATGTCATTTTAAGACTTGTATTCTAAATTTGTATGTCCGTATTCAGAATAGTCATGGACTTATTTGTGAGAATTTCCAAGTGACGCCGTCATGGACGCCATTTTAGAAGCCATCATGGCATCATTTTGTTTTATATGAAGGTATATGCATTAAGATGTATGGAAATGATTCAAGACTTAAATTTTAAGGAAGTAGAGTATGACAAAGTAAGGCTGAGATCATAAAATTGACTAAAAATAATTTTCTTTTCATGTTAATATTTTTGGTGGTCTTGAAAAAGACCGTTCAAATGATAAATGAAGGATGTAGGAATGAATTTATGCACGTTCACCACGGATACGACGAGCAAGTTGGATGTCCTTTGGCATAATTGTGACACGCTTGGCATGGATGGCGCACAAGTTTGTATCTTCGAATAATCCGACGAGGTAAGCTTCAGATGCTTCTTGTAAAGCCATGACTGCTGATGATTGGAAACGCAAGTCAGTCTTGAAGTCTTGAGCGATTTCACGAACAAGACGTTGGAATGGCAATTTACGGATCAACAATTCAGTTGATTTTTGGTAACGACGGATTTCACGAAGAGCGACGGTACCTGGACGATAACGATGTGGCTTCTTAACTCCTCCGGTTGCTGGTGCTGATTTACGAGCAGCCTTTGTTGCCAATTGTTTACGTGGTGCTTTTCCACCAGTTGATTTACGAGCTGTCTGCTTTGTACGAGCCATTATATTTTTGAGGTTTTACTTTCCTTTTTGAAATACAAACGAGAAATGATGCGAGTGCGAGAATTGAGTTCCCTTTATATATGATTCTTATGGCGCGAACATGTATTTGTGTGGTGGGGAGAGAGCAATTCAGGGGAAATGAGAAAATTTCGATGAATTTACTGAATATCAGTTAATTTAATTAATCAAATATTTGGAAGTAGATTCAAACAGTTTAGTATTGCTTAGTTCTTCAAATTCAGGATTAATAAAGTTAATGAAATTCTGTCAAATGAGAGAAATTGACGTAATAATGATGAGAGAGGGGAAGGTGAGAGAATGTATATAAAGAGAGTGAATTTCATGCATTGGCATCATTCAAGTTTCACCGTTTGTCGTGTAAACAAGTAAGAATATACTAAAAATACAAAATGACTGGACGAGGTAAAGGAGGCAAAGGTTTAGGAAAAGGAGGCGCAAAGCGTCATCGTAAAGTTCTTCGTGATAACATCCAAGGAATCACAAAGCCAGCTATCCGTCGTTTAGCACGTCGTGGTGGTGTCAAGCGTATCTCAGGCTTGATCTATGAAGAAACCCGTGGTGTTTTGAAAGTTTTCTTGGAAAATGTCATCCGTGATGCAGTCACATACACTGAACACGCCAAGAGAAAGACAGTCACAGCTATGGATGTTGTCTATGCATTGAAACGCCAAGGACGTACTCTCTACGGTTTCGGAGGTTAAATTCCTTACTCCATCATCATCAACAACTTATATCAAATGGTCTTTTTCAAGACCGAAATTTAAATTTACAAAGAAAATTATTTTTATTTACTCCTCATGCCTTCTCCTATATCTATAAAGTTTCTCTTTTCAAGTACCTGAATAAATTATATTACTTTTATATTTTACTACTAATTTTTCGAAATTCAACTTATAATTCATATTTTCGAAAGTTCGTCCGAAAAATTGTAAATGTTGAAAAATGAAATGAATTTTTATGAAAATGTAGATTTAAACGCTATTTCAGCTTGTACTGGAAGTTTTGGATCTGATTCCTTATGCGTAATATTTCATTATCCTTACAATAGTTGTTGATGATTGTAAAGAAGAGAACAAATGACGACAATTCGCAAAGTTATGAGAGTCATAAACATTTAATGGAATTTAATTCTGATTTACAGCAGTACCACTTTTTCCGAATGTCAATCCTTAAAGATTTCTGATGTATGATTTCTAATGCTTGATGGGTTAGTTTGGTGAAGCATGGTATATATTATTACATTATTCTGCTTTGCATATTAACTTATGTTTAGTACATATTCATGGCTGTCTCTTCTGATTTTGCATGTATAATTCACATTATTACGAATTATTGTTATTATTCAGCTTTTTAAATAGACTATTTTAAAATTTAAGTCGCAAAAAGAATTATATTTTTAAGAAAAATGCTCTGTAAGTTATCAGGCAAGCATAAACATTTTTGTTTGTCTATTTTCTCTTATATTATATGAGATTTGTATTATATTATTTTAAGCATATTAAATACGTAATTCTGATTTTAGATGTGTTATTTAAATGATTCAACATATTTCGAATAAATTTTATTAAATAAATCCTAAAATTTAAATAATTTCAAATTATGACGAATAAAAATTAGTTTTTCTTTGGAAATTAAGTTGGTCGCCCTAAAAAGGACGGTTTATAGATGTCAGAATGTATTATTGATGAATTTAAGCTTTTTTTGATTCGGTCTTCTTTGGCAACAAGACAGCTTGGATGTTTGGTAAGACACCACCTTGTGCGATTGTGACTCCGGACAAAAGTTTGTTCAATTCTTCGTCATTACGGATGGCCAATTGCAAGTGACGTGGGATAATTCTTGTCTTTTTGTTGTCACGAGCAGCATTTCCTGCCAATTCAAGAACTTCAGCAGCCAAATATTCCATGACGGCAGCTAAATATACTGGAGCTCCAGCACCAACACGTTCACCATAGTTTCCTTTACGGAGAAGACGATGGATACGACCAACTGGGAATTGTAATCCAGCACGGCTTGAACGTGACTTTGCCTTTGCCTTAACTTTGCCTCCTTTACCACGGCCAGACATTTTTTCAATAGTTTATTTGATTTGTTTTGTACGAGAAAGTTTAAGAACCAAAGATGATTCGATACTGAGTTGAATATTGAGAATTATTCTGGTATTTATACTATTTTTGAGAGCGGGAAACATGAGAGGCGTGGCCTATGCTACCTGGGGAGAGAAATTGTATATAAAGAGAGCGAAAAGTGTGTCGAGTATATCAGTTGTATTCTGAATTTCATTCAAAACACTTCATAAAAAATGGCACCACCAAAAACAAGCGGAAAAGCTGCAAAGAAAGCCGGAAAGGCACAAAAAGCAATCTCAAAGGATGACAAGAAGAAGAGACGTCATAAGCGTAAAGAATCATACGCAATCTACATCTTCAAAGTCTTGAAACAAGTTCACCCAGACACTGGAGTCTCATCAAAGGCAATGAGCATCATGAACAGTTTCGTCAATGACATCTTCGAACGTATTGCTGCTGAAGCCTCACGATTGGCTCACTACAACAAACGCTCAACAATCACAAGTCGCGAGATCCAAACTGCTGTTCGTTTACTCTTGCCTGGTGAATTGGCCAAGCACGCTGTCTCAGAAGGAACAAAAGCCGTCACCAAATACACATCATCCAAATAAACTGCTTTCTATTCATGCATCGCATAACTTCAAATGGTCTTTTTCAAGACCGCAAAATATTTTATGAAAAAGAAAAGATTTTAATCAAATCAGACTGACTACTTGTTCTACTTATTTTCTAGATACGCAATAAACTGTTGATAATAAAATTAGCTATAAATGAATCTGTGTATATACTTCAAATTATTCTAGGTTAATTAAATTATGATTGAATAAATAAATTCTCAAAAATCTAAAAAAATTTCTGGCTCTTAATTTAAAATTCATTTCCAGGCTCAAAATTCTTATATGAGAAAATTTTCTTTGTTCTTGATACTTTTGATGACGCATTTGCTTTGCCTACATAGATTTTTCTAATCACATGTCTGTCTTGATTGTGAAAATTTAGTTAAATTAATTAAAAATGTTTCTTCGAAAGAAATTTCGTCGTAATATAAAATTTGGACTCAGTTTAGCCTTGATATACAAAATTCTTCATATCCATTTCATACAGTCTGCTCAGTCATTGAATGTGACATTTTGTATGAAGAATTTTATAAATTAATTTAATTTATATTGGAACTTTTAATTTGTCAAAATTTAATTTAATTTAACTAAATTAACAAATTTCTACAATTTGGCACCAAATTAAATTTTATGAGACATTGGTAAGTTAAAGTTAAATCCATAAAATTTTATCGCATAAATTTTCAAGCACTGAGTGCTCAACATTATTTCAGTTGATACCAATTTTTACTTAATTTAATTAATATTTTGAGATTTTTGACTTAATTTTATGAATCTACAATAAATAAACTTTAATTAAGTGAAAATTTCATGAAAATAGCTCAAGCGGTTCCAAAGTTATTGACGATTAATTAAAGAAATTTCTGAAATTTCTCACAAATTTTAACTTTAACAGCTGTTTTTTTGACATTGTTAATTTAATTAAGGAAATTTAAAATCATCATTTGTGAGATTTTTCATTGTAAAATAAGATTCGAAAAAGTTTTTAAATCGCTTAGTTAAAGTTTATGAAATAATTAACAATTTTTGAGATCGACGCAGAAGTTTACGAGGGAAAATTTTCCAACAAAAATTGAGCGCGAGGCTTCGTTTCCATTCACATATCATAGTTGAGGGACCCTCACATTTCTGTATTTCTCATAACATTTTCAATTTGAAAATTATTTTTAAACAAGTTTTAATCAAGAGAAATAAAATAAAAAATCAAAATGTCTGACGCAGCAGTAGAAGTCGCACCAGCAGCAGCAGTTCCAGTTGCTTCACCAGCAAAAGCAAAGAAGGAAAAGAAACCAAAATCTGACAAGCCAAGTAAACCAAAGGCACCAAGAACTCATCCACCAGTCAGTGATATGATTAATAATGCAGTCAAGACATTGAAAGAACGAGGTGGTTCATCAGTCCAGGCCATCAAGAAATTCCTTGTAGCCCAATACAAAGTTGATACTGACAAATTGTCACCATTCATCAAGAAATACTTGAAATCAGCAGTTGAAAAGGGACAATTGTTGCAAACAAAAGGCAAAGGAGCATCAGGATCATTCAAGTTGCCAGTTGCAGCCAAGAAAGAAAAGGTTGTAAAGAAGGTCGCCAAGAAGGTTACTGAGAAGAAGCCAAAGAAGGCCGCTGCCAAGCCAAAGAAGGCTGGTGAGAAGAAAGTAGTCAAGAAGACAATTGCCAAGAAGCCAAAAGCTGCTTCAGCCACAAAGATCAAGAAGCCAGTTGCAAAGACCACAAAGAAACCAGCAGCAGCAAAGCCAGCAGCAGCCAAAAAGGCAGCACCAAAAGCAAAAGCTGCACCAAAACCAAAAGCCGCTAAACCTAAAGCTGAAGCCAAGCCAAAGAAGGCAGCAGCACCAAAAGCAAAGAAGCCAGCAGCAGAGAAGAAGCCAAAAGCTGCCAAAAAACCAGCAGCAAAGAAAGCATAAATTTGACAACATTTAATATTTATATTTTAATAGCTGATATTCAGCAATCACCTCAAAATAGTCCTTTTCAGGACTACAAAATCTCATTCCAAAAAGAAAAATCAAATTTTAATTACAATTTATAGCTTAACTTAAGGTTTTAGTGTCATTAATAAAGATTCTGTGATATTTCCTCAAACTATGTCATTTTAAGACTTGCATGCTTAATTTGTACATCCGTATTCTGAATAGTCATGGACTTATCTGTGGGAATTTCAAAGTGACGCTATCATGGACGCCATTTTAAATACCATCATGGCATCATTTTGTTTTATATGAAAGTGCATGTATTAAGATTTAGGAATATGATTCGAGAATGTAATTTTAAGGAACTAGAATATGCATATGCTAAGGCAAAGTAAGGCTGAGATCATAAAATTGACTAAAAATAATTTTCTTTTCATGTTAATATTTTTGGTGGTCTTGAAAAAGACCGTTCAAATGAGAAATGAAGGATGTTGTAGGAATGAGTTTATGCACGTTCACCACGGATACGACGAGCAAGTTGGATGTCCTTTGGCATAATTGTGACACGCTTGGCATGGATGGCGCACAAGTTTGTATCTTCGAATAATCCGACGAGGTAAGCTTCAGATGCTTCTTGTAAAGCCATGACTGCTGATGATTGGAAACGCAAGTCAGTCTTGAAGTCTTGAGCGATTTCACGAACAAGACGTTGGAATGGCAATTTACGGATCAACAATTCAGTTGATTTTTGGTAACGACGGATTTCACGAAGAGCGACGGTACCTGGACGATAACGATGTGGCTTCTTAACTCCTCCGGTTGCTGGTGCTGATTTACGAGCAGCCTTTGTTGCCAATTGTTTACGTGGTGCTTTTCCACCAGTTGATTTACGAGCTGTCTGCTTTGTACGAGCCATTATATTTTTGAGGTTTTACTTTCCTTTTTGAAATACAAACGAGAAATGATGCGAGTGCGGCAATTGAGTTCCCTTTATATATGATTCTTATGGCGCGAACATGTATATGTGTGGTGGGGAGAGACAAATTCAGGGGAAATGAGACAACTTCAATGATTTTGCTGAAGATCAGTTAATTTAATTAATCAAATAATTGGGAATAGCTTGAATAAGTTTCGTACTTTTTGATTCTTCAAATTTAGGATTAAGAAAGTTAATGAAATTTGGTGAAATGAGAGAAATTGATGTAAAAATGATGAGAGAGGGGAAGGTGAGAGAATGTATATAAAGAGAGTGAATTTCATGCATTGGCATCATTCAAGTTTCACCGTTTGTCGTGTAAACAAGTAAGAATATACTAAAAATACAAAATGACTGGACGAGGTAAAGGAGGCAAAGGTTTAGGAAAAGGAGGCGCAAAGCGTCATCGTAAAGTTCTTCGTGATAACATCCAAGGAATCACAAAGCCAGCTATCCGTCGTTTAGCACGTCGTGGTGGTGTCAAGCGTATCTCAGGCTTGATCTATGAAGAAACCCGTGGTGTTTTGAAAGTTTTCTTGGAAAATGTCATCCGTGATGCAGTCACATACACTGAACACGCCAAGAGAAAGACAGTCACAGCTATGGATGTTGTCTATGCATTGAAACGCCAAGGACGTACTCTCTACGGTTTCGGAGGTTAAATTTCTTTCTACATCATCATCAACAACTTATATCAAATGGTCTTTTTCAAGACCGAAATTTAAATTCTTAAAGAAAATTATTTTTATTTACTAGTCATGCCTTCCTATGCATCAATTAAAGTTTCTATTTCTTAGTACCTGAATAAAATATATTACTTATATTTGACTACTTAATTCTTCGAAATTCAACAGCTTTTAATTCTTATTTTCGAAAATTCGTCCGAAAAATTGAAAATATTAAAAAATGAAATGAAGGAATTTTATAATATGAATATTTTGAGTTTATCAAGAATACAGCAAATAATGTAATTTCAATATTGATGTGTTGTAGCCAATTGGTAACTCATTTTTAGGTTCGATATTAAAGTAAGTTCTCGTTCAAATTATTCAGTCAGAAATAATGCATAAATGTCCGTTCCATACAAGCATTTTAAATTGAATTTTTAGCTCTCGTATTTATTCTCTATCTAACTACATCACTAATGACCTGTTCTAACAAATCATGTTTCCCATAACTAAACTATTTCACATGATTACGAAATGTTGCTGTTATATGATTTCATAAATAAACTATATTAAAAATTTAAGTCGCAATATATTATATTTTTTAGGAAAATGCTCTGTAAGTTATCAGGCAAGCATAAAAACTTCCTTTCTTTTGTCTCTCATATTATATGAGATTTGTATTATATTATTTTTAGCATATTAAATACGTAATTCTGATTTTAGATGTGTAATTTAGATGATTCAACATATTTCGAATAAATTTTATTAAATAAATCCTAAAACGTAAAATGATTTTAAATTATGACGTAAAAATTAGTTTTTCTTTGGAAATTAAGTTGGTCGTCCTAAAAAGGACGGTTTATAGATGTCAGAATGTATTGTTGATGAATTTAAGCTTTCTTTGATTCGGTCTTCTTTGGCAACAAGACGGCTTGGATGTTTGGTAAGACACCACCTTGTGCGATTGTGACTCCGGACAAAAGTTTGTTCAATTCTTCGTCATTACGGATGGCCAATTGCAAGTGACGTGGGATAATTCTTGTCTTTTTGTTGTCACGAGCAGCATTTCCTGCCAATTCAAGAACTTCAGCAGCCAAATATTCCATGACGGCAGCTAAATATACTGGAGCTCCAGCACCAACACGTTCACCATAGTTTCCTTTACGGAGAAGACGATGGATACGACCAACTGGGAATTGTAATCCAGCACGGCTTGAACGTGACTTTGCCTTTGCCTTAACTTTGCCTCCTTTACCACGGCCAGACATTTTTTCAATAGTTTATTTGATTTGTTTTGTACGAGAAAGTTTAAGAACCAAAGATGATTCGATACTGAGTTGAATATTGAGAATTATTCTGGTATTTATACTATTTTAGAGAGCGGGAAACATGAGGGGCGCGGCCTATGCTACCTGGGGAGAGAAATTGTATATAAAGAGAGCGAAAAGTGTGTCGAGTATATCAGTTGTATTCTGAATTTCATTCAAAACACTTCATAAAAAATGGCACCACCAAAAACAAGCGGAAAAGCTGCAAAGAAAGCCGGAAAGGCACAAAAAGCAATCTCAAAGGATGACAAGAAGAAGAGACGTCATAAGCGTAAAGAATCATACGCAATCTACATCTTCAAAGTCTTGAAACAAGTTCACCCAGACACTGGAGTCTCATCAAAGGCAATGAGCATCATGAACAGTTTCGTCAATGACATCTTCGAACGTATTGCTGCTGAAGCCTCACGATTGGCTCACTACAACAAACGCTCAACAATCACAAGTCGCGAGATCCAAACTGCTGTTCGTTTACTCTTGCCTGGTGAATTGGCCAAGCACGCTGTCTCAGAAGGAACAAAAGCCGTCACCAAATACACATCATCCAAATAAACTGCTTTCTATTCATGCATCGCATAACTTCAAATGGTCTTTTTCAAGACCGCAAAATATTTTATGAAAAAGAGAAAGATTTTAATCAAATCAGACTGACTACTTGTTCTACTTATTTTCTAGATACGCAATAAACTGTTGATAATAAAATTAAGCTATAACTGAATCTGTGTATATCCTTTAAATTATTGTAGGTTAATTAAATTTTGGTTGAATAAATAAATTTACTAAAATCGAAACAAATTTCTGAATTTTGATTCTATTCATTTACAGACTTAAAATTATTATATGAGAAATTGTTCTTTGTTCTTGATAGTTCTGATGACGCATTTGACTTGTCTAGGTAATTTTCCTTAATCACATGTCTGACTTAATTGTGAAAATTTACAGATAACTTAGTTAAATTAACTTAAATTTATTGAAATATGAAATTTCCTCTCAATATAAAATTTGGACTCGATTCAGCCTTGATATACACAATTCTTTATATCCATTTCATATAGTCTGCTCAGTCATTGAATGTGACATTTTGTATGAAGAATTTTATAAATTAATTTAATTTATATTGGAACTTTTAATTTGTCAAAATTTAATTTAATTTAACTAAATTAACAAATTTCTACAATTTGGCACCAAATTAAATTTTATGAGACATTGGTAAGTTAAAGTTAAATCCATAAAATTTTATCGCATAAATTTTCAAGCACTGAGTGCTCAACATTATTTCAGTTGATACCAATTTTTACTTAATTTAATTAATATTTTGAGAATTTTGACTTAATTTTATGAATCTACAATAAATAAACTTTAATTAAATGAAAATTTCATGAAAATAGCTCAAGCGGTTCCAAAGTTATTGACGATTAATTAAAGAAATTTCTGAAATTTCTCACAAATTTTAACTTTAACAGCTGTTTTTTTGACATTGTTAATTTAATTAAGGAAATTTAAAATCATCATTTGTGAGATTTTTCATTGTAAAATAAGATTCGAAAAAGTTTTGAAATCGCTTAGTTAAAGTTTATGAAATAATTAACAATTTTTGAGATCGACGCAGAAGTTTACGAGGGAAAATTTTCCAACAAAAATTGAGCGCGAGGCTTCGTTTCCATTCACATATCATAGTTGAGGGACCCTCACATTTCTGTATTTCTCATAACATTTTCAATTTGAAAATTATTTTTAAACAAGTTTTAATCAAGAGAAATAAAATAAAAAATCAAAATGTCTGACGCAGCAGTAGAAGTCGCACCAGCAGCAGCAGTTCCAGTTGCTTCACCAGCAAAAGCAAAGAAGGAGAAGAAACCAAAATCTGACAAGCCAAGTAAACCAAAGGCACCAAGAACTCATCCACCAGTCAGTGATATGATTAATAATGCAGTCAAGACATTGAAAGAACGAGGTGGTTCATCAGTCCAGGCCATCAAGAAATTCCTTGTAGCCCAATACAAAGTTGATACTGACAAATTGTCACCATTCATCAAGAAATACTTGAAATCAGCAGTTGAAAAGGGACAATTGTTGCAAACAAAAGGCAAAGGAGCATCAGGATCATTCAAGTTGCCAGTTGCAGCCAAGAAAGAAAAGGTTGTAAAGAAGGTCGCCAAGAAGGTTACTGAGAAGAAGCCAAAGAAGGCCGCTGCCAAGCCAAAGAAGGCTGGTGAGAAGAAAGTAGTCAAGAAGACAATTGCCAAGAAGCCAAAAGCTGCTTCAGCCACAAAGATCAAGAAGCCAGTTGCAAAGACCACAAAGAAACCAGCAGCAGCAAAGCCAGCAGCAGCCAAAAAGGCAGCACCAAAAGCAAAAGCTGCACCAAAACCAAAAGCCGCTAAGCCAAAAGCTGAAGCCAAGCCAAAGAAGGCAGCAGCACCAAAAGCAAAGAAGCCAGCAGCAGAGAAGAAGCCAAAAGCTGCCAAAAAACCAGCAGCAAAGAAAGCATAAATTTGACAACATTTAATATTTATATTTTAATAGCTGATATTCAGCAATCACCTCAAAATAGTCCTTTTCAGGACTACAAAATCTCATTCCAAAAAGAAAAATCAAATTTTAATTACAACTTACAGCTTAAATTAAGGTTCAGTTCATTAAATAAAGATTCTGTGATATTTCCTCAAATTATGTCATTTTAAGACTTGCATGCTAAATTTGTACATCAATATTCTGAATAATCATGGACTTATCTGTGGGAATTTATAAGTGACGCCGTCATGGACGCCATTTTAAAAGCCATCGTGGCATCATTTTGATTTATTTGAAGGTATATGTATCAAAATATATGGAAATGATTCAAGAATGAAATTTTATGGAACTTGAATATAGATATGCTACGGCAAAGTAAGGCTGAGATCATAAAATTTACTAAAAATAATTTTCTTTTCATGTTAATATTTTTGGTGGTCTTGAAAAAGACCGTTCAAATGAGAAATGAAGGATGTAGGAATGAATTTATGCACGTTCACCACGGATACGACGAGCAAGTTGGATGTCCTTTGGCATAATTGTGACACGCTTGGCATGGATGGCGCACAAGTTTGTATCTTCGAATAATCCGACGAGGTAAGCTTCAGATGCTTCTTGTAAAGCCATGACTGCTGATGATTGGAAACGCAAGTCAGTCTTGAAGTCTTGAGCGATTTCACGAACAAGACGTTGGAATGGCAATTTACGGATCAACAATTCAGTTGATTTTTGGTAACGACGGATTTCACGAAGAGCGACGGTACCTGGACGATAACGATGTGGCTTCTTAACTCCTCCGGTTGCTGGTGCTGATTTACGAGCAGCCTTTGTTGCCAATTGTTTACGTGGTGCTTTTCCACCAGTTGATTTACGAGCTGTCTGCTTTGTACGAGCCATTATATTTTTGAGGTTTTACTTTCCTTTTTGAAATACAAACGAGAAATGATGCGAGTGCGAGAATTGAGTTCCCTTTATATATGATTCTTATGGCGCGAACATGTATATGTGTGGTGGGGAGAGACAAATTCAGGGGAAATGAGACAACTTCGATGATTTTGCTGAATATCAGTTAATTTAACTAATCAAATATTTGGAAACAGATCCAAAAAGTTTAGTGCTGCTTAGTTCAATAAATTTGGAATGAAGAAAGTTAATGAAATTTTGTCAAATGAGAGAAATTGATGTAAAAATGATGAGAGAGGGGAAGGTGAGAGAATGTATATAAAGAGAGTGAATTTCATGCATTGGCATCATTCAAGTTTCACCGTTTGTCGTGTAAACAAGTAAGAATATACTAAAAATACAAAATGACTGGACGAGGTAAAGGAGGCAAAGGTTTAGGAAAAGGAGGCGCAAAGCGTCATCGTAAAGTTCTTCGTGATAACATCCAAGGAATCACAAAGCCAGCTATCCGTCGTTTAGCACGTCGTGGTGGTGTCAAGCGTATCTCAGGCTTGATCTATGAAGAAACTCGTGGTGTTTTGAAAGTTTTCTTGGAAAATGTCATCCGTGATGCAGTCACATACACTGAACACGCCAAGAGAAAGACAGTCACAGCTATGGATGTTGTCTATGCATTGAAACGCCAAGGACGTACTCTCTACGGTTTCGGAGGTTAAATTCCTTACTCCATCATCATCAACAACTTATATCAAATGGTCTTTTTCAAGACCGAAATTTAAATTTACAAAGAAAATTATTTTTATTTACTGCTCATGCATTCCTTTGAATCAATAATAGATTCTCTTTCTTAATACCTGAATAAAATATATTGCTTTTATATTTGACTATCCATTTTTCGAAATTCAACTGCTTTTAATTAATATTTTCGAAAATTCGTCCAAAAATTGAAAATATTGGAAAACGAAATGAAGGAATTCATGAAATCTTGAAATCTATGATTAGAGCGCAATTTGAGTCTGTTAATCTATATTATGAATTAGCCAAATTGTAACTCTTTTTTATGTTCGGTCTCAATGCCAGTTCTAGTTTCAATTATTCATTCAGTATTAACGCGTCCAGCTCCGTTTCATTGAAGCCTTTTATGTGAATTTACGGCTCTCGTTTCTATTCTCTTTCTAACTAAATTATACAACTACTAATATTTCTTAGTTTCCATAATTAAACTACTAAACGAGTATATTTCATATGTGTTCGAAATATGGTTGTTATGTGATTTCATAAACAAACTATATTTAAATTTAAGTCGCAAAAAGATACTTTTGAGAAAAATGCTCTGTAAGTTATCAGGCAAGCATAAACAATTTTGTTTCTTTTGTCTCTTATATTATACGAAATTTGTATTATATTATTTTTAGAATATCAAATACGTGATTGTAAATTATATTACTTAGATGACTAATATGCTTCGAATAAATTTTATTAACTAAAACCTAAAAAAGTTAAATGAATTTCAAATGATGACGTAAAAATTAGTTTTTCTTTGGGAATTAAGTTGGTCGCCCTAAAAAGGACGGTTTATAGATGTCAGAATGTAATGTTGATGAATTTAAGCTTTCTTTGATTCGGTCTTCTTTGGCAACAAGACGGCTTGGATGTTTGGTAAGACACCACCTTGTGCGATTGTGACTCCGGACAAAAGTTTGTTCAATTCTTCGTCATTACGGATGGCCAATTGCAAGTGACGTGGGATAATTCTTGTCTTTTTGTTGTCACGAGCAGCATTTCCTGCCAATTCAAGAACTTCAGCAGCCAAATATTCCATGACGGCAGCTAAATATACTGGAGCTCCAGCACCAACACGTTCACCATAGTTTCCTTTACGGAGAAGACGATGGATACGACCAACTGGGAATTGTAATCCAGCACGGCTTGAACGTGACTTTGCCTTTGCCTTAACTTTGCCTCCTTTACCACGGCCAGACATTTTTTCAATAGTTTATTTGATTTGTTTTGTACGAGAAAGTTTAAGAACCAAAGATGATTCGATACTGAGTTGAATATTGAGAATTATTCTGGTATTTATACTATTTTTGAGAGCGGGAAACATGAGGGCGTGGCTTATGCTACCTGGGGAGAGAAATTGTATATAAAGAGAGCGAAAAGTGTGTCGAGTATATCAGTTGTATTCTGAATTTCATTCAAAACACTTCATAAAAAATGGCACCACCAAAAACAAGCGGAAAAGCTGCAAAGAAAGCCGGAAAGGCACAAAAAGCAATCTCAAAGGATGACAAGAAGAAGAGACGTCATAAGCGTAAAGAATCATACGCAATCTACATCTTCAAAGTCTTGAAACAAGTTCACCCAGACACTGGAGTCTCATCAAAGGCAATGAGCATCATGAACAGTTTCGTCAATGACATCTTCGAACGTATTGCTGCTGAAGCCTCACGATTGGCTCACTACAACAAACGCTCAACAATCACAAGTCGCGAGATCCAAACTGCTGTTCGTTTACTCTTGCCTGGTGAATTGGCCAAGCACGCTGTCTCAGAAGGAACAAAAGCCGTCACCAAATACACATCATCCAAATAAACTGCTTTCTATTCATGCATCGCATAACTTCAAATGGTCTTTTTCAAGACCGCAAAATATTTTATGAAAAAGAGAAAGATTTTAATCAAATCAGACTGACTACTTGTTCTACTTATTTTCTAGATACGCAATAAACTGTTGATAATAAAATTAGCTATAAATGAATCTGTGTATATACTTTAAATTATTCTAGGTTAATTAAATTATTATTGAATAAATAAATTTACTAAAATCCAAATATATTTCTGAATTTTAATTTTATTCATTTCCAGACTTGATATTCTTATATGAGAAAATGTTCTTTGTTCTTGATATTTCTGATGACGCATTTGGCTTGCCTACAAAATTTACTTAAATAATTATTCTGACTTAATTTTGAATATTTTCAGATAAATTAAAGTTATTGAGAAATGAAATTCCTCGCAATATCAAATTTGGACTAAGTTCAGCCTTGATACACAAAATTCCTTACATCCATTTCATATCGTCTGCTCAGTCATTGAATGTGACATTTTGTATGAAGAATTTTATAAATTAATTTAATTCATATTGGAACTTTTAATTTGTCAAAATTTAATTTAATTTAACTAAATTAACAAATTTCTACAATTTGGCACCAAATTAAATTTTATGAGACATTGGTAAGTTAAAGTTAAATCCATAAAATTTTATCGCATAAATTTTCAAGCACTGAGTGTTCAACATTATTTCAGTTGATTTCAATTTTTACTTAATTTAATTAATATTTTGAGATTTTTGACTTAATTTTATGAATCTACAATAAATAAACTTTAATTAAGTGAAAATTTCATGAAAATAGCTCAAGCGGTTCCAAAGTTATTGACGATTAATTAAAGAAATTTCTGAAATTTCTCACAAATTTTAACTTTAACAGCTGTTTTTTGACATTGTTAATTTAATTAAGGAAATTTAAAATCATCATTTGTGAGATTTTTCATTGTAAAATAAGATTCGAAAAAGTTTTTAAATCGCTTAGTTAAAGTTTATGAAATAATTAACAATTTTTGAGATCGACGCAGAAGTTTACGAGGGAAAATTTTCCAACAAAAATTGAGCGCGAGGCTTCGTTTCCATTCACATATCATAGTTGAGGGACCCTCACATTTCTGTATTTCTCATAACATTTTCAATTTGAAAATTATTTTTAAACAAGTTTTAATCAAGAGAAATAAAAAAATAAAAAATCAAAATGTCTGACGCAGCAGTAGAAGTCGCACCAGCAGCAGCAGTTCCAGTTGCTTCACCAGCAAAAGCAAAGAAGGAGAAGAAACCAAAATCTGACAAGCCAAGTAAACCAAAGGCACCAAGAACTCATCCACCAGTCAGTGATATGATTAATAATGCAGTCAAGACATTGAAAGAACGAGGTGGTTCATCAGTCCAGGCCATCAAGAAATTCCTTGTAGCCCAATACAAAGTTGATACTGACAAATTGTCACCATTCATCAAGAAATACTTGAAATCAGCAGTTGAAAAGGGACAATTGTTGCAAACAAAAGGCAAAGGAGCATCAGGATCATTCAAGTTGCCAGTTGCAGCCAAGAAAGAAAAGGTTGTAAAGAAGGTCGCTAAGAAGGTTACTGAGAAGAAGCCAAAGAAGGCCGCTGCCAAGCCAAAGAAGGCTGGTGAGAAGAAAGTAGTCAAGAAGACAATTGCCAAGAAGCCAAAAGCTGCTTCAGCCACAAAGATCAAGAAGCCAGTTGCAAAGACCACAAAGAAACCAGCAGCAGCAAAGCCAGCAGCAGCCAAAAAGGCAGCACCAAAAGCAAAAGCTGCACCAAAACCAAAAGCCGCTAAGCCTAAAGCTGAAGCCAAGCCAAAGAAGGCAGCAGCACCAAAAGCAAAGAAGCCAGCAGCAGAGAAGAAGCCAAAAGCTGCCAAAAAACCAGCAGCAAAGAAAGCATAAATTTGACAACATTTAATATTTATATTTTAATAGCTGATATTCAGCAATCACCTCAAAATAGTCCTTTTCAGGACTACAAAATCTCATTCCAAAAAGAAAAATCAAATTTTAATTACAACTTACAGCTTAAATTAAGGTTTAAGAGTCATTAATAAAGATTCTGTGATATTTCCTCAAACTATGTCATTTTAAGACTTGCATGCTCTATTTGTATATCAGTATTATTAATCCTCATGGACTTAACTGTGGGAATTTTCAAGTGACGCCGTCTGAGACGCCATTTTAAAAGCCATCATGGCATCATTTTGTTTTATTTGAAGATATACGTAACATGATTTATGGAAATTATTCAAGAATGAAATTTTAGGGAACTAGAGTATGTATATGCTACGGCATAGTAAGGCTGAGATCATAAGATTGACTAAAAATAATTTTCTTTTCATGTTAATATTTTTGGTGGTCTTGAAAAAGACCGTTCAAATGAGAAATGAAGGATGTAGGAATGAATTTATGCACGTTCACCACGGATACGACGAGCAAGTTGGATGTCCTTTGGCATAATTGTGACACGCTTGGCATGGATGGCGCACAAGTTTGTATCTTCGAATAATCCGACGAGGTAAGCTTCAGATGCTTCTTGTAAAGCCATGACTGCTGATGATTGGAAACGCAAGTCAGTCTTGAAGTCTTGAGCGATTTCACGAACAAGACGTTGGAATGGCAATTTACGGATCAACAATTCAGTTGATTTTTGGTAACGACGGATTTCACGAAGAGCGACGGTACCTGGACGATAACGATGTGGCTTCTTAACTCCTCCGGTTGCTGGTGCTGATTTACGAGCAGCCTTTGTTGCCAATTGTTTACGTGGTGCTTTTCCACCAGTTGATTTACGAGCTGTCTGCTTTGTACGAGCCATTATATTTTTGAGGTTTTACTTTCCTTTTTGAAATACAAACGAGAAATGATGCGAGTGCGAGAATTGAGTTCCCTTTATATATGATTCTTATGGCGCGAACATGTATATGTGTGGTGGGGAGAGACAAATTCAGGGGAAATGAGACAATTTAGATGAATTTACTGAATATCATTTAATTAAATTAATCAAATATTTGGAACCAGATCCAATCTGTTTTGTGCTGTTTAGTTCTTCAAATTTTGGATGAAGAAAGTTAAGGAAATTATGTCAAATAAGAGAAATTGATGTAAAAATGATGAGAGAGGGGAAGGTGAGAGAATGTATATAAAGAGAGTGAATTTCATGCATTGGCATCATTCAAGTTTCACCGTTTGTCGTGTAAAGAAGTAAGAATATACTAAAAATACAAAATGACTGGACGAGGTAAAGGAGGCAAAGGTTTAGGAAAAGGAGGCGCAAAGCGTCATCGTAAAGTTCTTCGTGATAACATCCAAGGAATCACAAAGCCAGCTATCCGTCGTTTAGCACGTCGTGGTGGTGTCAAGCGTATCTCAGGCTTGATCTATGAAGAAACTCGTGGTGTTTTGAAAGTTTTCTTGGAAAATGTCATCCGTGATGCAGTCACATACACTGAACACGCCAAGAGAAAGACAGTCACAGCTATGGATGTTGTCTATGCATTGAAACGCCAAGGACGTACTCTCTACGGTTTCGGAGGTTAAATTCCTTACTCCATCATCATCAACAACTTATATCAAATGGTCTTTTTCAAGACCGAAATTTAAATTTACAAAGAAAATTATTTTTAGTTACTACTCATGCCTTGCTATACATTAATTAAAGTTTCTCTTTTCAAGTACCTGAATAAATTACATTATTATATTTGATAAAATATTTTTTCGAAATTCATTTGCTTTTTAATCTTAGTTTTCGAATATTCGTTCGAAATATTGAAAATGGAATTTTATGATGTGATTTGAGCGCAGTTTGAGTCTGTTAAATCTGTATTATGAATATATTGAGTTTATTAAGAATACAGCACATAATCTAATTTCTAATCTGTAAATTCTCGTTCTAATTATTCAGTCAGTAAAAATGCATCCATTTTCGTTCCATACAAGAATTTTAAATTAAATTTACGGTTCTCGTTTCTATTCTCATTCTAATTCCACCATTAATAATTCGTTCCAACATTTTTCAGTTCCTAAATTATTTCACATGATTATGAAATGTTGCTATTATGTGATTTCTTAGATAAACTATATTAAAAATTTAAGTCGCAATAAAATTATATTTTTAAGAGAAATGCTCTGTAAGTTATCAGGCAAGCATAAACACTTTTGTTTTTCTATTACGTAGATAGTGTGATTTGTATTATTATGATGACTCATTATATTTTATGAATTAAATCCATAAACGTGAAATTAATTTCAAATTATGACGTAAAAATTAGTTTTTCTTTGGGAATTAAATTGGTCGCCCTAAAAAGGACGGTTTATAGATGTCTGAATGTATTATTGATGAATTTAAGCTTTCTTTGATTCGGTCTTCTTTGGCAACAAGACGGCTTGGATGTTTGGTAAGACACCACCTTGTGCGATTGTGACTCCGGACAAAAGTTTGTTCAATTCTTCGTCATTACGGATGGCCAATTGCAAGTGACGTGGGATAATTCTTGTCTTTTTGTTGTCACGAGCAGCATTTCCTGCCAATTCAAGAACTTCAGCAGCCAAATATTCCATGACGGCAGCTAAATATACTGGAGCTCCAGCACCAACACGTTCACCATAGTTTCCTTTACGGAGAAGACGATGGATACGACCAACTGGGAATTGTAATCCAGCACGGCTTGAACGTGACTTTGCCTTTGCCTTAACTTTGCCTCCTTTACCACGGCCAGACATTTTTTCAATAGTTTATTTGATTTGTTTTGTACGAGAAAGTTTAAGAACCAAAGATGATTCGATACTGAGTTGAATATTGAGAATTATTCTGCTATTTATACTATTTTTGAGAGCGGGAAACATGAGGGGCGTGGCCTATGCTACCTTGGGAGAGAAATTGTATATAAAGAGAGCGAAAAGTGTGTCGAGTATATCAGTTGTATTCTGAATTTCATTCAAAACACTTCATAAAAAATGGCACCACCAAAAACAAGCGGAAAAGCTGCAAAGAAAGCCGGAAAGGCACAAAAAGCAATCTCAAAGGATGACAAGAAGAAGAGACGTCATAAGCGTAAAGAATCATACGCAATCTACATCTTCAAAGTCTTGAAACAAGTTCACCCAGACACTGGAGTCTCATCAAAGGCAATGAGCATCATGAACAGTTTCGTCAATGACATCTTCGAACGTATTGCTGCTGAAGCCTCACGATTGGCTCACTACAACAAACGCTCAACAATCACAAGTCGCGAGATCCAAACTGCTGTTCGTTTACTCTTGCCTGGTGAATTGGCCAAGCACGCTGTCTCAGAAGGAACAAAAGCCGTCACCAAATACACATCATCCAAATAAACTGCTTTCTATTCATGCATCGCATAACTTCAAATGGTCTTTTTCAAGACCGCAAAATATTTTATGAAAAAGAGAAAGATTTTAATCAAATCAGACTGACTACTTGTTCTACTTATTTTCTAGATACGCAATAAACTGTTGATAATAAAATTAGCTATAAATGAATCTGTGTATATACTTTAAATTATTGTAGGTTAATTAAATTATAATTGAATAAATAAATTTACTAAAATTGAAACAAATTTCTGAATTTTAATTTTTATAATTTTCAGACTTGATATTCTTATATGAGAAAATGTTCTTTGTTCTTGATACTTTTGATGACGCATTTGCTTTGCCTACATAGATTTTTCTAATCACATGTCTGTCTTAATTGTGAAAATTTACAGATAATTTAGTTAAATTAATTAAAAATGTTTCTTCGAAAGAAATTTCGTCGTAATATAAAATTTGGACTCAGTTAGCCTTGATATACAAAATTCTTCATATCCATTTCATATAGTCTGCTCAGTCATTGAATTTGACATTTTGTATGAAGAATTTTATAAATTAATTTAATTAACATTGGAACTTTTAATTTGTCAAAATTTAATTTAATTTAACTAAATTAACAAATTTCTACAATTTGGCACCAAATTAGATTTTATGAGACATTGGTAAATTAAAGTTAAATCCATAGAATTTTATCGCATAAATTTTCAAGCACTGAGTGTTCAACATTATTTCAGTTGATTTCAATTTTTACTTAATTTAATTAATATTTTGAGATTTTTGAGTTAATTTTATGAATCTACAATAAATAAACTTTAATTAAGTGAAAATTTCATGAAAATAGCTCAATCGGTTCCAAAGTTATTGACGATTAATTAAAGAAATTTCTGAAATTTCTCACAAATTTTAACTTTAACAGCTGTTTTTTTGACATTGTTAATTTAATTAAGGAAATTTAAAATCATCATTTGTGAGATTTTTCATTGTAAAATAAGATTCGAAAAAGTTTTTAAATCGCTTAGTTAAAGTTTATGAAATAATTAACAATTTTTGAGATCGACGCAGAAGTTTACGAGGGAAAATTTTCCAACAAAAATTGAGCGCGAGGCTTCGTTTCCATTCACATATCATAGTTGAGGGACCCTCACATTTCTGTATTTCTCATAACATTTTCAATTTGAAAATTATTTTTAAACAAGTTTTAATCAAGAGAAATAAAAAAAATAAAAAATCAAAATGTCTGACGCAGCAGTAGAAGTCGCACCAGCAGCAGCAGTTCCAGTTGCTTCACCAGCAAAAGCAAAGAAGGAAAAGAAACCAAAATCTGACAAGCCAAGTAAACCAAAGGCACCAAGAACTCATCCACCAGTCAGTGATATGATTAATAATGCAGTCAAGACATTGAAAGAACGAGGTGGTTCATCAGTCCAGGCCATCAAGAAATTCCTTGTAGCCCAATACAAAGTTGATACTGACAAATTGTCACCATTCATCAAGAAATACTTGAAATCAGCAGTTGAAAAGGGACAATTGTTGCAAACAAAAGGCAAAGGAGCATCAGGATCATTCAAGTTGCCAGTTGCAGCCAAGAAAGAAAAGGTTGTAAAGAAGGTCGCTAAGAAGGTTACTGAGAAGAAGCCAAAGAAGGCCGCTGCCAAGCCAAAGAAGGCTGGTGAGAAGAAAGTAGTCAAGAAGACAATTGCCAAGAAACCAAAAGCTGCTTCAGCCACAAAAATCAAGAAGCCAGTTGCAAAGACCACAAAGAAACCAGCAGCAGCAAAGCCAGCAGCAGCCAAGAAGGCAGCACCAAAAGCAAAAGCTGCACCAAAACCAAAAGCCGCTAAACCAAAAGCTGAAGCCAAGCCAAAGAAGGCAGCAGCACCAAAAGCAAAGAAACCAGCAGCAGAGAAGAAGCCAAAAGCTGCCAAAAAACCAGCAGCAAAGAAAGCATAAATTTGACAACATTTAATATTTATATTTTAATAGCTGATATTCAGCAATCACCTCAAAATAGTCCTTTTCAGGACTACAAAATCTCATTCCAAAAAGAAAAATCAAATTTTAATTACAATTTATAGCTTAACTTAAGGTTTAAGTGTCATTAATAAAGATTCTGTGATATTTCCTCAAACTATGTCATTTTAAGACTTTCATTATATATAGTCATGGACTTATCTGTGGGAATTTCAAAGTGACGCCGTCTGAGACGCCATTTTAAATGCCATCATGGCATCATTTTGTTTAATATGAAAGTGCATGTATCATGATTAATGGAAATGATTTAAGAACGAAGGTTTAAGGAACTAGAATATGCATATGCTACGGCAAAGTAAGGCTGAGATCATAAAATTTACTAAAAATAATTTTCTTTTCATGTTAATATTTTTGGTGGTCTTGAAAAAGACCGTTCAAATGAGAAATGAAGGATGTAGGAATGAATTTATGCACGTTCACCACGGATACGACGAGCAAGTTGGATGTCCTTTGGCATAATTGTGACACGCTTGGCATGGATGGCGCACAAGTTTGTATCTTCGAATAATCCGACGAGGTAAGCTTCAGATGCTTCTTGTAAAGCCATGACTGCTGATGATTGGAAACGCAAGTCAGTCTTGAAGTCTTGAGCGATTTCACGAACAAGACGTTGGAATGGCAATTTACGGATCAACAATTCAGTTGATTTTTGGTAACGACGGATTTCACGAAGAGCGACGGTACCTGGACGATAACGATGTGGCTTCTTAACTCCTCCGGTTGCTGGTGCTGATTTACGAGCAGCCTTTGTTGCCAATTGTTTACGTGGTGCTTTTCCACCAGTTGATTTACGAGCTGTCTGCTTTGTACGAGCCATTATATTTTTGAGGTTTTACTTTCCTTTTTGAAATACAAACGAGAAATGATGCGAGTGCGAGAATTGAGTTCCCTTTATATATGATTCTTATGGCGCGAACATGTATATGTGTGGTGGGGAGAGACAAATTCAGGGGAAATGAGACAACTTCGATGAATTTACTGAATATCATTTAATTAAATTAATCAAATATTTGGAACCAGATCCAATCTGTTTTGTGCTGTTTAGTTCTTCAAATTTTGGATGAAGAAAGTTAAGGAAATTATGTCAAATAAGAGAAATTGATGTAAAAATGATGAGAGAGGGGAAGGTGAGAGAATGTATATAAAGAGAGTGAATTTCATGCATTGGCATCATTCAAGTTTCACCGTTTGTCGTGTAAACAAGTAAGAATATACTAAAAATACAAAATGACTGGACGAGGTAAAGGAGGCAAAGGTTTAGGAAAAGGAGGCGCAAAGCGTCATCGTAAAGTTCTTCGTGATAACATCCAAGGAATCACAAAGCCAGCTATCCGTCGTTTAGCACGTCGTGGTGGTGTCAAGCGTATCTCAGGCTTGATCTATGAAGAAACTCGTGGTGTTTTGAAAGTTTTCTTGGAAAATGTCATCCGTGATGCAGTCACATACACTGAACACGCCAAGAGAAAGACAGTCACAGCTATGGATGTTGTCTATGCATTGAAACGCCAAGGACGTACTCTCTACGGTTTCGGAGGTTAAATTCCTTACTCCATCATCATCAACAACTTATATCAAATGGTCTTTTTCAAGACCGAAATTCAAATTCTTAAAGAAAATTATTTTTATTTACTACTCATGCCTTGCTGAATATCAATTAAAGTTTCTCTTTTCAACTACCTGAATAAATTATATAGTTTTTTATATTTGATTACCTATTTTTTCGAAATTCAACTGCTTTTAATCTTAGTTTTCGAATATTCGTTCGAAATATTGAAAATGGAATTTTATGATGTGATTTGAGCGCAGTTTGAGTCTGTTAAATCTGTATTATGAATATATTGAGTTTATTAAGAATACAGCACATAATCTAATTTCTAATCTGTAAATTCTCGTTCTAATTATTCAGTCAGTAAAAATGCATCCATTTTCGTTCCATACAAGAATTTTAAATTAAATTTACGGTTCTCGTTTCTATTCTCATTCTAATTCCACCATTAATAATTCGTTCCAACATTTTTCAGTTCCTAAATTATTTCACATGATTATGAAATGTTGCTATTATGTGATTTCTTAGATAAACTATATTAAAAATTTAAGTCGCAATAAAATTATATTTTTAAGAGAAATGCTCTGTAAGTTATCAGGCAAGCATAAACACTTTTGTTTTTCTATTACGTAGATAGTGTGATTTGTATTATTATGATGACTCATTATATTTTATGAATTAAATCCATAAACGTGAAATTAATTTCAAATTATGACGTAAAAATTAGTTTTTCTTTGGGAATTAAATTGGTCGCCCTAAAAAGGACGGTTTATAGATGTCTGAATGTATTATTGATGAATTTAAGCTTTCTTTGATTCGGTCTTCTTTGGCAACAAGACGGCTTGGATGTTTGGTAAGACACCACCTTGTGCGATTGTGACTCCGGACAAAAGTTTGTTCAATTCTTCGTCATTACGGATGGCCAATTGCAAGTGACGTGGGATAATTCTTGTCTTTTTGTTGTCACGAGCAGCATTTCCTGCCAATTCAAGAACTTCAGCAGCCAAATATTCCATGACGGCAGCTAAATATACTGGAGCTCCAGCACCAACACGTTCACCATAGTTTCCTTTACGGAGAAGACGATGGATACGACCAACTGGGAATTGTAATCCAGCACGGCTTGAACGTGACTTTGCCTTTGCCTTAACTTTGCCTCCTTTACCACGGCCAGACATTTTTTCAATAGTTTATTTGATTTGTTTTGTACGAGAAAGTTTAAGAACCAAAGATGATTCGATACTGAGTTGAATATTGAGAATTATTCTGCTATTTATACTATTTTTAGAGCGGGAAACATGAGGGGCGTGGCCTATGCTACCTGGAGAGAGAAATTGTATATAAAGAGAGCGAAAAGTGTGTCGAGTATATCAGTTGTATTCTGAATTTCATTCAAAACACTTCATAAAAAATGGCACCACCAAAAACAAGCGGAAAAGCTGCAAAGAAAGCCGGAAAGGCACAAAAAGCAATCTCAAAGGATGACAAGAAGAAGAGACGTCATAAGCGTAAAGAATCATACGCAATCTACATCTTCAAAGTCTTGAAACAAGTTCACCCAGACACTGGAGTCTCATCAAAGGCAATGAGCATCATGAACAGTTTCGTCAATGACATCTTCGAACGTATTGCTGCTGAAGCCTCACGATTGGCTCACTACAACAAACGCTCAACAATCACAAGTCGCGAGATCCAAACTGCTGTTCGTTTACTCTTGCCTGGTGAATTGGCCAAGCACGCTGTCTCAGAAGGAACAAAAGCCGTCACCAAATACACATCATCCAAATAAACTGCTTTCTATTCATGCATCGCATAACTTCAAATGGTCTTTTTCAAGACCGCAAAATATTTTATGAAAAAGAGAAAGATTTTAATCAAATCAGACTGACTACTTGTTCTACTTATTTTCTAGATACGCAATAAACTATTGATAACAAAATTAGCTATAAATGAATCTGTGTATATACTTTATATTATTGTAGGTTAATTAAATTATGATTGAATAAATAAATTTACTAAAATTGAAACAAATTTCTGAATTTTAATTTTTATAATTTTCAGACTTGATATTCTTATATGAGAAAATGTTCTTTGTTCTTGATACTTTTGATGACGCATTTGCTTTGCCTACATAGATTTTTCTAATCACATGTCTGTCTTAATTGTGAAAATTTACAGATAATTTAGTTAAATTAATTAAAAATGTTTCTTCGAAAGAAATTTCGTCGTAATATAAAATTTGGACTCAGTATAGCCTCGATATACAAAATTCTTCATATCCATTTCATATAGTCTGCTCAGTCATTGAATTTGACATTTTGTATGAAGAATTTTATAAATTAATTTAATTTATATTGGAACTTTAAATTTGTCAAAATTTAATTTAATTTAACTAAATTAACAAATTTCTACAATTTGACACCAAATTAAATTTTATGAGACATTGGTAAATTAAAGTTAAATCCATAGAATTTTATCGCATAAATTTTCAAGCACTGAGTGTTCAACATTATTCCAGTTGATACCAATTTTTACCTTATTTAATTAATATTTTGAGATTTTTGACTTAAATTTATGAATCTACAATAAATAAACTTTAATTAAGTGAAAATTTGATGAAATTAGTTCAATCGGTTCCAAAGTTATTGACGATTAATTAAAGAAATTTCTGAAATTTCTCACAAATTTTAACTTTAACAGCTGTTTTTTTGACATTGTTAATTTAATTAAGGAAATTTAAAATCATCATTTGTGAGATTTTTCATTGTAAAATAAGATTCGAAAAAGTTTTTAAATCGCTTAGTTAAAGTTTATGAAATAATTAACAATTTTTGAGATCGACGCAGAAGTTTACGAGGGAAAATTTTCCAACAAAAATTGAGCGCGAGGCTTCGTTTCCATTCACATATCATAGTTGAGGGACCCTCACATTTCTGTATTTCTCATAACATTTTCAATTTGAAAATTATTTTTAAACAAGTTTTAATCAAGAGAAATAAAAAAAATAAAAAATCATAATGTCTGACGCAGCAGTAGAAGTCGCACCAGCAGCAGCAGTTCCAGTTGCTTCACCAGCAAAAGCAAAGAAGGAAAAGAAACCAAAATCTGACAAGCCAAGTAAACCAAAGGCACCAAGAACTCATCCACCAGTCAGTGATATGATTAATAATGCAGTCAAGACATTGAAAGAACGAGGTGGTTCATCAGTCCAGGCCATCAAGAAATTCCTTGTAGCCCAATACAAAGTTGATACTGACAAATTGTCACCATTCATCAAGAAATACTTGAAATCAGCAGTTGAAAAGGGACAATTGTTGCAAACAAAAGGCAAAGGAGCATCAGGATCATTCAAGTTGCCAGTTGCAGCCAAGAAAGAAAAGGTTGTAAAGAAGGTCGCTAAGAAGGTTACTGAGAAGAAGCCAAAGAAGGCCGCTGCCAAGCCAAAGAAGGCTGGTGAGAAGAAAGTAGTCAAGAAGACAATTGCCAAGAAGCCAAAAGCTGCTTCAGCCACAAAGATCAAGAAGCCAGTTGCAAAGACCACAAAGAAACCAGCAGCAGCAAAGCCAGCAGCAGCCAAAAAGGCAGCACCAAAAGCAAAAGCTGCACCAAAACCAAAAGCCGCCAAGCCTAAAGCTGAAGCCAAGCCAAAGAAGGCAGCAGCACCAAAAGCAAAGAAGCCAGCAGCAGAGAAGAAGCCAAAAGCTGCCAAAAAACCAGCAGCAAAGAAAGCATAAATTTGACAACATTTAATATTTATATTTTAATAGCTGATATTCAGCAATCACCTCAAAATAGTCCTTTTCAGGACTACAAAATCTCATTCCAAAAAGAAAAATCAAATTTTAATTACATTTTATAGCTTAACTTAAGGTTTAAGTGTCATTAATAAAGATTCTGTGATATTTCCTCAAACTATGTCATTTTAAGACTTTCATTATATATAGTCATGGACTTATCTGTGGGAATTTCAAAGTGACGCCGTCTGAGACGCCATTTTAAATGCCATCATGGCATCATTTTGTTTTATTTGAAGGCATTCGTATCAAGATGTATGGAAATGATTCAAGAATGAAATTTTAGGGAACTAGAATATTAATATGCTAAGGCAAAGTAAGGCTGAGATCATAAGATTGACTAAAAATAATTTTCTTTTCATGTTAATATTTTTGGTGGTCTTGAAAAAGACCGTTCAAATGAGAAATGGATGTTGTAGGAATGAATTTATGCACGTTCACCACGGATACGACGAGCAAGTTGGATGTCCTTTGGCATAATTGTGACACGCTTGGCATGGATGGCGCACAAGTTTGTATCTTCGAATAATCCGACGAGGTAAGCTTCAGATGCTTCTTGTAAAGCCATGACTGCTGATGATTGGAAACGCAAGTCAGTCTTGAAGTCTTGAGCGATTTCACGAACAAGACGTTGGAATGGCAATTTACGGATCAACAATTCAGTTGATTTTTGGTAACGACGGATTTCACGAAGAGCGACGGTACCTGGACGATAACGATGTGGCTTCTTAACTCCTCCGGTTGCTGGTGCTGATTTACGAGCAGCCTTTGTTGCCAATTGTTTACGTGGTGCTTTTCCACCAGTTGATTTACGAGCTGTCTGCTTTGTACGAGCCATTATATTTTTGAGGTTTTACTTTCCTTTTTGAAATACAAACGAGAAATGATGCGAGTGCGAGAATTGAGTTCCCTTTATATATGATTCTTATGGCGCGAACATGTATTTGTGTGGTGGGGAGAGAGCAATTCAGGGGAAATGAGAAAATTTCGATGAATTCACTGAATATCAGTTAATTTAATTAATCAAACATTTGGAAACAGCTTGAATAAGTTTCGTATTGCTTAGTTCTTCAAATTCGGGAAGATGAAAGTTAATGAAATTGGGTGAAATGAGAGAAATTGATGTAAAAATGATGTGAGAGGGGAAGGTGAGAGAATGTATATAAAGAGAGTGAATTTCATGCATTGGCATCATTCAAGTTTCACCGTTTGTCGTGTAAAGAAGTAAGAATATACTAAAAATACAAAATGACTGGACGAGGTAAAGGAGGCAAAGGTTTAGGAAAAGGAGGCGCAAAGCGTCATCGTAAAGTTCTTCGTGATAACATCCAAGGAATCACAAAGCCAGCTATCCGTCGTTTAGCACGTCGTGGTGGTGTCAAGCGTATCTCAGGCTTGATCTATGAAGAAACTCGTGGTGTTTTGAAAGTTTTCTTGGAAAATGTCATCCGTGATGCAGTCACATACACTGAACACGCCAAGAGAAAGACAGTCACAGCTATGGATGTTGTCTATGCATTGAAACGCCAAGGACGTACTCTCTACGGTTTCGGAGGTTAAATTCCATACTCCATCAACATCAACAACTTATATCAAATGGTCTTTTTCAAGACCGCCATTTACATTTATAAAGAAAATTATTTTTAACAACTGGGTATTCGCGATTTTTTGTGAATTAACTAAGTCTCGTTTATTTCATATAGTAGGGATTATAAAACGCTTAAAAATAATTCGTAGAACTTACTTTAGTCATCATTATCATCGGAGTTTGAGTCACTGTAGTCACATAGAAGCGAAAGTCCTGACGGTTTTGCACTATTTGTCTGTTCGTCGTTTGCTTTTAATGGTACATTTGTGTTATCTGTAGATGCTGTAAAACTAGTTGATGTTGAGATTGTTACCTTCGACGAAGCTGATGCTGCAGGTTCCTTTTTCTTGACAAGAACTAAAGGTTTCTTACTACTGATTGGTTTCGGAAGTTTTGGCGCAAAACTATCAATTTTCGGTTTCTTCTTAGAAACTTCCTCGTCATCCTTAACATCTTCGATAATTTCTTCAGTTACTACACGTTTTGAACCACTTCCATTGCCTTGAAATTTGATAGTTTTAATATATTCTTCATCTAATTTTGCAAGTCGCTCTTCTCGTTGCTGGACTGTCTCTTTTGGATTGTACTGATGTAAAAGAGCTTCATAGTCAATGTTTTCGTGCCTTTGATTCAAGTCTTTCAGTTCCTCTAAAGATTCAAGCAGCTCAATTTCATTCCTGGACTGTTCTGTTCGATTTTCTAAAAGTTTCATTGGATTATTGGCTTCCTCCTCTTTTGCTTCTTGTAATTCCCTCAGCGCTTGCTCTTCCGCCAATTTAAGTGCCATAAAATTTCGCGTCGCTCCTGCTTCAATTTCATAATCTGTATTTTGTGGATCTGTCTTAAATGAAACTGAAGGAGATCTTGTTAGTTACGTTATATAATTGATAATGAGTTAATTAAATACATACTTTCTTGAAGGCATCTTGTACATTTGATGTAAAAACGATAAATTCTGATTCCCAAGTACGTCTCATTCTCAACATCCTCTTTGCGCGCATTAAACTTCTTTCCTTTGTAAATGTATTCTCCACAAGTTGCACATCGCATATTAAATGGTGCCATCAATCGAACTGTGTATTGTCGCTAGAATTAAGCATTTAATATTGATTAATTTAAGATTTTATTGTAATTTCGGAATATTTTGCAATACTTACATTTTTCGGCAGTTTACAACGTGGAATCTTCGATGGATCGAAATCCGGTGGATAATATTTATTTAAAACTTTTCTTTCAGACATTTTAAGTGCTTAAAAACTGGTTAATTAATGAAAAATTTATTTTGTAAATAAAAATCTGTGAAGACTCGATTTTTTATTTTGATGATTTGAATTTGAAAAGATCGTTACAAGATTGAAAATGCATAACGGCTTTTTGAAATTCAAAATTTTGTTTTTATTTACTTCTTGAAACACGTGAAGTCTCTGACAAATTTAAAAATATTTTTTTTTAAAAGGAATCTAATCGATTAAAAGTTTAATTAACAAGAAAAACCTCAAAATGAAGTTTGCGTATAAGGTAATATCAACATGGCATTGAATTTCATAAAAAGATTAAGCTTAAACGTGATTTATTTTCTAGTTCAACAATTTGCTTGGAACAGTTTACCGGAAAGGTAATATAATCTTCAGTTCCGATGGAAATTCAGTCATTAGCCCTGTTGGAAACAGATTGACGATCTTTGATTTAAAAAAGTAAGTTGAATTAAGTTTAATCATCACATAATCTAATTAATAATTTAATTTTCAGCAACAAAACCAACACATTAGCAGTACAAAGTAACTACAACTTTACAGCACTGGATGTTTCGCCAAATGGATGTCTGATTGTAGCTTCAAACGAAAATGGAGAGACTTTTATGATCAGTACTCTTAGTCAAACAGTAATTCATACTTACAAATTTCATCGAGAGCCTACCTTCATTAAATTTAGTCCTGACGGAAAGTTATTTGGTATTTGCATTGAAGAATGTGGTAAGTTGTGGCTTATTATCTTGCTAGATTTGCATCTAGAGCTATTTTCCTTAATTTTGCAAAAATTAATCCTGAGATTTATTTAAATCCAGCGATTAATCCTGAGATTAATTTAAATTGATAAGAGTACATCCACACAATTTCTAATATGTCGTTCAATTCTCATCCACAGTGTATATCTTCAAAACACCAGGAATTATAACTGGACAGTTCAATTCATTCGTAATTGACAGAATTTTCAAGGACAGCCAAGGAGAGAAAACTTACTTAGATTGGTCATTTGATTCCCGATTCATTATTGTCGGATCAAGAGACAATTGTGCCAAAATCTACTCTGTAAAATTACTGGAAGATTTCAATACTGTCATATTAAGCAGTCACTCAGACTCAATTATTGGATGTTTCTTTGAAGAAAATTCATTAGATGCAATTGTCGTGAGTAGAAATGGTCAAATGACGAGATGGGAATGCAGCATGAAAGCTGAAGACTTACAAGAAATTTACTTTGTCAAAGAGGAACCAGAAGAGAAAAGGCAAAAGGATGACAGCTCCGACGAAGAAGATCAAATTGAGGAGGATCCGGAAGTTGAAAAAATTGAGGAAATCAACGACACAGGAAGAGACAAGCAAGGTAAAATAATCATGGAAGCAGCAAAGGAGAGGAAATTCTACTACAACAAAATTGTCAGGCATTACTTAATGGATGAATTGAAGAAAGAGAATAGCAATGTAAAGCTAACGTCAGCAAGTTACCACAAAAAATTAAAACTACTTGTGACTGCATATTCGACAGGAGCATTTTATCTTCATGAATTGCCAGATGTATCCATGATTCATTCTCTTAATATTTCCGATTATGCTGTCGATACAGTGACATTTAATAATAATGGAGATTGGATTGGACTTGGTGTTTCCGGTGCTGGACAATTGCTCGTATGGGAATGGCAGAGTGAGCAATATATTATGAAGCAACAAGGACATAGCAATGTTATGAGTTCCTTAACATATTCATCAGATGGAAATTTCCTTGTTACTGGATCATATGATGGAAAAGTTAAAGTATGGAATGTCTCAAATGGTTTCTGTATATTGACATTTTCTGAGCACACAAGTGGCGTAACAGCTGTTGACTTTAGTAGAAATAAAAAATTCTTCGTAAGTGCATCATTGGACGGAACTGTGAGAGCATTCGATATGATTCGGTACAGAAATTTCAGAACCTTAACAGCACCGAAACTCGTCCAATTCAGTTGCGTCTCAATCGATTACTCTGGTGAATTTGTTGCGGCTGGAGCACAAGATGTTTTTGATATTTATTTATGGTCAATGAAACATGGAAAATTGCTGGAAGTACTCTCAGGACATGAAGCTCCAGTTATGACACTCGACTTTTCACCTAGCTCAACGTCATCGACTCTAGTGTCTGGTGATTGGGAAAATGAAATAAAAATTTGGAATTGCCTTGAAAATTCAAGTGATCATGAGACTGTTAACATGATGTCCGATGTCGTTTGTGTCACATTTAAACCGAGTGGAGAGGAAGTTGCAATAGCTACATTAAATTGCAATATAAGCATATTAGATGTCAAAACATCACAGCAATTGTGTTCAATTGAATGTAAAAAGGATATTGGATATGGCATGTCAGATGGTGATGTCATAACATCAAAAAAGAGTTTTGAATCGAAATATTTTTCGTCAATCGTTTACTCATCGGACGGTGAATGCATTTTGGCGGGTGGAAAGAGTAAATACGTATGCATATATCATGTTAAGGAGGGATTATTATTGAAGAAATTTGAAATTACTCAAAATCTCAGTCTTGATGGAATGTTGGTGAGTAAATTGTCTGTAACTAATTCATTTTTTTTTTGGAATGCTGATTTACGTATTTTTGCGTACTTTTCTAAGAACAATTTTGTGTATTGCATTAACTTTTCTAACATTTTGATTTATTGTGTAGGAGTTGCATGAGTATGCTAGAAGCTCTTGGTTTTCTTGAAAATTTCTTTGACTTTTCTATAAACATTAAGTTAAATGCTTACGCAAATTAAATTAAATCATTAAATCATGAAAACCGCTAGGAATTTAAATTTTTGAAATTAGCTTGAAATTTGAATTTTTGAAAACCGTTAAAATTTTTGAATTTTTGAAAACCATTGAGAATTTAAATTTTTGTAATCCGTTAAAATTCGATAAAAATGTACATTAGGTTGTACATTAAAGCTTCATACTTTATGAAGAAAATAAGCTTTAATAACATACATGCAATGAATGAGAATTGACATTAATCATATTAAATTTATTTAGGAATTTGTGAATCGTCGTAATATGACAGAATTTGGTAACTTAGCACTTATTGAAGAGCGTGACAAACTTGAAGGTGGAAACATAAAGATCAAATTACCCGGAACATTAAAGAATGATATTGCATCGAGAAATTTCAAGCCAGAAGTAGGAGTAAATTGTTTACAATTCTCTCCAAATAATCAACAATGGGCAGCGGCCTCAACCGAAGGTCTTCTCATTTATTCACTTGACAAAGGCATAATTTTTGATCCGTTTCAAATGTCTGTGGAAGTGACGCCAAAAGCAACAAGAAATTTAATAGATGAGAAAGAATATTCAGGAGCTTTAATAATGGCACTAAAATTAAACGAACATCCACTCATACAAGAAATAATTGAACAAATTCCACATGCAGAAATTGATTTAGTGCTTGATTCAATGCCTGAAATATTTGTTCATCGTACTGCTGAATTCATATCGAAAATGTTGAGTTCACAGCATATTGAATTCTATTTGAAATGGACGTGCAGTCTGCTTACGAAATTTGGACAGAAAAATGAATTAATAGACTCGCAAGTTCTTATAAATTTACATCAGAATTTGAGCAGAAAATACGATAGCTTGAATAGAATGTAAGATATACACATACTTAATCCGATTTTATGTTTTATTCATTTAATGTATGTCTCTTTTTTATCCTCAACAGATGTGATTTCAATAAATATACAATTCGTGTTATCAAAAAGATGTCACAAGCCAAAATTAATGAGACAGAGAACGTAGACGATGAAATGATGTTAATTAACAACACAATAAATAAGGAAGATGAATATAGTAATTCTGATGAAAATATGAGCGATATTGATGATGATACATCGGAGGAGTAGCTAGACATTAAATGTTAATGAAATTAATTCCAAAATTTAATTGAAATAAATTTATATGTTGCTGAATTTTCTTACATATATGACAATGTTTATTGAAGGGATTTATACACAGGTACGTTTCTTCATATTTTTGGGTATGGCTATATTACATACATTTAGGGGATGTGGTGGAAGTTTAGTAAATTGCTGTTGATATTTAGTAGATTCTGCGTTGTTAATTTAGTTACAGACTGTGTGTCCTAGTTCGAATTTGTAGACATTTTGGCTTTAAATAGCTTTTGTACGATAGTGCTACTCGGGGTGCTAGTTGACTACTCAATCATGTCAATTATTTTGTCATATATTATTCATATCCGTCTTAATTCAAGGACATCCTTTAAATCATATACCCGTCTCATATCATTTACATAATAAATGAATGATCCTCAAATTTAATCACATGCCAAAAATCTTAAAGGATTCTACTTCCAATGTATATAAAGCTTTCGAGAGAGCTTTTTGACCGCTCTCTTTGCCTTACTTCCAGTAATTCTCTCTCTCAGAAAATATTTACACAAGCACTTCCAGTCTTCTTAAATCTTTGATTGCTCTTTTGAGTTGTAAAACTTATTATTCTTGCAGCATGTATGCATATCTTTGGTTTGGAATATTGTTATTACAGTAATAATGTTAATTACAGTGGACATTAATGCAATTGCAATTTCATTCTCATTTAGCAATTCCACGATGCTAATTGTAATGGTATAAAAATTTATTTAATTTGATAAGCTTTTCTGACATGGAAATATTCAGTGACTTTTGTATGATATTAAATTATGATTTACTTCATATCACACGTAACGCAATAAGCCGCATCAATCCGTGTAGATCGTTCATAGAAATTAATTTTTTGACGTTTATGTCGTTATGGCTTGATGTTATTATTTGAGCATACACAACCCTCTTTTTTTTTTTAATGGAAGTGATGTTTATGTATGGAACATTATTGTCACTTACTTGAATATTTTCTTATGGATACGATGTGTGAGTCTAATGCTGAATTTTACATTAAAAAATTATGCAAATGATGCTGGATGGTGTGGCATAAAATGGATTTTATGCTTAGGAATTTGCTCGATATTTTATTTATTGTAGTAAAAATTTGTTTTTTATTGAATTATTACTCACTCGTGTAAGATTATACAATTACGTGCAGATTATTGTCATAGAAATCAAAATAGAATCCCAACAACAGTCTTAAAGGAAGTTAAAACTGAAATTTAAAATTTAAATTTTAACGGTAATTTGAAATTCAAATTTTTTAACGGTAATCAAAAATTTAAATTTTTAACGAAAAATTCAAAATTTTAACGAAAGCATCAGAAATTCAAATTTCTAACGGAAGCTTCAAAAATTAAATGGAAGCAATCAAACTTCTCAGAAGCTTTAATTCGAATTTGTCGATAAATAATTTATAAAACATCAAGTGGTTATTTTTGAAAAAATTCTGAAAATTTCTAACAATTATTCATGCTTAAAACCTCATTCGTTATTTGAATTTTCATCAATTCCATAGTTACCTTTGACATTTAAAAATATCAACAATATTTCTGCTTTTTTGTCAGTATTTAATTTAATCTAGGAATTCATTATCATTTATTTTTTTGTGCGTCAAACGACCATGAATGACAAGTGATGAGAGATGTAATTAAGGAGCTGAATTAATGAAAACGTTGAAGTTAAAGGCAGGTAGATAGCTATTTATTTCATTTTAATTTAAATAATTATATCAGATCCACGATACATATAAAATATGGAAAGAAACATGCACAGAAAAACGTGTGATTCGGTGATAAATACTTATGGGCAACCAAAAAAAAAAAAAATTAATTAATTAGCACATATTATCACGAATGTGGGTGTCATATGTGGATCATATTCAGGAATGAAGTAAAATTAACATTTTCACATCAAAGAGGGAAATAAATTAAATTTGTGTCAATATTGACACATTTAGAATTAATTGAATGGGAAAGGGATTGATTTTCTTGGATAAACGTCTCGCACATAAGAGAACCTTTTCATCTTCAATTTAATTTTCCAGAAGATATATTTGAGTTCATTCAATATCGTCAGACGAGAAAAAAAGGGATGAATTAATAAAAATAAAGAGGAATGTGAGATCACAGGACATCCGTAATTCCTTAAAAAAAGGGATTTTAATGCAAAACGATTTAATTGGCGATGAAACGTTTTATTTCTTCTTTTGACTGAAAGCTTTGCATAAGGGAGCATTCATGAATTATGACCATCAGGTTTACAGTCGTTGACCCTATCATATGAATATTTTAGTCTGATTTAGAATTTCATAGAATAAACATCTTATTTATCAAATCCGTAAGGATGTTCTTCTTATTATGAACTTATACTCTCCAAAACTTCCTTCCTAAATCTCCATTTTCCTCGTTCTTCGACGACAAACGTCATTTAAGACCGAATCCTTAGGCTTTTTGCCAGTTTTGCATAACTTATATGCTTTCCCGATACCGGGACCGGGACCGGGAAATCCCGGGACTGTCCCGTCCCGAGTCCCGAAAATCTTCCGGGACTGGTCCCGCGGGTCCAGGTTTAAAAAAAAATTCTTATAAACTCTTAACAAAAGAAGAAAAAAAAAATAAAAAACGTTTAATTTATAACCAAAAATTTAAAAGTAAAATAAATTATATAATTTTATCATAAAACACAAAATAAGGAGCTATAAATTCGTATTTCGAATGTTTTTAAGTTGAAAATTTAAAATTTATTTTGGTCTACTGATTTTTGTTCTAAAATGCAGTGGCAAACAATATAAATCCAAATCAAACAAACCTTTTTAAATAAAACTATCGATTTTCTTCAAATTTGAGGTTTTTAAAAATTTAAAGCTTCAACGCTTTTTAAATTGGTTACAAATATTAGAGATTATTTCTCGTAACTAAGATTTGTTTCTTCATAACCATATAAACGCTGAATATGAAAGTTAAAATCAGAATTTCTTAGTGTTATTCTATTTTAAAATCATTTAAAACTAGTCAGGTTCAAGAGTTCTGAATATTTAAATCCATCATTAAATTTTTGAAAATACATATTAAGCTTAAAAACTCTAAAAAAGCATTAAAATATTGTATTTTTATAGCACTTTTTTTTCGGGAAATCCCGGGATTTCCCGGTCCCGTCCCGATCCCGTCCCGGTCCCGGAAAAGTTTTCGGAAAGGATTTCGGGAAAGCATAATAACTTAATATTTATATTTACTGTTTTACATTCACTGACTTTGAAAAGGAAATCGTTGAAAAAGGGAATGAATTAAGAGAGTAGAAGGAATTTACTAAAGTCGATGCCTGTAATCCATTTTATACATTAAAAAGTTCTGTAAATTATTACACTTGTCACTTAAGAGTGTTCGTCATAATTTTAGGAGATGAAGCACATCTATGCAGAATGCATGATGTAGATATTTATGCACTTGAAGTAAATGCATTCATTATGTCATAAACAGTAGTTGCAATCCTTTCAATTTTCTAATATTTTGTGCCAAAATTGAAGAAATTTATCAGGAATTAAATTAGGTTAGAGACCATGTAGAGTAGGGTTAAATACATTAGCTGTAAAAAGCTTCCATACAAGCAAATTGTAGTCAAAATATTGAGCATTGTTTATCAGCAACCCGACCTAAACCATCTCCAACCTGCCAGTCAGAACAGTCAAAAAATCCAAAATTCCTTCAAAAATCAGAAGCATTAAAAGTCGACAACCATAAACATTTTGGTACGAACAATTTTCAATAAAAATGCAAATCTTAATACATTCATCATAATCCTTGTTAGCCATTTTCAAATGGTACAGAAATGTTAATATCCGGATATTAAAAAAAAATCAGGGAACCTTAATGGAATTTTAATCGCTGTATATATTTTGTATTCAGTTGTCATAGGCTATAGTCACTAAAGTTTAACATAGAATAAATTAAAAAGTTCTAAAAAAGGAAAGAGATATGCTGTGGCATTGTTGCAATTTGCATATAGAAATAAAGTTGTTAAAAAAAAGTTTGAATTGAATATTTTTATTATGCTTGGCAAAGATTTGATGCTGTGACCGAGGAGCACAGGGTGGTGAATGAGTCTACAAGTTGGTTGTATGTGACGATGCCTTGACAGTAAATTTGAATGAATTTTGATGCAGCGTGCCATCGGCATTGTTTTCACTGTCTCGGCGCCGTAATATCCACCATATGCTGCTCGGGGTTTCTGACTATTGGATTTATTAAAACCTAAAAAAATACCATTTTTAAATTTAAATATTAGATATTCTTAAGAAACAAATTCAAAGCTACTCTGAAACAATAATTACCAAATTTAAATACTTAATATCCATCCACACCTAAATTAATCACATTTAATCAGCAAGAATTTGATATCAATTACATTCCACAACTTTATCAAAGCTCACAAACATTCAAAATAAAAGAGCTTTCAGTAACATAAAAGCTCAACTCCAAAAGCTCTAAATTCAAAACTTTTAACGGCTTTTCATGTTCATTTATGATGAAAGCTATATTGATGCAGAAGAAATTCCTTAAATTATAGAGCAATAAATGAAAAGAAAAATATTGTCTAAAAGCCGAAGAATCACCGAGCACTATTCATCACATCGTGTGTCGCAATCTTTATAAAATAAAAAAAAATTATCTTAGAAGATATATCTTGTGAAAAATTAAGACTCATTATTTTTATCTCATTCTCGTTGTGCTCATCGCTCAATGACACACAAAATGTAATTCTATTTTCATTCATTCTTTCTATTTGTTCTAATCGCGTAACTGTGTCACGACTGTCGTTTCACAAAATATTTCTTATTTTTACATATGCTAGAATGTGTCTAAAAATAAATAAAGATGCACATTTGTAAGAGCTTTGAACTGACACCTGTTTATGAAACAGAAAAGAAGTAGCTGAATAGAAATGATTGCATATGCAATAAGCCCTTCCATATGTTTTCATTTCTTTTTCTTTCTTTTTTTTATCTTCCTTATGTCGTGTAACTGAACAGGCAAATTGATACAAATACAGTAACAGAAATAAAATTGAAGTTGTTTGCCTACGATATATACATCGGTACCGAATATTCATACACAATACCCTCAATTCCTCAAAAAAAAAAACTTCTGTTATCATTTGTGAGTGTGACTCTTATCAAAATAACGTAATCGAGCAATTGCCAAAGGTATGAAGGAAATTATTTTATATATATAGAGTCGCCCGAATAAGAAGTAGTTCTTCCGAGAGAAGAATTCTTCTGAGAATAAACGATGATTCTTCGGCAAATTCGTCTATACTACTCACTCAGCTGTATATGTCTTCTTCTTTCTATCGTCATGTACATACATACAGTCTATATGACAACAAATTTTCTTCACATTTTCGTGTCTCGAGAGTCTCGCTCGAACAAAAAAAATAAAATAATATAGAAATAAAATGTAAAATGTTTTCTACAATCTGTTCTTCAATTAGAGCTACGATAGAGCTTTTCTTATTTCGATTGCGCACTGTAAGGAATTGACATACATACGAAATTGGATCCTATAAAAAGTTCTAAATAAACAATTAATGAATTAGACATAAATATATATAAATTTCAGTGATAACAAGAGTACTTAATTATAGTTTTTAATTTTAATTCTACCTAGTGCTGTGTCATCAATAAAATATTTATTTACCGTGTAAGTTACCAAGTTAATTTCTATTTAATCTCTCTCTTTCGGACCGGAGTTGAGGTAATAGAATCTAGCCAAAAAGAAAAAGTAACGACAAAAGAAAGAAGTAATGAAGTTTGAGTGAGCGCGGAATTAAGGTGCATTTTCCCTAGTTTAGAATTGTTGCGGGATATTGTGAAATAAACCGGGAATTTTACAGCTTTTTAGATTAAATCTTACATTTTACAAGGAAAAGCTTCTAGTTTCTTTGAGAAAATTAAAGTCAAGAATTATAACGTTCATTTGAGATTTGAATAATATTTATTGTACATAGTTGAACACCCTTTTTATGCAATGTAAATATTGACATTGCAATCCATATGGAGTTCTTAATTACAATTACATTTGCTTGAGATTAAGCTTCTGGTTTGAAGACAGATGAACTGATCGACAAACCGCAAGCTTAAGTGACTTTTCAACTCGGGAGAATGCACTAAAAATGATATAAATAATAAAAATAATAATAATAGTGAAGAAAAGAAATTTCTAACCCAATTCTTCAGTGCCAGTGCAGAGAGTGTCTTGATGAAAAGGCACAAAGCGAAAAAGAAACGTAAAATGAATGAGAGATAGATTAAGAGAAATGAAAGAAAGTTTAAGAAAAGGTGCTTAAAGTGCTTGTTCTAAATTTCACCGAAATATGAAAAGAAACATAACTGTTAAAAATATGCTCTTCAATTTCTCTTCTGAGCCACACAGCCACACCAACATATATTGCCATTAAAAAAACTTTTTTTTTCACATTTCTTTTCTTCATTTTCAAAAGAATTTCTTTTATCCAAAAAAATAAGTGTCAGCAGAAGATATACTGTGATGTATATGTAGTGAATATCTTCTCTCAATTTTAATATTTCTGTTACTGTTGTTGTTGTTGTAGTTCCTCTTTCTTTTGCTTTTACTACTACGGTATACAGGCGGGTGCCATTAAGTTTTGAAGAGAAATCTCAGACTTGTTGGATTCTTTTTGGGTTGATGGGAGATAGTTTCTTGAAATTGACTTTTTGTTCTGGTATTAAGCTGCATTTTTGGTATTTTAAGTGTTTTTATGGTCAAAATTGAGAAAAATTAGTAGAAATTTGCAAATTTTTAACCTAAATTAAGCTGCCGTTGGTCCTAATTAGTTAAAATTTCAATTCACTCACCAATTCTAGACTTCTTTTGCAATGCAAACCAATAAAGTTCAAAAGAATCAACAGAATCCAGTTATGACCTGAAACTCTTCAACTTTTGCACGTACGCTTTGAAGATTAGACACGTCAATAAAATGCGTTTATCTTTTAAAGTTAAGTGATTAAAAATATTGATGGTATTGCTAAGTGTCATTAAAAATGGACTTTGATCTATAATTTTTGGGAATCCCCGGCTAATAATTTATCTTCTGGATTCATTTTTGTGGGTTTTAACTAGCTTTAATTCCATATTTTTAGCTAACCTTCTAATTTCATCGAAGATATAGATGCATGAAAATATAAAGTTTTGAAGTCCAAAGTCTCATTCCCAAAAAAAATCAAAAATTTCATGTTGGATACCACGAATCCCATTTTACATTAGTCAGCCTAATCTCAATTAAATCTTTAATTTTTGAAATAATATTTATAAAGCTTAAGTTGGTTCTGTTAGGAGGAAATTGTAGATTAAGATAAAACTCACGTACACAAAGTTTCGAAGTCGCGATTCTTAATAAACCTTATCATTGATTTTTTGAAGTATAAAATTCATTAGAGTTGGTATGACTTGAATTATTTCATGATTCCCGAGTGGCATAATCCGACGAACTGGATTATATACCGTTAATCAACCGTCACGATGCCATCAGGGCAACTTTGAATTTTACCGTTAATACGACGACTTAGCATTGCCCTAGTAAACTCGTTGTTCTGTTCGGGGTATTTGTAATATAACTAGAATTATTTTTAAGTACCTTCTTTGTTTTTAACGAGCTAATTAACGTGACACTAATTGTAAAATTAATTGCAAGTGTTGCAAATTGCTAAGGTCTATCACATAAATGGATTACTTGTTTTTCTTTGCTAAGTCATTAGTTTTCTTTGTTTTGACTCATCAGAAAATTAGATCAACATCAACATCAATATCATCAACATCTGTCGCAACACCTTAGAAATTAGTTCCCACCAACCTTAATTCTTTTGAAGGAACTTTCTGGTCAAACATTTGTTATCAAGGTCTTTTTGAAGAACATATTCACTACACGAGGTGTTTGTTCCATTAAAAAAAAACACGAGCCTAGCGTTCTCTTTTTGGAATAAAAATAAAACTGCGTCCCGGAATGCTTGTATTAACGTGAATACACAAAGTTCACGTCATAGTTTCTGTATCTGTAGAACATAATAATGGTTTCCATATCTGAAAATTATTTAAACAAAACAAAATGGTTGTATGTGAATTATGACGCTGTCTGTTTTAATTATTATAATGATGACAGTTTTATTAAATTGAAAACTAATTTTCTGGATAGATGCGGTTTTTACTTCTGTCATTTAAAAGCTTCATTGTGGACTGTTTATTCCAGTAGTGAGCAACCTATTTTTTGCGGCACATCTTGGTGGTAAACCTCGATTGAAACCGCATACATATTATTCATGGCATTTCCAAAATGTGCTGCGGCACACAGGTTGCCCACCACTGATTTATTCAAAAGTAGACCTGATCATGTAGTTTTCAACGGCAAATGAGAATTTGAATTTTATATCATTATTTTGGCCTGATCAAATAATTACGACAAACAGAAACTTAATAAAACTATTAAAAGACAAACTATTCATCGAAGATGTAGAAGCACACATTGTTAATGCAAAGCTTTCTCTAGTACAATCTTGAAATGTTGTTCCTTTCTCAAATGCGTCTCCATTTTTGTGATATCACAAATTCTGTGCTTCTTATCACTTTGAAAATACTGTAAATGATCATCTGTATATATACAAGTGTCGCTCTACCTCAACTTATTTTCCAACGTGCCTCCTTAGATAGCTCGTGTTATTATACTTCTTTTTATCCTTCATTTATTATCTCACTCACTACTTTAATTATTTCCAAGTGATATGAGCATTCAAGGTAACCCGATGTTATCAAAATTTCCCAGAATAATTTATTTTTTTCGGTTTTCATTCTTCCTTCTCGTGTTTAGAGCCATACCAAAGTTCAATGTATCGAATATTATTTCCTATCGATGTTAACAAACACCCTCGAAAAGGCGCGTTTAATACGTGATTTTTTGCGCATTTTCGTATTGGTCGGAACTGATCTACTCTAATATGTGATCCGATGGTACGAGAAAATGAGTTGAACCTTATCATCGCATTCTAGAATAACTTTATATGTCACTGCTCGATATGAAAAAAAAAGTTTCTTTTCTCTTATCAAGGTGCTACACGTGGAAGAGTGTTTATTTTATCAGTATATATATATAACTTTTTTTTTGTTGTTTTCGGTACAAACAGATATTGTTCTACCTCAACTAATTTTGCAACGTGCCTCATTTCGAGTGTGTTTTATTATTCCTGTTGCTTAAAAAATTGTATATACAATAATCTTCTCAACTGATATGAACTTTTCAATACTTATTTCTTAATTCGTTCCACGCGCGACAAATGTAAAACAAACTTTTTAAAATTCTTGCAGTCTAAATAAAAACCGATCGTAGATCTTTTTTTCCGGCGTATGGTGACTGTTAAATGCGGATGACTGATAGCGTAAATTCGGTTTCTACTTGTGATGATGACTTTTATAAAAAGTTTTTGTATTTCGTCATGTTATCTTAACTTGCTGTACTGAACATTTCTGTTTAGAAATACGTATGTTAGCTTAAGTTCTAGGAATAGTTTAATTTAGGATTTGTTGTCTGCTTTCTAGAATTATTTGAAATCTTCCTTAAAATCACTGTCAATTCGTTTTCACTTTACTATCCGAAATAAGTTATGATTAAGATTCCATGTAATTAGAATGATCTTTATTCAACAATAGAACGTTGTTGGAATCACTTCTGTAACTTGTAAATGAAGGAATTTATAAATTCTTACCTAAGATCTTTGTTGTTTGAAGATTGAAAAAAAAATAAACATTTCTAAAGAGGGGACTAACAAACATAAAAGGGTGGAATCAACTAACTCTAGTTGCAAATATAATTTGAATATAAAACACCCGTTAACATATTCTCAACAATATTCAATTAAAATTTTTGAATTTTCCACTGCTTGCTTACAGTTCAACAAACATCATGACAAAATAGGCCAAAAAATCGCCTAATCACTGAGGAATGATATGACCAAAAATTATTGCTGGTAATAATCAGAAGATTTATTACTATTTTCAAACACCTTACCTGTTCAATGTTATAAGAGATTAAATCTTATTGATAGGAGGCACGAGCTCTTACGTAGCACAAAAATATGATATCTAAGTTCTCATTTTCTAAAAAATCCAAAAAACTTTGTCCATTCTTAATCACTCAACTCACCATCATGCGATCACACAACTTCGTAGCTGTTCTCATTGAAAAAAATTCTATTAATCTAATTTGATAAGATAAAATTATAGTTAAGACAAGAAATAAATTTTTTTTTAGCTTTAAGAAATAATAACACTGCGCGTGTAAATTTGAACTTATCAAATTTTTTACTCTACACGTGTAGAGTTTTTCGTCTCTCTTTTTTTAAAAGTTTTGTTTTTATCGAATATTTGTATGATCAAGTGTTTCTCTACCTCAACTCATTTCCCAACGTGCCACATATTTTTTTATATTATTTCAACCTAGGAACAAAAATATTACCGCGTAAGATTACTGATCTACTCTAATATTTTTTGATTGATAACAATATTCCGAAAATAGAATAAATACATCAAATTGCTAAGAATGAGAATCAATGATATATTTTCTTTCCACGTCTGAGACTGCATATACTTGATACATCTTCTATGTAGACGTTCTATTTACTTTGTCTGTTCTTCATTTATCATTTACTTGATATCATTTTTAGAATGAAATGTTTTTAAATAGCTCGTGTAAAATGATCAAGGACAGAGATGATGACGTAAAGATCAAATTGTTTACGTATGCTTGCAGTCGTATCAGTTGGGATTATAGTCAATATGGAGGTCCAAATTCTTGATTTCGTCATCAAATATCCATTTTTCAAAAATTTCACAATAAAAGCTCTGCTCGAAATAAAATTTTAGAATGTTTAGGATCAGATAGTTCCACACCTTAATCCTAGTTTGAGGAATAGTTTGGTAGAAAATAATCTGTAAATCTACAGACAAGTCTTTCCAAATTTCTGATATCTAGATATCACAAGTGTTGGTTAATTGACCCTGAGAATCATTGAATCATTGAAGGCAAGCTCTTTGCCTGTTCTCCAGTTCCCCAAAAATAACTCGGAAATTCAAATCTTAAAAATCTAAAAAATCATAATCTTTGATTTAAATTCCCAAAATATTCCATTCAAAATCATCTAAGGTCCTTGACACTTACATAAAATTCTTGAGAATTTGATTTTCGGTTATCAATTTCCAAAGTAAAAACAAAAAAAAATTCTGATCAGCTCTAATCATATTCATTTACTGATACGGATGTCAATGGCAATGCCTTTATCATGACTAGAACAAAGTTTAGTTAATTTTTTATCAAAACCTTTTGAATGCACGTGTATCCTACGTTGAATTCAGAACAGAGCGTCGTGTTTGATAATACAGGTGCCATTGTTGATATGAAAAACTCGAAAATGTTCTCGGCAAATCAAGTCATAAATAACGAAAAAAATAAATTAATAAAAAAAAGAACTGATAAGATTTCATTGTCATTTAATATTCTTTCTACTCCTGTAAACTGAGCATGACAATGTCTAAGAAACTTATTATTGAGATAGGCAATGTAAAAATAAAAATTAATCAGTTATTTTGGTGGGTGACTGTACAAAATCAGTCGGTCTTCATACTAAGTAAAAACTTTTATTTCTATACCTTCTTAATGCTTGTTGTTTCATATAATTCGGGAGAAAAGTTTTGTTCTCTCGGCATGTGCATGTATAACTGAATAGATTTTTTTATGATTCACGCTCAGTCACTAGCAATCTGCTTGACTTCTTTCACTCTCATTTCTCTCGACTCTCTCGAACTTTATTCTCTGTTTTTTTCAAATACACTTACGAAGCATTTTTTTTTTTTGGTGGACTATCAGAAGGAATATGAAAAATTGTATATACTATACTACTCTGTGAGCTGGCTGAGTGTAGTGGAATTAGAAATTTTTTTTATTTCTTCTTCTGTTACTTTTTGCTTTTTTTTAAAAAAAAGAAAAAAGAAGAAGTAAAGAAGAAAAGTTTTTTTTTCTCATATTTTTATATTTTCTGTTTTGTTGATCAGTTTCTGTTGCTGATCGATCGCGCTACAATATCACGATCGTTCATTCATCAACATCGTCTCCGTGGATTAAAACTCGTATTGGATGCGTCTCCGAACTGGACAAGAAAAATAATTTAATTTTCGGTGCCTAAAATAATTTTTAATTTAATTTTTAAGGAATAAAATAATAAAGAAATTTTTTCCTTATTCTACGAGTTAAAAAAGAAAAATAAAAAATTTTCGAGACGAGAGAAAATCAAAAAATAAAGAAAAAAAAAAAAGATTTTTTTTTGTGTATACACATTCTCGGTGTCGGGTGTTTTCGGATGTTTACGGGAGCACAAGAAAATTTTCTTCAAGGAAAGAAAAACAGATTTTTTAGAATAGAAGAGACGACTACTATTTTCTTTCTCATGAGAAAAGCTGAAATTAAATTTCTGAACAGAATTTTCTCAACTACACATTGCCTTCGCTGCTTGAAAGAAAGCAACAAAAAAACAGAAGAAAAGATTTTCGTGAACAGTTCTCAGTGAAGGAAGAAAAATTGCCTGAGATATAAATATATCAAAAAAAAAAATACAAAAAAAAAAATAAGTAAAGCAAAAAAATAAGAAATTATTTTACACAAGTTATAAAAAAAAATATAGAAAATTTTATTAAAGAAGGAAAAATAAAAATAAGAAAAAGTGCAAAAAGGAAAAATTAAATTTAGTGCAAAAAAAAAGAAAAATTTTACAAACATATTTTTTAATTTATCTGTAAAATTTCGTGCCCCACGGTGAAACACTTACCTACCAAATTGGATTTAATCAAGAAAAGCTTTGCCATGGCTCAGCCGAATCAGTCGATTCGATATTGCTGTAAGTAGTTCATTATTTTTAGTTTTTTTTATGACTAACTTTTTGCTGCATTTTAAGTTTTTTTTGCTATATAAATTCTTATCAGCCTGTATTTCGATTTCTTATCGCAAAATTTATACACAAAAAAAATATAAAAAGTTATTCATATTTATAATTCTGAAATTACCCGTAACGTTGCACAGCAGAACGACGTTACTTCTCGTCGAGGGAAAATAAAAAAAATTGAAAATATTATTATTGTATCACCGTAGAACAGAAAAAAAGAGAAAAAAGGAATGAGAAAGAAGAAAAAAATCGCTAACAGATTGTTGATATTTCATGAAAATCTGTGCAAAAATTCTCAATATAAATTCAAATGACGTTATCTATACTGGGTAATGAACTCAAAATTGTACTAATTATTGATTTTTTGATTTTGGATAATCTAGAAAATGTCTTCGGTATGGTAGTTGGAAAATTCTAGTTTAACGTCTTTTATGCAATTCCTGTGATGCTCTAAATATCAAAAAGAGAAATTTTTAGACATGAGAATGAAAATTTTTGTTCAAAAAGTTAATTAAAATGAGCGAATAAAAATTCATATGCTTAGAAAATCAATTAGATGTAGTTACAAATTTACACAAACACTTTGTATTGTTTCCCTCGAATTTTGTGTATTTTTCTTCTTCATAGAAAAAGACCGATGACGAGAAAGAACTTGAGAAAGGAGAAGAAATTTCTCTTCTTGTGCGCAATCGATTCTTTCCGTAAAATGTATGTATCTATAGATATGGATGGATATATATATATCTATCTATACACATAAAGTACACTGTAGTGTCTATATACATGCATGGAAAATGAAAATTTTAGCTTCTTTTCGTATTTCGTCCTCCTCACTCACTCTCTATCTTCTCATGTCTTGTTGTTGCCAATCTGTGTGTAATAAGAACACTAGGAATGAATCCCACACGGAAATTAAATTTAGAAAATCTTGAATATAACAGAAGTTAAATAAATAAGAAGAAAAAGAAGACTTGAGGAGCAGAAACCTTCTTGATAATAGCTCAAAAATTTGTTTACTGCGCATTGATCCTTTCGAAGGTCGTTACTATATTGAGAAATCTCTAACTGTATACAACACATATTTTTTCTCTATCATCCATCCATCCATTCCATCTATCTATCTATCTATTTATTTTCATACTGTTACTGTTGTTACTGATGGAAACGAATTATTTCATTCCTTATGTTGTCGCTCTTTTCATCATTATCTACCATTTTGAATAGATTTATTATGAAGGAGATTAACATTTATCTCTGCCTTAAAAAATCAGCCTAAAAACATCAAATTATTATATTTTTCGCATAATTATATCAAAACTGTTGCTTTCGGCACATTTACTGTTTGTCCATATGCTACCATAATTGACCTTTCAGATAACAAAATTTTCACAACCAACCATATGGATGCGAAAAAAAATGCTGCTGCCTTTTTTCTCTTCTATCTGCAGAGGGGCTTCTTCTTAACCCGGATTTATGTTACCATAGCAGAACATAAGATGACTCAATGATTTCACTTTCTAACTCTTTAATCTTATTTTGAGATAATTTAAATTTGGCACATCAAAATAAGCACCTCAATGCGCACACATATATTTTTGGAGAAATCTGTTCTCCATACTTGGATTAGAAAACTAGAATTGAAACACAGAGAAACAAAGAAATAGGTCAAGCTGTTTAGCCCTCCATTGTGCTTTGTGTAAATTCGTCCATTTTGAGAGACAACGTTGACTATTGACATTCCCTAAATCCGCTAATAACCAGAACTATCGAAAAAAATTGTTACTGTTGACGATTTCACTTTCATTGTCCTAGATTATTCACGTTCCTTCAATTTAACAACTTCAATATGACACACATTTTTTTCTTTCTCATTTCATCTCATGTAGAATCATGAAAATGGTATTTTTCTTACACAATCATGATTGTTGACCGTAAGCTCCCTCCTCTTTTGGTGACTCGGTTACTAAAAATTTTTAAAATTGACCATACAGTCATTTTGGGTAGGGATGTAAAAAGTCTTATGGGGTTTCTAATAACAACCACATCTAAATATAGAATACCATATGGTGCGTGTGATTTGGCATATGGAAGGAAAGTTGGGGCTAGTCTTCTGGACACTTGCATCATCTCTCATGTTCATCATCATGCAAAGAGAATGTTCGTTGAAAATAGCGGAAAATATTTGAATTTTGATGAGTCAAATTGCTAGCATAAGGATGTATGGAACAATATTAAGCAAGATTCTGGAAGCAACTTCCACCCACTGTGTTTGCCTCCCGAACTAATCTAAAAGTCAAAAAAATACGCTATCTTATCTAATACTTTACATTCAAAAAGCTTTTGGAGTTGTTTATCAAAAATAGAAAACCATAATAAAAGTAGAGTTACTATAGATATGACAGTAATAGAAGGAAAAATTATAATGAGATGATGATTAAATCTCAGCATAGATACAGCAAAGAAATGGTATCATCATTAACAAAATTAAGGCATTTATAGACTATAAATATAAATTTTTTTATAATATACATTTTTTCGCTTCTTTTTTTTCTGGTGAAAGTTTCTCTTTCTTTCTCCACCAACTAAATCAAACAACCAACCACACATAGCACAAGCAAAAGAAACAGCCTATTGTTGCCATCACATTACCATTAGCATGGCTCTTCAATTCTTTTATATATTTTCGTCAAAAAAAAAGAAACTTCTAATTAGCACAAATTGTGTGATGGCGATGAATAAGAAGAAAGCATAATGAAGAGAGTTGTGAAAGAATGCAAAGTGAAAATGTTTGTCGTCTTCTTATTGCTGCTATTATTATTACTATCTTCACATCAAAACCAATTTTGCTTTCTAGCATGCTTATGTTATATATTCTGCTTGCTTACTTACTCGATTTTCTGTTGTGTTAGCTGAATCAACGGGTTTTTGAGTATTTTTTTTTTCATTTCTCATACACAAAAAAAAGGTCTTCTTTATCAGTAAAGTCTTCTGTGAAGAGTACGCGCTGAAAATGTGTGTGAAATAAAATACACATTGGGAGTAGTGGGGAGATGTACAGGTGAAAATTCTGAGGGAAAGTTTTTTTGCTGTAAAGTCAAAGACACTCATTTCATAATATTAATTTCGATTTTTATTTCGGTGAAGGCACTCGATGTGTGGATGAGAAAATTCTTCTGATGATGGTTTCCCCACCACTCCTCATCGAGGCATGGATTTAGTGAAGGAAAGAGAAATGAAATAGAAAATTTCTAAATCTTGTATTATTATGGGCACCTATCTAAATATGACTATACTAACACTATATGCGCAATAAAAACAACAATAATGGATAAATAAAATAAAAAAATTCACACACATGTATGCATGAAGAATGTGTTTAGTAAGAGAAAACATGATGATATGGGAGAAAAAAAATGTATGAAGAAAAGAAAGCACAAGCAACAAGTGTTTGATAGTTGGAAGCAGCAGAATTTCACATTGGAATGTGTGTTGTTGTTTACTATCTAATTGGACTTGAGTATAGAAAGAAAAAGAAAATAGAAAAAAAAATTTCACTTTCGATTGTTATCTGCTTTAAATGGAGATCTAAAGGAAAGCTTATTATTTCGCAAGTTATGAATTTTTTATGCTTGCTGAATCGAAATGATAATCACCGTTTTGATTATATAAAGAAGAAATTTTCTTTCTTTTTAGCTTTATTTCATGTGTATATTATAATTCTGATTTATTGTAATTTTAATTATTTCTTTTCTTGCTTTTATTTTTGGAAAGTTCCATAAACTTTTTTTACTCACTGATTTTTATTGTTAATAATTGATGTAAATGATTCAAATTATTTTCAAGAATTATTCACTCCAAATAATCTAGTTTGTATGGAGATTCTAATTAACGGAAAGTTGTTGTTTATAATGAATAGAAATTCACTTAACGGAGTTCCATTTTGAAATAAATTTTTATTAATTTCTGAGGAATTAAAAATTAATTTACTTAATAAAATGTTTCTTATAGGAATTTTATAAATTCTTCAAATTGGAAAAATTCAGTTCGACTTATTTTCCATACCGAGACCTAACACGGAACTGGGACTGAGGCAACAAGGGACATCTGGGTTTCGGTCTCATTAAACATAAAAGTTTGAAATAGAATTCAAAAGTTAAAATTTAAATTATTTCCAAAATTCTAAAATTCAAATCTTCAAAATCCAAAAGTCAATTTTTAACGGAAAATTCAAATCTTAACACAAACTTGAAATACACATCTTAACGGCAACCTAAAAAAACATAAAAAGAAATACAAAAGTACAGCATTCAAATGCATTCCTCGTACTTAAGAGAACTAAAATGGGAACAAAAAAGAACCGCACCTATGACTATTAAAGAAGAATTTTCAAATTGCTCTCCATACATTGTCTGCACACATTGCACAAATCTTATAGCCTATCAAAATAGAATACTCTCATAATTTCCTTCTATTTTTCTATTTCTGGATAAAGCTTTTTCTATTTCAATGCAATAAATTTTCAAATATCGACAAGTTTTCCTTATACACAAAAAAAACTGCAAGCTTAGAAGATGAATAATGGAAGCTGCATGCTTAAATTATATAGAAAATGAATAGAGAAGAGTTGAGATCAGAGCATTTAAATAATCGATAAACTGTTCTTTTGTACAGCATAAAAAATGCTAACGATGCACACAGACAATGCCTTTTAGCTAGATTTTTTTTTTGCTTTCCTTCTATTTGTTATTTCTACTTTTTATTTTTGAAAAATAGTACAATTAAAAATGAAATGAAAAGATATGCAAAATGCCGAGAAATTTTCTGCTCTTTTTAATTCTACATGAAGAAATTGTGCCTTTATTTCTTTCTTTCCGTATTGCTTTTATACTGTTTTATTTGTATTTCATTGAGGTATAACTATGTATAGATCCAGGAGTGTAGTTAGAGATGTTCAAGAAGGTGCGGGGTTCTCGACATTCGTTGATATTCATAAATTAGGCTTAAAAAGCTTCCCTGGTTCCCTAGCTTCCCTATAACTAGTTAAAGGCAGGTTGATGTCTAGCTATTGACTTATTCTAACGATATGTTCACTCGAGCTGATATCTGCAATATTTCCAATTTTTGAGCTTAAGACCCAAACCCCAATTACATCCCACCATCTAAAACATATCGGAAATAGTTGATTGAACAAAAAAAGAAAAGACTATAAAGTATAGAAAATAGAATCATGCCTTGTGCAGATCTAAATCTAAATACAGCTATAAAAATTTTATATTGATGAATGAGCGAGTTAGAGAGGGAAAAGAGATCAATTTTTCTTTTTTTCTGTATTTCGGATAGGGAAGAAGAACATGATTAAATAAATAGATTTCATCTGTTAGCATAAAATCAAAGCAAAATTCATCATTTAGAAGAAATAAATTTTCATTAAATGCGGAACAGCACGCAAAAATAAAAGAAGTATAATAAAAATGAGATTGAGATGTATTACAGTAAAAAAAACTATATATACATGAAGTAGATACGATAGACGAAAGGAAAAAGAGATTGAAATGCGATGAGGAGGAAAAAATGTTATTTTTCCGTTCTATATAAACGCTAAAATGATTCTGAAAATGATTCTAAAATTAGATCAAAAGAAAAATATATCTTCATGTGTATATTAACGATTCAGTTTAGTGTATATGGTTAGCAGAAAGAAAAAATCATCATTTTCTCTCATTGATGCTACTCTTTACGATGTTCATCAGCGCAATTTTAAGCGCAATTTCCCAAATGGAAATGACGTTATTGTCGCTACTTTGCCCGACTGTCTGTTCGTCTTACTAGTCATTCATTCAAGTCTTGTTTTTCCTCTAATCAAAGAGTCGACTGTCTTTTGAGGACCGTCAAGATGGACTCTAGAAACCCCCAAATCCCTCCACAGAGAATGCGCTTCTGTTGGTCATCAGCGACCACCTTCATACCATAATTTTATTTTCTTCATCCGAATGTACATGACTGATGAAAATCTATTAAAAAGAAAACTTCTACATACTTCATTATTCACAAAAGAAGTGACTTTAAATTATAAATTTCAACTCTCGATCGTACCGAGAATCATCTGAATGAAGTGTAGTAAATATAAGCCAAACGAGAAAAACACAGTCAAGAGTCGAGGAGGAGAGAAAAATATGAAAACAGGTGTCTGGCAAAAAAATCTTAGAATTTCTTCATCACCTACGCACGTGATCGTTTTTCTTAAAAAGAAAGAAAACTTAGTAAAAGCGAGAATGAATTTTCATCGTGATTGATGAATTTTCCCAGGCTCACGACGGCAGGCAAAGAAGAGATTCTTTTTCGTACCCAAATAGAATTGATTGCTCAGCTGTGTTGTTGCACATAATTGTGTGCATGAGGTTCTTAATATAAATGCTATTATAGTAACCTATATTTCATCTCTTTCTCTTCCATTTTTAACCTGATTCAATCGATTGCACGTTCTGAAAAATTCTCATCATCATCATCATCATCGTCTTCCTCCTTCTCATTCTTCTTCACTTTAGTTCTATTCATCTACATTTTATAACTTATTGCGTTCACCTTGCGGGATTCTTTCGAGACTTTGTACAGAGAACGATTGAGAGAAAAGAGAACATGAATAATTTGGCGCACAATTATAGACGAAGATGATGAAAAAAATAAAGTTTCATGCGCTTGATGATGAAAGGAAATTCTATGTAATTAGCTGCATGTTCTATATTAAGTACTGTAGAAATTCGTTGAAAACTGATCTCGTAATTATGGAAATGCGCAATCATGTAGATGATCCATAGCAATTTTGAATCAAATATCATTGATGTTTATGGCTTTTCTGAAGTTCATAAAAGTACTTTTTTTAGAATTTTTTATTACTTTGTTGGCAACAGTTCGAGTCTAATTAAAGTATATCCTTTAAACGTTATTCAAAAATATGTCTAAATTACTGAATTAAATATCATTAAATGAGTTGTTAATAGCAATTTAATTGAATCTTTATATTCTGTAATGCTGATTTTTATTGTGAAAGCTACACTTTGGCATATTAGAAAGGAATTGACTGAAAATAATAAGCTGAGATCAATAACGCGCTAAGTACACTAAATATATAGAAGTAAAACGATGGGAGGAACAAGATATTAAATTATAACTATTTTTTTCTAATCGTTTTTAAAAAAATAAAATTTTTATATCTTTCACGAGCATTTCAGTACATCCAACAAGCAATTTCTCATCATTTCTCTTGCTAAATTGATCACTCGGCAATATCAGCAATTAAAGTTAATCTTCACTGCCTCTTTCACATTCTTTGACTCATCTTGTAGCCGATTCAAGACTCTCTCCCCTCCCAGGGCTTTTCGGCATGTACTACAATAATATTAATGTACCTGATCATAGTCACATTAAGACATGTAAATAAAAAAATGAAAGAAATCAATAATACTTTTCTGTATCTTGATTGCTCATCTAATCTCGTTCATGTATGATTACCACAAGCAATTATGTATACATTTATTGCTGTTTCTATGAAAGTTTAGACAACATTTACACAGATTTTTGATTGAGACTATTGAGTGGAAAGAGATTGTAACCCGAACAGCATATTTGTGTTTTGTTATGCTTCATTGATGCTTTATGTATCTAAAATTAGACCTTAGATGTTCTGGATTATTTAAATATGCTTGGTGTAGTCTAATCAGCAGTTGCAAAACGTTCCTCATTAAACCCTAATTTAGCCTCATTATTTAATGTGAATCGTGACACACAAAGGAAGTAAAATGCCTAATAATGTCAGTTCTTGGCCACATATCACTCCCTAAAAACTAACTTCAAAAGCACTCAAATGTGCCGCTCGGGGAAACTTGATAGAAATTTCTTTTTATTGTGGTACTTGTTATATTGTATGTATGATATTAAGATATTACTTATATGTTTTTTAAGAGCATTAATACTTCATGTTTTAACGGCAACTCACCAAAAAAATAATATAAAAGATGAAAGAAAAAATTTCACTAATTTTCGTTCATATTTCTCTTGAGCAGTTGCCTAACTGCTTTAAAATCTTACCTTTATTTTTTCGGTCAGCATACAAGCTCTTTTAATTAATTCAAAAAAATGTTCGTAACATAACGAAAAGAAGAAAATAAAATAAAAAAATATTGAAACAATTATGCGCACATACATTTATAATAACTATAATGTATGAATAATGAGTCGAATTAGACAGAGCTGAAAAAATTTTTTTGGAGCTCATTTGTAAGGCGAGATAAGAAATTTACAACTCGTAAAGAAATACTCTTTTCTCCATGTTAGGTGATGCAATAATTCCACACATGTCGGATATAGAAATGAATTGATAAAATCATGTACGAAATTTCATTTTAGTGCTGCTGTTGCTTTATCTCATTATAATTTCACACTTTTATTGTTGCTTAATTAATAATTTATTTTTTATTTTATTTATATCCTTTTAGGGGAAGCGGACAAAGTAAAAACACTCATCAGACTACGTGCAGAGCTGTCACCACTATTCACAGGCAAAAGAAATGCATCGAAATATGCATGGGCGTAAGTTGCACGCATTTATATCCCTTAGCTTGAATTTTAAGTACTTTTAAATGAAGAAAAAATAGAAAGCTTAGAAATTAAATTGTTAGCACATGCACACACATGAATGGAATAGAAGTGTCACATCTTAAAAAGGAAAAATAATTTTTATTGCCAACAATTTAAATATTTAGACGACATTCTATTCGTAACAGTTGGATTACCATTATTTGCCTATTATAATATAGGTCTTTCGTACATTCTTGCTGCCATGCTAACTTACCTTTTGCTGAGCATTAATAATAAAAGAAGAAAAATTGAAATAAATTTAAAGGCAAACCTAAAAAACACAGCAGAATGAATGGAATAAGAAGTAAAGAAATTTCAATTTGCTTTCTTTTCTCCAGTTCTTCTCATTTCCTTTCTTTTTCATCTTTATCGCAATAGTTTCTTTCAAGATTTATGCAAATAATTTAAAATCTCTTTTTCTGGATCATCCGCAAGTGATGTCCATACTCCTATTTTTGAGACAAATCATAAATTGATGCTTTAGAGTGCTAGTCAGTTCCAGTAACTGTGTTTAACCTCCAAAACTTGAATTAACTACTTTATAGAGTTATGCCAGAAGGCTAACTTAATGCCTATAAATCAGCCGACCTCAGAATCCCTCCTTTCACCTCCAGACACTGGACATCATTACAAATTGACCCCAGATTTTCTCATTTCGATTAAAACTACGATTTTTTGTTTGTCTCCCTTTTTTTACCTCACCCATCTCACACTGTCTATCTCATTCTTCTATTTCTAGCGTTGTTGAACGAGAACTCAATGTCCCACTTCCAATTTCAAAGATCATCAAAAAATGGAATAACTTATTGCAAGAGTACAAGGTGAGTAAGAAATGAATAAGAGAGAATTCTTATTATTTATTATTATTAAAAATCCTATTGTGATTGAATTATGCTGATAGCGTTTCAACTCTCAATGCTATTGCCTGCTACCAATGCTGCTGCTGTTGCTGACGATGATGTTGGTGATTATTAGAAAATCCATCAAGTTTCTTTCCACTCACAATGAATGATCTCGTGATTTATGAAATCTTTTAATTAAAACAAGATTTTTTTACGAATTTCTCATTTGAGTTCACATTATTTTATATATTTATATATTGTTTTAAGCAATTCGAGAGTAGCATAATATATGTGTAAACATGCTGTTACTATAACTGCGAACAGAGAGTAAAAAATGAAAGAAAACGTTATCAAGTCATTGAATGATTTCAAAAAAGAAAAAAACTTAACATTAATTATTTTTTGTAAGAATGAGAATTCATTAACTGCACTTTAATTGAGCGGAGAAGTGAAGATCTTTTTTTTTTCATTATTAATTAACTTGCTAATTAGAATTTATCGTTCATTTGAAACAACGAAATTCTTGAGGACCTCAATTCTTCTTTCATGTCTGTAGATTCCTTTATTTGGAAAATGAATTCAGAAATTTCACATTTTTTTCGTATTGATTTCAAATTGAGGTTACTCTTTTTGGACAGCGTATGATTGTGTGATTCTTAATTTCTGTGACCTGGTAATTTTATGAGATTCCATTGAGCACATTTTCTTGTATTGTATTGAGAATATTACAATAAGTAGCAATAAGCATGTCCAAAATTGTGTCTTTTCTTTAGTGACATTACAGTTAGTATAGAATTTTTGGGAGAAATTATTTTAATACTTTAGAAAGTATGTCTATCTTGAGTGGATCTTATGACTAGTTAATGTTTAGTTAATGACTAGTTCTAAAGTATTTTTGTCTATTCTGATCCATTCTGATAAGATTTTTGAGGAATTTTAATTAAAAAGCTTAGATTAGTTAAGTTCCGATAGCAACTGAACTTAAAAGTCATACATTCAGAAATGTGAACTTGTCTTTCGATACTTGAAGCACAACTACAGTTTAGCCACTCAAAATTAAAGAACAAACGCTGATAAGATTTGATTTATCAGAATTTTATCTGCGTCACAACACGTGCGGACGTAATTTAGAAGAAAGACTGGAGATAAAGAATATTGTTTTTCGTAACATTGTGAATCAGACTTTGGTTTATCGGTCGTGATAACCGTAGAAATAAGGAATTCCCGGTCTCACATGTGTAAACTTATCAAATTTTGAAAAATAAGTCTGTTAATCTGAAATTTAAGGAAAAAACTGGATTTGTTACTTTTTCAAAAAGCTCAAAGGTGCTGTTGCTAGCTTTAATCGTGCCTTAGCTTCTTGAAGGACAAGACAATTGAATTATATTACACGTTGATTCCTATAATTAACTAAACGCTCAATTAAATAATACAACAAGTGTCTTATCCTGTTAATTAGACATAAAAGCTCACCATAAAATATGCACAACAGCTATTAATTACTGGTTAGCTGTTAGAACCTCAAACAATATCCCAAAAAAAAAATTACCCATATCAAAAAGAAAATTTCCAAGAATTTTTTTCATTCATTTTATTTAATCATTAATCATTCAGTTAACGATGCTTCTAAGTACTGTAACACATTTCAATAGAATACAGAACATAAAAGCTAACTGAGAATGTTGAAAAAAGAAAGAAAACTCATGTGTCGAGGAACTAAAAAAAGAGCTCGAGAATGAAAGAAAAGAATAGGCTGAATTGATATGAGTAAGTGGAACCTTCATTTAATTAATTAACTGCCAAAAGAAGTTCTCTGAATGAGGCAGAAAATGAGAAAATATTTAGAACGCTGTACAGTTAGCCCAGACCTTCTTCTGATACTCTTTTTTATTTCTCTTCTTAAGTTTTAAAGAAAAGAAATTTCTGAAAAAAAGAAATTTTTTTTAAGTATGTACAGGTCCAATAATAATAACAACAACAATATACAATAATAATAGCATTAAAATACTCTTCATTTAGTCAAAGTCAGCTAGTTGAGGCCCAATGAGGAGAGAAGAAATGAAAGAAGTAAAAAAAGTACAAAGAAAAAGATGAAAGAATTCAAAAGCCTAAAACGAGAAAGCATCTCGTGTACCTCTTTTCATTTCTTTTCACTAAGAACTTGTGCTGATTAAAAAATCTTGTTTTTTTCTTAACATGATGTGTATATGTATATAGGATATTGAAGGGCTTGCTTGAATTACTATAACAGTTATGTTCTCTATACCTCGAAGGTATTTTTTTGTTTCGTTAGCTTCAGGAAATCATGACGACGACGACGACGTCGCAAATATTCATTCATTTATGTAGAGCATACCTGTTGCACATTATTATTTATCATTTCTCTCGAGGAAGCGCATGAATGAAATAAAAAAAAATTGTATTTTCACTTTGGATTGTAAACAAAAATATTTTTCTTTAATCCACAACGTAAGGGCGACACTTGTAATATTATCGAAAGTATGAATAGTGTTCAAGTTATGTATCTAGTTCGCTTGTTTTACTGCCATGTTCATAAGACTTATTAACGAATCATGATTGAGCTGTTGATGATGATATGACGTGATGATGGGGATTATTTGTGAATGACGGCTGTGGACTATGAGATTGGATGATTTCTGTCCTAAGCTGTAACACACATAGAGCTTTGTCATTCCTAGTACATTTAAGTATGCTCTCAAAATCTAGTATGTTTAGAGTTAGGAAAGCTCATGTGATAATTTTGAGAAGTTCCTAAAATGAGATCTAACCACAACTTGAAGATAACTTTTTAAAGGCAAGCATGTCAATTTTTTCAAACAAAATTTAAGCTATGGCTTATTACTTAACCAATAGTGACAAAAACCTTCAATATGTCATTGCCCTAAGCTTTTCAACTGCTATAGAGCAGCTTAAAATTTAAGCTCAATTTTAAGATTGTTATGGAACCTGTAAGACACTTCAAATGTAGGAACATGAAGGAAAAAGTCTCTAAATCCCATTTTCCCATCATTAGATGGACAACATTTAAGATTGACCAGATTATGTTTGTATAATTTAAGAAAACACATCAATGATGGCTGCTATAAAGGAAGGAGTATCATAAAAAATTGCACAATCTGAAACACAAAAAGAGTTACTAAAAATTGCTTTTTTTTCTTACTTGATGAAAATGCTAATAGCTCCGCAATAAGGCATAAATTAGAAATTTAACAACAGCTTTATAATATTCCCTCTCTGCTCCATACGAGATAAATCCATTTCAGGTTTTCTACCAAAAAAAATATCTTTTTCATTTCTTTTATTTTCTTCTTTTCAATCACATATTAATGTTTTTGTCCAAATATCTATCTCTAAGTTTGACTCCATACACGTTATTTTATCGTGGATTTCTGCTGTTATTATTGTTAAATGCGACTTCTTTTTGTCTTTTTTTTTGTTCAATGCATAGAGCAATGGGGCATCAATCTGACAAGGCTTGAAAGATATTATAAGCGTACACATATGTGTAAGCATGTAGAAGAAAAAGCTTGTTGATAACAATAAACTACAACACGTCGATGACTTGTGGTATGAGAGTAGAAAAAACAAAATTTCTAAAAATTTACATTACGTAAAGGTTGACCAAAATGAGATTTTTTTTATTTTATTTTCGTTTGTTATTTCGAAATCGCTTAAGCTTTGCAGCTTTGTAGATAGCTCTGTAGAAATATGATGGAGAAGAGATTTGAGTACGGAGGGGGAAATGGTGCAAGAATGATGTTATAAATTATTAACAATCGCTTTTCTTCAACGTTAATATTTAATGTATTGATAGCATAAATAAGCAGGTTATTTCCTGATTACTTGATTCTCATTATGCTGCATGTATACATCCCTATTCGATATGTATTCCCTTTGTATCATACAAACTTGTATTAGTACCATCAATTATTCATTTATTAACTTCATTCCATTCAATTTTACCATCTCTAAAGAACAACCTGCATGCCTCGTAGTCGTTAGTTATTTCACAAGCAAACAGCTTTGGAAGATTCGAAAAAATAAAAAAATCTCGAAGGTTGCTTTTTAGGTCATCACTATTAAAAGAAGGTTTTTTTTCTTACTTTGTACAAAACGAAATCTCTCCTCGGCTGCTGTTATTGCTGCTTGGCTCTGAATTCTTTTGGTGCAATTTCTTTCCTTTCCTTTCCTTTTTTTATCAGCCATATGATGGAAGAAAGATTTTTTTTCTTTTGCTGTTTCGCTCTGCAGAGAGCAATTTAAAGCATTTCAATTCACGGATATATTCTTGATAGTCGATGAACCACTTTCTCAAAGGAATTTCTTTCTTTTTATATTTTCATTTTGGTGATCCATTCCAATAAAATATACAAACATATGTGCATGTATAGCAATTTGTTTGAAAAAAAAGGCGTAGAGCGGTGATGTAAAGTATGGACGGAATACGAAACGGAACTTAAAGACAAGAGAAAGATGAGAAAAAGACGTAAATCGACGAAGAATTTCCTTTCTAAAAAGAAATCTCAATTTTTTTTGGAGCTTTTTATTCGGGTTGGAAAAAGAAAAATTCTGTTGGAATGAAAGTTGGCTAATAAATCATGAATTCTAGTCGAATGCATGCGAATAGCAAGCAATAACAATGGTAATGATTTCAATTCAGATTCAACGACCACAAAAATATTTCTTCTTTCTTCTACATTCATAGTTGATGGTTATTGTAAAATGAAATATTGTTGAGTATTAAGTAAAATATTTGTCTTGAGAGAAAGAGAAATAATAAGAAATCAATTCAAGGACCAACGAAAAAAAAAAAAATTGCTTCTTTTGGAGTCGAATGAGTACGACATAAGATAGAGATAGAGATGCAGAAAGAGAAGAAAATCGAAGGTTATTGAAAAGAATAATATAAAAAATATAAAAATTGGTATTTTTTTTTTGTTTTGTCAGCAAGATTGTGTGTTGACTCAATAAGCGTACGAGATGAGTTAATCATCAACGATTCTCGACTGAGGCTAGGTCAGTTACACAACAAAACTCTACATCATCAAGGATAAAGTCTTCTTTCTTATTTTTTTTTTTCGTACATCGCGCGGTTCGATGTGAGAACTGCGCAGCAAAGCCCTATAGAATATGCATGAGTGCCATCGTTCGTCGCTTTAAAGACCGTGAAGCCTCATTTTACAATGAAAAGAGATGATGATGAAAAAAGATAATAAGAAGAAGAAAAGCAGCCGGCAATAAAAAAATTCTTTAATGTGAAACTTTTTTTTCTTCTCGCGTTCGCCCTTCTTTGCGAGTCATTTTGTGTGAAATAAGCAACAGATCATAAATTTTAGAATTCACTTACGAAGAAAAAAAAAGATCTTATGTGATGTGCTCTTTCTGTTTCTCCACTGGTGGGTGCGTCTTCATGTCCCAATTATATTGAATGGTCATTTATTTACAATTTACTTTCCTTATTAATGATTTTTCTTGCAATAATATAAAGTTTTTTACATTCCTTTTTCGTGGAGATTTTGAGATTTATTTATTGAGTAGAAATTTCTTGTTTTGAGGAGGATGACCATCGACTTTTTTGGATTAAGTGGGACAATCAGTTGGGTTTGAACAGAATTTCAAAGAATTCTTGATCTGTGCTGTGTTAGTCATGAGTTCTTCATGAATTCCTGTCAATTGAACCAAAAGCTTCATTCAAAGGATTCTTAATCCGCTTAAATTTGACCAGAACACAACGAATTTCCCCACAATAGCTGGATTATCCCGCCAAAATACACACAATCATTTAACCTACTTTGCTGCCAATTCAATAAAAAATTCCTATACTGCATCCTGTTTTCGTAAGATCTACGGTTCGAAAATGCCATTGTCTTTATATAGAAATATCTTTAAAGATTTTAATCATAAAAATGAAATGTTAAGTAAATAAAGCGATAGCCAACGACTTATCGTAATATCTGTTTCTTACCAAACTCTCTCCCTCTTAGCTCAATTAGCGATGGAATGAAGAAAAAAAAAGTTATAATCAAAACAAAAAAATGCTGAAAATATTAGAAACACACAAGTTAAAGCGTGAAGGCCTTTTTAAAATGCAAAGTATGGCATATAACGACAATATACACATATTATGTGTGTATGAAGAAGAAATAAAGCCCACGACATGCTGTAAGAAGTGAAATTTTTCTTGACTAGATTTCTCAAATGAACGATAAAGGAATTCATTTTTTAAAGTTTCACAGAAGAAGAACAATATCATGTCTAACTACTTCTATTGTCTCTTTTTGCACTAAAAAAATGAAATTAAATTTGATTCCATGAGCATTATGCACAGTATGGTTAAGAAGTGAAATTATACAACAATTGTAGTAGTCCATTGTGTGTGCTTGATCATCATCATCTTGCCATTATTTATATTGTTACTATTTCTTATATCACATACGCCAAATGTAAAGACTTCTTTTCATATTCATCTTCTGTTCAATGAATTGCGATTGTAATTTCACCTGATCACACCTATATTAATAAATCTCCGCTTCTTCTCTTCGTCTATGACTCTTCGCTTCTTCTTTTATATTTCATTTCCATTTTTATCTTTCTCCTCGCCAATTGTTTTTATTTTCATTTTATTTTTTTTTTCGCTGCATTTCGTTTTAACTTATGACCTTGTTTTGTTTACACCGCATATAAATATCATTGTGCATAGTATGAACTGCGGCATTAAGCTTCAGCAAGTTCTGTAGTGAATTTTTTTCTTCTCTTCTCTTTCTTCATTGTTTGTCGTGCGCTCACACATTTTTGCACTTTATTGTAGTATGTAAAGTTCATTTAGGTGTGCACTATGCCCGATCAGGCACACGTTTGTCTTGGCAGCTGCATGGTATCCAAATGAACATTCTTATGGCAGATAACATGAAAATATTCACTTGTACGCCATATGACAGTCACTTGATTACCATGAATCATTTGTCCTGACCGGGTAGGGTTGTATACCTATAACTGACTGTCTCCCTAAGTCAAGCTTATTATTCGCAAAAAAAGCAAAGAATTTTTCTCGCATAAAAAAATTTATTGCACCTTCGTTATGCATCTCCGGTGGTTTATTCGCTAGTTTTCTCCTCATTTATTTATAGCCAACACAAGTTTTATGACTTTATAATCATATTTCAGAAAATGTGGATGTAATGTGCTGTATCGTAATTTAATGATGCCACAAATTAATATTTTACTATCCTCAAAGTTAAAAATTATTGACTAGCAAAGGAATTAAAAAAAGAAATTTTTTGTCATCAATTTGTCAAAATGCGAATGATTTATTTACTGTTGATGCGAAAGTTAACAGCTTAAGCTCACAAAACGAGAATATATGAAGTTATGCTATTCAAACTCATGTGAATGAGTTATGTTTCAATTACAAATCATTGTAAGCGAGAAACAAGCACTTCGTCATTTAATCTAATGATTATGAGAGTTCATTCATCGACGTTGTCCATCCGTCAACATATTTCTATCTCAATGGGAATTAGAAATGTCTATAATAAGTTTTTTATTGCATGGCATTGCGTATTATGAGGAGAAATCTTCATTAGAAATTTATAAACATTAAAAAGTCTTCTCGCTGAAAAAGGTAAAAAGAATGATTGTGATTTCACCTGTACAGCCTTTACAATAACATCCAAACCCCTCTTTTCAATTTTTAAAAGGAATTGGAATTGGAATTTCTTGAGAAAGATACACAAACACAAACAAAAGAAGAAAGATTTTTTTGGAAAAAGTTTAAGTTTAAAATTTACGCATCCATTAGGCACGTGTTGGAGATTTCTTTATATAACACAAGCAATAACTATCTAAGCCTGTGGTTTTGTGCTTGCATGTTTTCTTTTCTAGCAAACTATCTAAAAAAAATTGTTTCGAAACTCGTCCTTGTAAGCTTAAGATTATAACCATTTTAAGGTGTCTACTTGACTTGATCTTTTGTGTGTTGTTGGTTGTGTGTACCACTCTAAAGCTCTTTATGTTGCTCAATTGGAAGAGAAGCGAAAAAAAAATGAAAATTCTTCGAGCAAATATTTTGATTATACGACATACATAAGAGCATGTGTTACTACATGTGTGTATAAATCTACATAATAATTTTACTTTTTTTTTGTTGAGTTTCACTATTTCTTAAGCTGCCTTTCTGCTTCTTACTTTGTCACAATATAACAATCATGAAATAATAATCTATCGTAGTATTCATAATATATTCATATTTGACTCTCCTGCCATTTACATTCATGTGTGCCTTCTTCTTTCTACGCTCGTTTTGTTCACTTGTACTATTGCAACAGTCTTCTGCATTTTAGATCACTTTTGTTATGAATTTGTACGAATGGCGTATAGAAATAACTTAAATTATATATGCAAGTCCATATGTTTGACATCGAAAGACATGCCTTTAGAAAATAATAATAACAAAAGCCAATGGCGAAAAAAGAAGAAATTTTACTCCATAAGTGTTACAGATCACGTGAATTTATGAACGTAGAGATTAATTTGGGACGCAACAAGTGTTTCTTTTTCATTTGTACTTATTTTGGACAACACCATCTGGTCAAAACGGCATGTGTACATGTAGCATGTAGATGAAATAGATGGATAAGTAAATAATATTGAAAAAGTCTACTCCCCATCGCATTAGTGCAAAAAGGTAAAAATTGTGGACATTAGTAATAGACAATTGTCGATCTTAATGACATGTAATAAGCCCCGAAGCAGCAAGTTGAATTGCTAAAATCAAATACATAGCATTAATATTCGTAGAAAATATTTTTTCATTCATTCCAAGTACAATATAAGCTTCATTTCGAATTTTTTATATGTTTGAAGTGGTGAAAATATATTAAAAAGAACTTTCTATTTTTTTTATCTCTTTCTCTGTCTTTCCCCTCATGAACTTCACATATTATGTGGATAATGGCATATATTGATTAAGATTATCTACCTGCCAGCAACATATAAGCTGAACGAATCAGCTCATTTTTTCAAATTTAAAAGAATTTTTATTAGTTTTGCGTGTCATTTCGAAATGATTAACGTGAAATTGATTAGGCTGTGCGAAAAAGTATGCTTTGTTGTCCAAAAAAAAAAGCAGTCCTCATTTACACCTCATTGACAATAAAGATGGTGATGTAAGACGATTATTTTGAGTCATTCGCGCTTAATATCTTTCAACTTCTTTCTTGCTATAATTATATGACGACTTTCAATACAATTTACGAGCTGTCTATGATCAAATATGGAAATAGTTTGACTGTCTCAGCATTTTCTAATATGTGTGTGCATACTTCTGCACACTGCACATAAAATAACATAAAGATATTGATCATGATGATTAAGTTCAATGGATGGATCACGGATGAGTCGCATGCATGCACATATGAGTGTGTATATGCGAGAGCAGATTTTTTATTTTTCTTTCATCATCAACATCTTCTTCTTCTTTTACTTGATTTTCTTTTCTTTATTAAGTATGAAAGCTTATAAGCGCGCGTTTTTCTTGCGACGCAAAAATATATATAATAAGATACACAATAAATTAAAATATGAAAGTTTCGAAATCTTCTTGCTGCTGAATCAACAGATTGTACCTCATCGCATGTGTATACTTACACAAGATGCGGTTCAAATTTCTGAAAAATAAAAGTAAGAGAGATTTCACTGGAAATTCTTGATGACTCGACAGATGAATTATGAAATATTTCTCGGGCATTCACATCCGTTTAGTTCTTGTAATGAAAAAAGTTTTTAATCAGACATGTCGTTGAGCAGCAAAAACAAGGGGTGTTTATAAACTTTGACCGTACAACAGACAACCTTGAACCTTTCCAACAACTTTAGTCATACGTTGACTGCATTAAGTGAAAATTGTGTCAAATGGCACGGAAAAAAATACCTGCCATTCCATGGCAGTCAATGTAATTTAACATCACTTACTTTGCTATTATTTGCTCTCAACATTTTTCTTGCTTATTTCGTCGATTATAGTCTTTTGAGCCAAGAGAAGTAAAATTATACAAAAATAAAAAAAAAACTTTCTATTTTTCTTTTCAATTTAAACAAATTAGCTATTCAAAGAGAAACCCGCAGCAGTTTTATATTCCATCAAGTTATATTTTTTCTATATCTACGCTTAGCACATTTGTGGATAGGCTTAGGCATTTCGGTGGTGTGTTATATAAATCAATGGCTATGAATAATATTCCTAATGAATGCTTCAAGTTTTTTTTTTGTTTTTTGGCGAACATTCACTATGTAGTACATGTACGTGTCTACATACATACATGCATGCCTCAATCGTATGCCGTATGTTGAAGAAAAAAGAAACGGATCTTAGCGTAAAGAGAAAAGAATCGAATGATGGAATTGTACGATGAATACAGCAATAATAATGCTAAACGTAAAAGAATTGAATGAAAGAAGAATTCAGTCAAGGAAAAACGCCGATGAGCGACACGACACAGTTAAAGAAGAATCAATGATAAAGAATGAGAATGAGAGAGTATAAATGGGTAGAATGAAGAGAATGGTATGCTTAAATTTCTTTATTTTCTCTTGTTCTTACGGTTATATGTGAGAAAAGAATGAAAGAAAGAAACGAAAAATAAGTAAATGGGTTACAGACTTAAGACATTGAGCGGAAAAAAGAAAGAGCTAATCTAACGGTGATGGAACTTTTTTTTTGGAGAAGAAAGAATAAAATTTCAATGCATTAATGCCTCATCTTTTATTTTAATTCTTTTGCTCGAAATTTATCGCTATTGGCATTTAAATTTCTAACAAAAAAATCATCTTCTCGCCTTCTTTTACCCTTTATTTCTATAACCGTTCTCGATTCTGTTATTATTGGAAGTTAATTCTAAATGATGATATTACTATATAAAGCAAATTCTCAGTTAGAATTGACTAGCATTGACACATAAAAAATATAAGAAATTTTCTATTCATATTGGAACCGCTAAAATTTAATGTAAATGGGATATAATTCTCATATCCTCAATATTTGTGGATTTGAATTTTTAATCAGTGACGAAATTGTTCTGACATGATGAAAATTGTAATGAGTTTGCAACGGTAGCTTTAAATTTATGTCAGATTTTAATTTTTACACTCTAATTTTTATAGCTACAAGAATAACCACAAAGTGCTGCTCATTTCAAGTATTTTAGGCAGGTAACATAAACCAGCTTTTTTGTCTAGAATAAATTTCTAAATAAGGGCTTAATTTACATGAACAGTTGTGAAATTCTTTTTAGTCATTTGCATTACAAATTGAATTTTTTTTTAATTTTCGATGTAAGACTTATGAAATTGTTTATTTTGCTTGGAATTTTGATTATTTTTTGGGGATTGGTAATAGCTTTGGATGGGTTTTGACTTTATTTGAGTAGAGTATTGATATTCAATAGACATTGCATTATTGGAACCTAATTTTGATGCTTAAAATTAGACTTTTTAGATGATAATAGCCATATTAATGCTAATTTGCCGAGAATTGAAGCTTAACATTTAGAAGGGTTATTGAGAGCATTTAGAAGCATGACTGACTTTATTCGGGAATTTCCATTACTTCTTCTTGAGAAGAACTTCTCCAAAAGTTCTAAATATCATGTAAAATCCCGGAAAGCACATGACTTAGATATTGTCGAAAATTTTGCACCAGGTCAACTAGACTCTTGCCTGAGTCTGGATTTTGTCGAATCTGACCTGAATCCAGAGCCACGTTGACCTGAGTCCGAGAATGCCTGACATTATTTCCTTTACTTTATTCATTATTCAATTTATATCAAGAATCTTCAATTCTGATTCGCAAATTCAATTTCAGATTCATAATTTGCGATTCCATCCTCCCAGAATAATTCTAATCATCCTCGGTCATTGACAATTCTTATCCAATTTCCAAATCAATTTCACGAATCATTAGAAATTCATACGTTCGAAAATTTGGGGTCAATATTTTTATAACAAGATTCTCATTCAAAATAGCAAAAAAGAATTTACATTTTATGTCTTCCGATTCTGAGCGTATCCAGAATCAAAAGAAGTGAGAAAGAGAGAAGAAAAATTTGAAAAAGAGAATAAAAGAATTGAATTGCAGATCAGCTGTTTGAAACAGTTAGAGTAGGTTTTTTGAAGCACGTGTTATGCCTTGCGAACGTGAGAATGAGTTGCTAATGGATTCTTAATGAATCGTAACTAACTAACAAGAATTCTTTATTATAAATGAGCAATAATGTTCAATTGGTATTATTCTTTGACCTTCAACATTTCCAGAAACATTTCTCTTCCTTTATATGGATCTCTCTTTATTTTCGACAGTAAAGAATAAGGCATAGCAGAAGTAAGAATATTTCTATAATGCCATTAAAATGTTATCAGATTTAAGAATTAACGGGATATTAACAATGAGCATATATTCGACAGCTAGAAGAGGAAAAAAAAGAAACGGGTCCACACATATGTGGCATTTCTGTTGAACATTTTTCTGAAAAAGATTAGGCAAAGAATAACAAAAGAACACAAGCAACATCATCATGATGAGATCAAAGATCATTAAGAGCATATAAAGTGGGTTACATGAGAAGAGAAGGAATGAAATTTCTATTATGTTTCGGTTATGCCCGTCCACTCAATCAGAACAGAAAACTGAGCTTTTTGTGTACATTTTCTATACAGCAAACACACATGACCCGTTGAGCGGTCTCGAAATAAAAAAAAAATTTCTTTTCTTTTTGCTTCTTCTTTAAAATAATAGAAGAAATGCTTTCTTTTATAATCAGTTCAGCATACATAAAAATATAAAGCGATGGAATGAAGACAACAGAGAATGAAATTCTAAACGTAAGCGAATACGATGTGAAGAATACAACAAAAAAATTGCTTAAAACAGTTACGTTTTGGTCGATGATACCCGATGCTGTCCATACCTCATTATCAGAATAAAAATTTCTTTTCTTCCCCGAAAAAAGAATTCTTTCTTCTTTGCCATTTGGCTTCTTTTTTGGTGGAACTAGAAGCATATCTTTAAGAATATACAGTTCTTTATGCATATATAGAAAGGCATTAGCAATCGCATAGAGAGATACAGCTATTAAACAGTAGATATATTCTATATATTAATTATGTTCATTTTTATTTTATTTCTCAGGCTATAAAATTATCAGAAGAACCGAAACGTCGAGAATGGCCATTCTTCAATTTAATGGATGTATATTTTAGTGATCAAGTCAATGATCCATCATTGAGACTATTCTCATCGACAAAACGTTTTGACACAGATACATTTGATGACAAGAATTTCGATGAGGAATTGCAAGCCGTTTTAGCAGCCGCAAACTTAAATTCATCCATGTCATCAGTACTACAAAATCTCGGTCTTGGATTGGGAATGAATAGACAAAGTTTTCTCAAACGTGACTCAAATATAGCGTCAAATAATAATATTAATAATAGTAGTAATAATCCAATGGATATTGATATAATTGACGATAAGCATGATGATGAAGATGAGGATAATAAATCAGAAGTGTCAATCAATTTGAGCACAAAACTGTTAACCAGCACTCTCATGAATACAAACAATTCCACAAATGATAAAAATAATAACAAAAGTCATCTCACAAGTCTCAATAGTACCAGCAAACATAATGAGAATATTGGCATAGAGAAAGATGTATGCTTAATTGAGCCTAATAATAACAATACAATGAATAGCAACCGTAACTTGATGGGACGCGACGCCAATAGCTATAGTACGAATAGTGAAGGTAGCATAAATAGCAGTCGAAACAGTGCAAGTAGTCACGCGAATATCAATGATGAAGATTACGAAGACAATATGGTTCGTGCTTATGAGCGTAATTTGAAAAATTTAAATCAAAAGTTCTTGCACGAGATGAGCGAACATCATAATATTGATCAATATCTGCTATCGTGGCGTGGATTTCATGGTAACATGTGTAAAGGCTTTCATAATTTACAACGCGATGGTCAAATGGTCGATGTCACTATCGCTGCAGGCGGGAAAATCTTTAAAGCACACAAATTGGTAAGTGACGCACAAAAAAAACTGATGAGCAAAAAAAAAAGTGAATTGTCATGTCATATCTTGAACCAGCATGATACTTAAAAATCGATTTAACTCTCACTCACTCACTTCTAATTTTATATACATTCTCTCCTCTTTTTTTATTACATGTTTTGTCGCTGCCGCCGTCATCAATTTTAATTTCCATTTTTAACCAACATTAGGTTCTGTCAGTTTGCAGTCCATACTTTCAAAAGATTTTTATCGAACATCCGTCATCACATCCGATCCTGTTTATGACTGATGTCAATAGTAATCACATGGCTGGATTATTGGACTTCATGTATAGTGGACAGGTAGATAAGCCATTTTTTACTTCTACTTCTGCTATTTTATTTGTTGCTCCCCACTCAACTCCTTCTTTTTAGAAAAAAAAATTTCTCTTTTTTTCTGCTTCTGCCTTCTTTTTTCCCAACTTCATCTCTTTTAGACTTCTTTTCTTCTTTCTGACTGAAAAAATTACTTTCATTTAATTTCATTTTGAAAAAAACTTCTTTTTTCTTGTTTAAAAAAAAATCTAGGTCAATGTAAAATATGAAGATCTACCGAATTTTTTGAAAGTTGCTGAGGCGCTTCAAGTCAAGGGGCTACATGGAGAGGTAATATCATGTGCTAGAAATTTTAGTGTGTTTTAGCATTTCCAAAAAAATTTACATTTTTAAGTGAAATTCTAATAAAAATTTCTTTTATTTCTTCACATTCCTATGTCCATTGACCGTCCACCTTTCCAGAGCACGACAGATAACAATGAGGAACGAGAGCGTGAAAGAGAACGTGAAGAAAGTAATTATGCATCACAGTATCGTCAACAACAGCAACAACAAGCCCTTCATCTTCAACAACAACAATTCAATTATAGTCAAATGCAACGTCAACCAGTAAGTCAATCTCCACACTTTCAACATCCCGATAATATTATCAATGAGAATCGACAAAATATAAGACATCATATAAAGCCTAAAACGACTTTTATCAACTCCAACAACAACAGTATCAATAGTAACAATAACAACAACCCGGATACAACAACAATGAACATCAATAATAATAATAATAACAGCATAAACAACAATAATAATTCGATTAACCTCACAAATAATAATCATCACAAATTCGGTGTTCAACAGGTCAATTCAAGTAGTAAAATGTTGGATAATCAGAAATATCAAAAGTATTTTGCAAAAAGGAAACTTTTAGCACAATATGAACAGGAAATGAGACAGGAGAAACGGAATAGAACAGGCGGCAGTATAGACGATGATGATAATGACAGCAACCGGCCACTGAATATGAGACGATCACAATCGGTAACAGAAGATGATTCAAGGAATACGGACATTGGTAGTGCAAAAAGTATCAGCGTTGGTCTAAATCTCATACAGAACATTAAGACGGAGAAGGGCGACGACGATCATGCGGATATAAATGGTAATGACGATGGCAATGAAACGGGCACAGGATTTTATGGATCACATTTAAGTAAGATGAAACATTCCATTCTTGAACCGAACATAGTATTACAGCACAGCGATGAAGTCATATCGGCATCGAATGGCAACAATAACTCCATCACAAGTACATTGCAGAATACAAATTTAAGTCAAAAAACGGCAAGCTAAGAAGAAAACTTTCTCTTTTTCGTTTAACGTTACCTCAGTGGGCTATGAATATATAAAAAAAATGAAATTAAAAGAAGAAAAAAAAAACTTTATGTATTGTTCAGTTGGGCAACTAAAAAAGCTTTATGATGAAAAAAAAGAAATATAATAATTTGTTGTGTTTTTATGTTCAAATGGCTGAGCAACCTGTACATACATCATGCATAAGTATCTTTAAAGAAGAAAGAAAAAAAAAATCTAATATAATTATGATTATTATATATACATGAGATGGACATAAATTTATGTCTACATATATTATACATTAATATAGTTAAAATATTATTAGATAGAATAATTTCAAATTTAATTCAAGAGAAATTGAATCAGAGGTGAGTTTCTTTGTTGGATCTTTACATCTCTTCGATGGAATTACCTTACCTAAGTAGGCATTTAGAGCGAGTCATTCTGGAAGTAAGTTTGTAAGAAGTTTTTTGAGGTTTTTGATGCAAGTCATGCATGAATATTGTCAAATTCATGCAATTCTGACAGCATACAGCAAGGAGGCATAATCAAAAACTTAAAAAATTGAGGTTAAACCCACCAAATTTCTAGTAAATCCACTCTAAATCCTTACAAATGACATGGGCTCCGTTTCCAAAACACATAAAGATCTCATTCAGGAATTCCATTTGATAAAGCTTCAAGGATCCAACAGACAAATTCACCCCAAAAACAATATCAATAGTCAAATTTTTACTATTGCCAATTCATAAGTTTATTATGATTGATAAGGATGAAAAAGAGATGATAATCAAATTACTTACTTTACCCCCCTCAAAAAATGGCGAGGATGTCCTTCGTCTTACCCCTCTTTACATCTAGCACAAATATATTATTAATATAGATAAAATTATTATAAAATAAATTAAATTAAAATTCTGTTTATTTTTACAAAACAAAACTCACAATGTATGTACGAGATGGAGTGGTGTGGCTATGCTGCACATTAAATTAATTAAGGATTTTTACGTTGTTTTTTTCTTTCTTCATTCATTTTTTAAGATTTAAAATAGTTTTAAAATTGCGAAAAAAAAGAGTTTTTCTTTTTTTATTAATTAATTATTTTTACAAAAAAAAAATCTACAATATTTATTAAGTGTATAGCTGCAAAAAGATTGTTGTTAAATATTATTTTATATATTTTTTTAATTTTGTTGAAAAAAAATTCGTTGATGAACATTAAATTAATAATATGAGTAATGTTGCTGTATGTAATACGCATTAAAATGATCGCTAGATAGCTGAAGAAACATCTGATGTTTATTTATTAGTTAAAGTAATTTTTACATAGAGCATTAAGTTCAGCAAAGCTTACTTTCTTGAAAATAATGTGAAAGTTCTTTAAATGTTTTTTTTTTTATCATTATTATTATAATAATTTAATTTAATTTTCATAGTTTAAAAATTGAGAAGATAATTTATAAGTGATTGTCTATACACATCAATGATGAAGAGTTAATGTACCATGATTATAAGGATGGCAGATATGAATTAAAAAAAAATAATTAAGAAGACAATTCTTTTTTAAATGTTTGAAAGATTAAATGTAACAGTCATTTTTACATTCAAAATTGCATACTCTATTATTGTGTTAGTTCTTTTAATGGCTGGAAAATTGCGGGAAATTTTTAAAAAGAAATATGCCTCAATATGCTCAAAAAATTCTCCAATAATTTTCTCTTTAATGTGTTCTCATTACTAACACAATCAAACAAATGAAAAAAATAGAAATAAAATAAATTCTCAAATTTCAATTTAAGAATGACCGTTATGAAGTAAAATTGTTTTAAATTTAATGAAGCCTGTCTCAAAATGAAAAAAAAAAAAATTATAAAAAAATGAAAAAAATCTTAAAGATGTTATATTATACTTATAATCTTTATCTGTTTTTAAAACGCAAGTGAAAATGGGAGTAATTAAAACAAAAGTATCTAATATCTCACAGCTACTAATTTATTACTGTTACTTACTTAAATATACATACACAAAAAAAATCATATTAATATATTTAAAGAAAAAAATGATGAAATATTTAATGAGAAATGTGTTTTTTGGTGAATTAAAAATTTTTACACGCAAAATTTTATATTTTTATCTACAATTTTTGGTTTATTTTTAGTTTCGCTGAGTGGCGCATTTATTTCTTGATAAAGATATGTCATTGTTATCTCAACCGGTAACGTTTTTATTGTTAACAATAATTTAGAAAAAAATGTCTGGGAAGTGGTTCCTGTTCTTTGATATCAGAACTAGATTACTCTAAGGGAAGTGCGTTTCTAGATTAGATTTTCAATTTTGTGTTTCAATGAATTTAAGGTTTTTTGAGGTTAGGGGGTGTGAAAAATTGAGTTCCTAGAAGTCTAGAATATCCTAGAAGTCGAAGACTAGTCGGAAAAATGAAACAAGTCTAGTCGACTACTTTCTCTAACTGACAATGATCATACTCACCTAAATGAACGTTCTCATGAGTATACTCAATTAATATAATTGAAGATGCTCAATTTTATGAGAATACTCTAGAATATGCCCCTTTTCCGTTCGGGTTTAAACATACTTACTCATTTCGCTGATGATAGAATTGTGATCAATGGCCTACTTCAGTTTAAAAATGGATTTTGGGGTCAAAACAGGCTTTTTTGAGCCATTTGTCTATTATACAAAACAGAAAGGTAGCCAAAAAGCTTTTGAGGGAAGGAATTCTAGCGATTTGATGAATTATTCGGAAATAGAGGGAGTTGAGCTGGTTTGACATCCAAGTACTAACCTCTATCTCTTTCCTGAATATGAAATACATCGTGAATCCTTTCTGATAAATTATTCATTAAGATATTTAGAAGGAAAAATAGTTAATCCATTGAGTTAAACCAGAAGGAGAAAAGCTAGAGTGGGTGATTGGAAAAATAACCGATCAGAGAGTATTTTAGCTATTTTTTGGATAGGGACCTTCTTGAATAGCAAAAATAGGTTAACCGATCAAAAAATCCATCCTAAGCTAGCGCGAATCTGGCTTGCTGTCGAATTCGGTTGAAATCCGGTAAAATTCCGGAGTTTTGCCGATTTGATGTCGGATTTCGGGTCGATTAACTGATTAGAGCTATTCATGTCTAGTTGCACAAAATCTAAGAAACAGTTCTTAGGATGCACATCAAAAACATCCAAAAAAGACCCCTAAACACCCCCCAGACCCAATTTAAAACATTAATTTATTGACACTAAAACACCACAGTATTATCTGCAGCATATCATTATCAAGAAAAAAGATTCAGCCTCACTCAGCCTTTTTTCAATCACTGTTTGGAACTTGAGTTGATTTATATAATTTTTCTTATAATCACATAAATGTGTTAAATGCATAACCTCAGGTTTTTTCTTATAATTTTGTTTTTTTGTTTTTAAATTGCGTTCCCTGTTTGTCAATTTTTTAATTTTTTACGATTTTTAATTATAATCCTATTTTTGATATAAAATTAGTTAATTCTTCCGCTAATCAGAAAATGTATTTGATGTAGCTTGGATGCGGGTTTATTTTTTTATTTTTTTTATCTGTTTTTAACCTTAAATTAATTTTGAAAATAATAAATAAATTGTTGTTGTTTTATTTGGAAAAAAAATGAGTTAGTTGAGAAATTAATAATTGTCTATTCTTAATTTATGGTGCTTTGCATTAGCGAATTATTAAGTTTTATTATTTTTTTATTTATTCTACTTTACTTTTTTTTTGTTGTAAATTTAATTGATAAAGAACTTCTATTTTAATACAAATTCCTTCAACTAATTATTAAAAAAAAAAAAAATAATTAAATTCCATCTCTTAAAAATGTTGTTTCCATTTTTTTTATTATACTCTAATCCAATTAATGTTTATATTTTATTTTCTTTTATGTCATCAATATACATGTTATGTATAATGGAAGGAAGGAAAGAAGGATTCTTATTTAAAAAAAAAGTTATGTTTTTATTTTTATTTTCTATTTTTATTCTGCTCTATATTAGAAAGAGAAAATTGTTATATAAACAAATTTATTCAAAAATCTAATAAAAATATTATTTTCACTAATTATAAAATTTATTGTCTTCATTTTACCTTTATTGCTTACAGATTTGACTTATTCCTAGAAGCTGCAATTGTTTGAAAACAATTTTCATTCATAAACATCGTTAAAAGCTTTTTTATTCAATGAAAGCTCAACGAAAGCTTTTTTACTCAATGAAAGCTTTTCATTCAATGAAAGCTCATCGAGAGAGCTTTCTTGAGAGCTTTTAGAACACTTTTTGAGAGAGTGAGAATCAAACTCTCACTGGAACGAGAATTCTCACAAGTAGTAATCGTTGGAAGTGATGTATTTAACAACGTGATTCTGCAAGACGTGAATCAGTTGTTTTGTAGAAACGGATATTGTAAGGACGTAAAGAAAAGAACCAGAATAAGGCTTAAAAAAATATGAATAATTTCGAGTGACGATAGAGAAAAAATGAAAAATTAAAGTGCTGCCTTACTGTCAATTACATTTGATCATTTAATTAGCATAAAATAAGGCACAACAATATAATAAATCTCAATTATATCAGCGAAAGTGAGAAAATTACAGGAAATGAATAATAAATTTATCACATCCATTTGGATTTCATTTATAAGCATGCTGACGCAAGGTGAATTTATGACTCGATTTTTCATGAATATTAAGAGAAAAAGAAGTGATAAAAAGGATTGTCCATAAAAAATTCGATGTCAAAAATTCTATCCAAAAAATAATGACTGGTTAAGGACGTAAAAAAATTTATTGTGTGCCATTATGAAGGAACTGTCAAGATTTCATTTTTACATGCATACATTGTTTGCGGAGGCAAAATTCACAAAATATTTATGGAAAATAATTCATCATGAATGGGGATGTTTGGATGTTAGGGTACTCTACTTTCTACTTACTTCGCTGACCGTATAGATCAATTGCGATCCATGGCCTCCCTCAGATGTCACCTGAATTGGGCTCTATTGCTAGCTTTCGTCTGCCAGTTTCCAATACCAAGTGCAATTCTGTCTCTATCGACAGCTTAATTCCAAGTGTTCTTTAATTGCATACGTGCTCTTTTAGTTGATGTCTGAAATGATTTAAATTGCAGATGATTAGTGCATTGTCATCTAATTGCTAGCTTTGTCGCTAAAGCCTTAGATTCATGTCCTAGTTCAGCTATTATGCACTTTTTAATACTACTTTGTCAAGAGTGTTCAATTAAAGAAACCTATTGTTGTTCATATCATTGAGATCCAGAGCTGCTCTCGATAGATTCGTTTCAAATAATTGTTTAAAGAGTGAAGGTGCCAGGCCTGTTCATCCAGTAGATCTACAGACTAAAGTTTGATTAGAACCATTTCTTTAATGATATTACGGCATGTAGCATTCAAAAAAAGGCTTTGAATGATTTCCTATTCCGAGTCTCGAACTTTTGATGCAGGGTCGGTATTGCAATAGTTAGGTACCAAAGTCATCACTTCAAAGCCAGCACCCCAAAACATCCAATCAGCCCCCAAAAAAATGAGGAGATGAAGAAAATACAAATTAATTTTTCTACATGACTCGTCTTCAGTGCTGTGGCACATGATGGAATTTAAAAAAAATACTCAAATTTTACTGCTTTTCATTATTCATGAAAGCGGAAACTTTTTTTTATTTGAGACGAGTAGGAACAAAGAAGATTTTAGAATGGAATGAAAGGGTTTCATCAAATGTCTTAATTTATGACTCAATGAATTAATAAGACCCAAAAAATGCAAAAGAATATTATTCATAAATATATTTGTTGCCTATTCAATATGCAACACGTGTTGCTTCCGCAGATTGGCTCAAATCAGTATTGAAGAGGTTTCTTTTGAATATTGTAAATTAAGAACCGATGTTATTCTTTATTTCACTTCCAAAAACCCCGATTTTGATTCGATTTATTTATTCATTTTTGTTTCATTTTTTTTTATTCTTCCCACTCAAAAATACTTAACATAATGGATATTTAATGTGCCGTCGATATAAATGCAAGGATTTGGAGAGAAATCAAATGTTGATATTGTGTGTGGGCATGCTGACAGATTATTTGAGAGATGTTTTGCAAATAGTGAAGACTTTAATGCATCAAAAATTTTCTTTCATAATGCAACGAAGAGGAAGATTCCTTATAGTACAGTTGAGATTGACTATAATTGCAAGTAAATAGACATGTGATGATTTTGAAAGGTTTGGTCAACTTTGATCTTAGGAATTGATAGTATTAAACTTAATAAGATCAAAATTATGTTTGTGAGTGAATTCGAGGAATTATATTAAGGATTGATTCTCAAATGTGAATTTTTAATCCTTTAAGTATGTATGAAATCTATGGAATTAATCTTTAATGAGAATTGTGTCTATACCATTCATTATGCTGCTCATATTAATCAGCTTTATGTAAATTTAAATTTAATTTCATTCATTTATTGTCGTAATGGCTTTTCATTGATAATAATGTGAAGAATTTCTAGAATATGCAGTTCAATACAATTTTGTAGCAATAAACTAAAGAAGTCTGCCAAAAACCGTTAAATTTTGAAATTATCTAAAACTTTTTTGAAGTTCAAATTTTGAACTTCATTCAAATGTAAACAATATCATCAAAATCAAAGTAATCATTGAATTTTTAGTGAAAATAAATTAGTTAAAGCAAGCTTTTGTTGTGATTTTACAGTTAAAATAGTGAATAAGAATCAATTGAGTATTAAATTAAATGGAAGCACTGAAATATTTTGGAATTTTCATTGTTTTCCACAATTCACAATCTTTTACTAAATTCCAAAAATATTTTCCACGCGAATAAATTTAAAAACCCTCAAAAACAATCTGCTACAAATTGTGTTAATTCCGATGGATCAATAAAAGCTTCAACAAAGTTGACCTACCTTACGTAAAACTCATTATAGAAAATTAAAAATAAGTTCGATACTTTTATTTTACTTGAAAGATTATTCAATCGTGGCTTACAATGTTATCATGACTACACCGAAAAGTGCATGGATGCGATGAATAAACGTCTTATAAATGGTGAAGTGGAACCAGCAAAAAACTTTTACTCAATGCTATGCAATGACAAAGAATTTAAAAAGGATTATCTGAACCATCGAGAATGCTTTCGGTACATTGAGAAGGTAAGGAATTGTTTTTTATTGTAAGGTGATTAATCTTCCTAGAATCTAGGCACTCAATTTGATTGCTTGTGTTGACAAAAAATTCAGTTAAATAGCATTAAAGCACAAGAGATGAACTTGAATCATCCACAAAATAAACAAGAAGATCAAATTCTTCATTGTTTTATTCTGTTGGAATTGAGCATTTTATTGTGGAAATGAATCTTGTTTCAAATTGGTAGAATTTACAGTCGTTTATATTTAAAGAGTTCCACATAATTCATCAAATATTCTTAATTTGTTTATTTCCCGCAATGTAAGCAACGATGTTGTTTATTTCTCGTAAAGACAATACACACAGTACAAGATAGATTGCAGAGGTGGTTTTAAGGAAAGGCTTGATTGCTTAACCTCACCTACTTCAATTTCTAATTTAAGATTTAAAGTTCAATTCTTGAAAATCCGGGAAATATCGAAGTTTTGTTGCTACAGAGAAACTTGGTCTTCCTGTAAAAAATACAGCACATGGCTACCCACGAAATCTTTACCTTCCTGTCGAAAGTACAGCACATGGCTACCCAAAGCTAAAGCTTGTATTGTGTATCGGATGTCATTGATGGAATTCACATTAACTGATGAAACTTGAGATGACAATTATATTCCTAAATGAACACAATTAAAGTTTAATTCTTCTTAGTAGGCTTGTTTAAAAGCTTAAATCCTCCTCAATTCGTGTGGATTAGATTAATGTTGATGATTTGCCAACAAAAACAAAGTATTCATTCTGTGTGGATTAGATTATTATTTTGATACAAAAATTTTGTTTTAAATTTTAAAAAAATTAATTAAAAATTATGTAGTATGTCACCACATAACTGATTTAATAATTTCAGCCACAATTTTAGAAGTTGAAGATTTCTAAAAATTTTGGTAAAGCTAAACTAAAGATTTCAAAAATTTAGCCAAATTCATTTTAACGACCATTACCAATTAAAAATGTTGGTAGTGATTATGATCATAGTGTTGATTATGCTTTCTTTCTATTGGGATTTCCCAGAGAATTCCGAAAAATCCCGTAACCCCGAAAATTCTAATCCCGATCCCAAAAATCTAACGAAATTGGGATTTTGAGAAATTTTTCGACATTAACTTGTCTTTTACTAGTACTTTTACCACATTTTTGTTTGCTTGAAATGATTCATTGAGCCCTAAAATTTTTAATAAAACAGTAAGTATTCTATTTGTGCTGGAATCTGACCAAAAACGTGTTATTTTTCCTTAATTATCAATATCAAAAGAATACTTTTTTTTTAATGTATTCATTCTGATGAAAATGAGAATCCAACGAACAATTTCTTGACATTTTGATAAAAACGACAATACATTTAATTACCATTTTATCCACCCTAACTGCTATTCCATAAATATAACTTTGTTCTTTTTTTTGTCCATCCACATAATGCTAATTGAAGAAGTTTAAGAAATTCTTTGAAGGACGTCATGAAGCTTGGTGGTAATATAAATCTTGGAATAAATTAGGGACGGTTCACTTATTATGCTATACTTAGAATAACGGACTTTTTTCAAAGATGATCAATGGCATTCTTGGAATTCCTATTGCTTACTTCAATGGTGGGCAATCTTTTATTGTTCGTGGAACACCTTGGAGATAAGCCTCGACTGAAATGTGCCGCGGCGCACAGGTTGTGCACCACAGACTTATAGGCTTTACCCCCTCTCATCTGAATGTAAACAGTCCCTTACCTAATTTTAATCATTTCAAATTTGACTCAACAAGTGACAGCAATCATGTTCAAGATGAGTCAACACGAGTTTCCTTTATTTCATTTCCATGAAATTTTGCGTTTTAAAACCATCAAGTCAATCAAAATGAAGACTCGAATGTTAATATTAATGCTTTTAATATACTGAGTAGGGATTTATAGGATAATATAAAATTATATTGTCTAATCCAGAGCTCGAAGTTGATTCTAAGAAACCCCCACCCCGTATAAGTGTCAAACGACACCCTTGTCAAAACACATAGAATCAATATTCAGGACAAGTTGTCCCAGAATCCTCAAAATCCATATTTACATCCCACACTTAATAACAGAATTTGTATGAAAATTTCTAAGAATCTAACAATTGCCTGCTTTGAAGTCAACCTCCCCATTCCACCTTCAATTATAGAATATCACACAAAACACCAACAACTCCTTAATGTCCAATGAATTTTAAAATAGATATTTAAACGCTGTGAAAAGGGATTTAATTTTACGCTCGAGTCACTTTTTGAACCACAAGAAATTCACCCTCGAGATTATTAAAAATATTTCGTAAAATTAATGTTCCTTCATTTTCAATTTAATTTTCGTATTTCCACTCTTTTTTTATTATAAATCATAAAATAATGCGTCTTAAAGGTGAAAAATATAAAATTGTGTTTTTGGCGCCAAAGAATGCCTTGCGGTTTTAAAACCAAATCATTCTTTATGAAATTCTAAATACAGTCGTATGGAGATTTTAGCAGGAAGGTATTAAGGGTCAATTGTAGTAGGTGGCTCCACCTTGAGTGGTATTGAATTGGAACTGAAAGGAGGAACACATGATTCCAGATCTTTGCCTTAATTTCACAATTTTCTGGAATTTTTAAGAAAGAATCCCGAGCAGTACAATGCATTTCAAGCCAAAATCCGCTTACTTGAACTCGACAAGACAACCTCACAGTCTTACCGTTGATACGGTGGTGGAGCTGTGCCCTAACAAACACATTGAGCTGCTTGTGGATTCTTTAGTCAATTTTCCATCACATGCCGGACATTTCAACCAATCCTCCCCTCACCAGATGCACCCCTGAAGCTAAAGCTTTAGTTCCACACAAATCTGGAAAACAACATCTTGTGTTTGTGATATAGTAAATCATTTCCAAACGAATGAAATCATAAGACGTAATAATTTTCAATCATGAATGCTTATCATGCAGCTTGCATCAAATTATATGATGAACATGAATCGTAAACAATATTAAGAACTTTTCTTTTATTTTCTTAGAAAATGGATAAAGTTCAAAATTTTAGTGCCTCCTTAAGAAGAAAACTTTTTTTTCCTCAATGGTTAAGCTCTCACAGAGAATTGTTTGCGGATATGAAAATAAAAGTAGCAAAAAAAGAAGAAAATTGATTTCATTTATAAAGAAATGAATGTGAACCTTTTTTCGAGCATCACAGCAACAGCTGATGAAAAAAATTTAATGCGATAAAATGATACGTAAGTCCTTGTGAGTTTGGCAAGGGGTGTAGGCAGATGGGAGCGGGAAAGATGAAGGTAATGTGGTGTGAAAACATTTTGTATTGATCGCAAACTTCCTGGTGGGAGTGGCCTGGGACCTTTTCACGAACAAACGTACAAAATTGAGGAATTTATTCCAAAAATGGAGGGAAAATGGGAAGAGTGGGTCGTGTTCGGTAGTTAGCTCCTAACATCCCTTCCTCCTTGACTACGGTATGTGTGTGTATACACAATACCTAAGGATATTTTCGCGCTGCCTACCGAGTCAATTGAATGAATTCATAACAATAATATGATGTAAATAATGGCATTAAAGCTCGATACAAAATTAATTTCAATTTGTTCAATTTAACAATTGAATGTTGTGTACATATTGTGCTTTTTCTATCAAAATGTAATTTACAATCTTTTTCACATTTTTCTTGACAAAATATGCTTATTTCTATTTTTTTCTTCCTATTTTTCATCCACGCGCCTTAACACACGTCTACATGTTTATGAATTGTTATCCGTACACAATGAAAGGATTTCGAGGAATGTACAGCACATTATCAAAATGTTATAGAAAATGAATTTAAGCGGATAGAGAGGGAGAAGAAGAGCAACATCAATGTTCAATACATGCAATTTTGCTGGTAAGTTAATAAGCTTGTTGTATATGTCAGGCTGTGGAGAGTTGGAATCTGGGCTCGAAGTCGACTCAGATGAATGGAGTCGAGTCGACTTCGAGCTCTGGTTGGAATAATTTCAAATAAAACCGTTAAAATTGAATATTTTGAAATTTTTGAAATCACAAAAAAATTCAAATAATTTTTGACCGTTAAATTTTTTTGTCAAAATTTGATCATCAATTGCATTAATTCTGTCAACAGCATTTAATGTCAATCATCATTTGAGTTCAACCTACTTAATTCTAAGTTGCCAAAGCCTGAATAATCCCTTCATGCCTTTTTTTGGATCCCAAACCATTTATTTAAGGCTCAATGAACTTAAATGATACTGCTTCTGTGATTTGACTTTAAAAGCAGACAAAAAAAGCACAGAAATATTTCATTTTTATCGCTTCCATTCATAAAACACATAATCTACTTGATTACATATCATGCATACCTAATAATAACTTTTGATTAATTTTGTATTCCTTCCCTATTCATGCTACATTGTGCGTTTGCCTTTTTTTCGCACATATTTTATGTCAACAACAACAACAACAAATAAACATGATGTCAGTGCTCGTTACTCATATGAAAATTGTGTATATAACAGCGCCTGGTCTAAATGTAATGCAAAATCAGCAAAATTCACAAAAAGTATTGTTGAATTACTTTCGAGTGAGCGTCAATTTAAAAATTGTGCAAAAATTGAGAAAAGTCTTTGTTCGGATGCGACGAGTAGCTTCCACGGATTCACTATGATAATGTATCTCTTATGTTCATCTTCTATTCTTAATGGTTTGTTACTGATAAGACAACTCTAATTTATGTTAAAATGCTGAATGTAAAATGTAATAAAATTTATTATCATATAGCACGTACCAACATACATCCACAAGCTCGATTAGTGGTTAATTTAATATTAAATTCAGACAAAGACGCGGGTTGTTCATAAATGACGTTATTTAGAAATTGAAGGCTACTTTCTAAGGAAGGTCAATAAAACAGTCAATTGATTACATGCTTTTACCCGCGGATTGGACTAGCTTCAATCTAGGCACATCCCTTACAACTGTTTATTTACTAAAACGGTATCCAAGTGACTAATAAGTGACCTTCGTTGCTGCGTAAGTTATTGGATGATAAGAGGCTTATATCGGTCACTTGGATGTCTCTTGGAATCTACTGTCAAGTGAATTGCCTGATTCTCCTTATTCTGTCCGCTTGGCTGTAATGTATATAGCATTTGAGTACGAGTTTATTGGGAAACAAGCTGAATTATGTCCTTAACTGCTCCAGTTTTATGTTTTCTTTAGTAATTCTTGGGAAATAAATTCAAAATTGCTGGAATTGCTGAAAGACTTCAAGAACTAGTTTTAAGAATCCGTAATGAAGTTTTGTTCATTTGTGTAGTGTCAATGTCCTAACAGACAAAGAGAATGATTTTATGGTACATCAAACCCACTACGATACTTAAATGCGGTCTATTTTCCTGTAAGAGGCCGAAAACTACTTTAAATCATGTCAATGACCAAACTCTTTATCAAACCTTTAAGATGATTGCATAGCCAATTTCTGAAAACAGGACGTCATTTATGAATGAACCCAACAGCAAATTTCACGCTTTTGTAGAAAGAAAACAAAGTAAAAGTTTTATCTTTTTCTAGCTAATAGCAATAGAAAGGATGTTAAATAGCAATTCCTCTTGTTTTATCTAATTCCTAACACCATTCTGCATCTGTTTAAATTACTGTCAAGAAACAACATTTCTCATTAATCCGTTTTCATTAAGTAATTTATTCTCTAAAGAATAAATACCGTGAAATGAATATTTATGGAGGAAATAAGAAGTAAGAATGAGAAAATTGTCAGAAGCAAATTATATTGTAATAGAATTTTACGACTTAAAGATTTTCTGGCTGCTGACATAATAAGTCTTGGAATGAAAAGGCAAGGTGTTAAAATATCCAATTTTTACAAAATTTAAAGGAAGTCAAAGAGAAAAGTTTTGGCACTAAAATGTTATTGCTTAATTTTCAACACAGTGTGATCTGAGATAAAATAATAATAATAATAATAATTAAAATTGATTAAAATAAGGAAGAAGAGTTCCAACAATGAAAGGAGCTTCAGGCACTATTATCAAGATTGTATAGAGAATTTATTGAACCATAAGAAATAATCACATGCTTTTGTAGACAAAAACTTGTTAAATTAATTTTCAAATTTCTAAAACTAGTCATTAATAGCCATAAAAAGACATACAACAAGGTCACTATTCAATCCTAAACAAATAATAACATTAGCACGTGGTCGAATTACACACAACATTAATTTCACATTCCGATTAGATACATTCACGTTTTTTTGATACATCCGACGCATTTGTCTCTTAAAGCATGCCTTGTTCTTGATTACATTAACATTATTTGCTTTAGGTGGGGGAATTTTTTATGTCAAGGTATAATGAATTTATGCTGATGATAAATATATTACTTTCATGAGCGTAGGACATTTAGAACAATTAAAGAATTGGATAAAAATTTGGTAAAGCCAAAAATTTTTTGAGGTAGGAAATGAGGTGGAAAAGTTGCATTAAACACCAAACTTTAGGGACAAAATTTGGATTTATGGCAATATCCAAGGAAATTCAAGAATCTTGTCCAACTTCTTGTTCGTCTATCCACTTAGCTCCAGATGACCACAATTACATAGTTATATTCATTTGCTTATTACCCAAACATGCAATGAGCATGCTTTCATGGTACAGACATTCCACTAAGATTCCTAAAAACAGCCTGCTTGCCTGTTAGGGTTACTACACCAGTCTCCATCTTATGATGGAATGGCTCTTCATCTTATGATGAAAGAATACCAGCTCAACGTAGGGACAGAGAATTTCTACAAACTAGGTGACAGAACCCAGAACATAGTCAGATGGAAAGCCTTTTGCTGTAAGATAAGCTCCACAAAGAACATGGATACAGTGAGTAATTAAGAAAGTCTGCTAAATACGACGAATATCAGATTCTAATATTTTACGACACCACATCTTGAAATATACTTTTTGGGCTAATAAATTTGAATAATTAAGCCCCATTAATTACAGTTAATTAAGACAAATAATTTCATATAATTTAAATTGATTACGCTAGTTTTGCCAACATTAAGAAAATTTCCTTTTCCTCATCTATTTCCCAGAAAAAAAAGCTATTCCAAACTGATCAAACCCGTATCTTATAAGAACAAAGAAAAGTCAGCAAATTGTAAAATAATTCTAGAATCATTTCAATCAATTGATTTTACAATAATAGAAAGTTCCTGAATCCTTCCATCCGGATCACATTTCAATTACATTAAATCAAAGACTTAAATAAAGAAATAAAATGGACATCAATATTTTTTTACATTTACTTTAATCCCATTTTTCCATTTCATTTGACATATAATACACTTTTAGCCTTTCGTAACTTATTTTCTGATATTTGATTCCTTTGGGTGCTTCTTTTTTCATTTTTCAAAGTTCATGTTTTAAAGATACGACCATAAAATTAAAACGAGCACTGAGGCATTATTCAATATCAATCATCTTTTAGTAATGGAAGTGGCTATAAACTTTAATACAATCTACGCATTAAGATCCGAAACGAAGATGTGAGTGAAATACGGAATGAAGACTTTGTGCTGACAATTCATTTTTCATTCGATCAAGGTCTATCCTAAAAGTTTTGTAGAGCATTTATTCAGATATAAGACAGTTTTTAGGTCTGTCTGGCTGTTTGTTAAATCTGGGCTGTTTGTTGAAGCTGCTTTAAAACGCAGAGTATCGCCTTGAAGAGCACTAGGGTACCGCTACGTCACTGTATCAAAACAAAACCACAAATTGTCCTGACGACTACGTGATGGCTGATTTTGGATCATTTTATCAAGTGGCAACCCAGCCAAGTGATGGTTAATTGGCGAATCTGGTCGTTCTTCTAGGTATAAGCTGCAGTCTCGGTACCGTGATGTCAACGTTTAGATGTGTGTCAATCAGTAATGTACAACTGAATTAATCGTGCCCTTTTGGACTTAGAAGTGCTTAATTCTTAAAATGGTGACTTTCATGCCTCGTCCCTGGCCATTGAGGATCTTACAATCATTAAATGTGCGCTTTCAGAACACAACCTTTCAATCTTCATCACTTTATCCTTCGAATCCAAAAAAGTTTCATTTCTGTTGCTTTTGATCCCTAAACATCTCAGTGTGAAATCTCTTAATTTCATGTTTGAATAGCTTTATATCTCTGGAAACTGTCGAATGAATAATGTTAATAATCCATGATTATTCCTACAAAATTTTCCTTTTAATTACTCTTGAGTCTCAGTTGATAATTAAAGGAATTAACTTTTGTGGAGAATTGAATATTTAATTGAATGTGCCTCAAAAGCTTTCAATCCTCCAAACGCACGAGTTTGTTCCTTAATTAGTTCATTAATTAACCAATACTTTAATGTTTTGACAAGGATTTGCCTCATATCTCATTATTACTAGCTTATTCTGCTGTTGCGAAGGCATTTCATTAATAAAAACAATACAATTCAGCATCATATCTTCCTGAAAGGCACTTCAACTTGAGATATGATTCTTATTTAAGAAATTCTACATCTGTGCTGTAGGAAGTAATAAATTCATTTGATGAGAATTGATAGCTTATGTTTATGACACTTAGTGGTAGAATGGGAACTTCCTATAGCTTAAAAATACCCAAAATAAAATTCCAAAATGAAAATTTTTGATGAAATTCAAAAATTTTGGAATTTAATTTTAATTAGAATAAGTTTTTGTTTTATTTCCATTGATGTGGCATCTAACACGAAGTTTGTGAAGCTTCAAAAATAGCGGATGATATTCAAAACTTTATCTAAATTCCTCGAAATTCTCTTTGTTTTCACTAATTCCTTCATACCACCGCGAGTCAATAAATTCCTCAAATTTTTAACATCCACTAAATATACATTGGTGCTAACGGAACTACTTATTTTTACCTCAACACTCCTACATACTTGATCAAATTAATTTATATTATCTAAATAAAGAAAGTATAGAAAATGCTCAAATTTGAGTGAACTCCAACGCATTTTTTTCTCTCTTTTCAAACTAGTCAAATTGTTAGCTTATAAAGTCAGAATTTCTATTATTAGAATTGTTCATTGATGACGTATTGAAATTTCATGTTATTGCAATCTGGATATTGTCCTAGCCTCGGGCAATATTTGAGCCAGATTCTGTGAAATTCTTCAAATGACAATGATTTAAATCAGTGATGGACATCTTATGTGCCGAGAAATATTTTCACGACTGAGGTGTATCCACCACTGATTCTAAATCAAAGCTTGAGTTGTGTCGGACCCTTCTTTATTTGTATCACTCGTCAAGCTTGGAGCCAAAACTATTTAGACACAGATGATATCATAATTTGATGAGACAGGTCCAATTATATCTAGTTGCTCGATCGACACAAGTTAAAGCAGCCACATGGTATTCAAGTGGCAATTTTTAAAGCAGTTAACATAACCAATTGGACAACATAGAGCAACCACTTGGCTGTTTTGAATGTGTTGATCAAGTTGCTATCTGGATCGTAAGACAGCGGAGTGTCCGAATAACACATCGCGTTTGGTAGGGCACCGTTGCGTTGCCGTATTGACGATACTATGGAAAGTTGTTCTGACAACGAAACATGTGGTTCGCCATATTGTGCTGCTCGAGGTGACTAGTAAGTTTTGGTAGCCATGAAGTTGTTTGTACTTGCACCATAACAATAAACGTCCGAAATGAACAATAATTATATAGAAATTCAATCCATATTTTCTAATTATAGACAAACTGTAAATAAAGCAAAAATTTCTTATAAAAAGTGCGTTTAAATAAAATTATAAAGATCTTTATGGAACAAAAAATGAATTGTGTACCAAAAAATTTAATGGAAATAAAATTATGTTAACATAAAAATGATATGAAAGAGTAAAAGATAATTTAAATAAATGAGCGTAGGATGCTACGAAATTTTTTAAAAATGAGTTATTATAGACATAAGATTGTAACAAAATTGACATATATACTTTTTTACATTTTATAAATTGGCGAAAATATTTTGTGTAAATATGAAAAAAAATTATCAAATAGAAATTCTATCCGTATATTAAGCATCTCCTCCTTTTTCCATTTATATTCATGTCGCATACTTAATTTAGATCAGTGGTGGACAACCTGTGTGCCAAGACACACTTAAAACTTCGAATGTCATGAATCACATGTCCTGTGCGTTGTCGGTCAAGGCTTAACACTAAGGTGTGCTGCAAATAACAAAAGGTTGCCCACCACTGATTTAGATTATAAAAAAAGTTCCTTACATTTTAAGCAGCAAGAACAAAAAAAGAAAAATTTCCCACAAAGTCACGTGCTTGTTTTTATCTTTTGTTGGCTTTCAATAACTTCATAATGGGATCTTTATTATCAAAATGTTTAGATTAAATAGAACAGAGAATATAAAAGCGATTGTACAGAAAGTTTAAAACAAAGAAAATATTTTTATGTTAAAAAGTATTTAAAAAAATGAGAATAAAATTTGTCGACAAAAAATTAATTAAAGCTTTTGTTTTAATCTTTAAGTAGGGGAAGGTTTGTCAATTAAGTCACGCTTAGAGGTGGACGGGTGGGGATGCGATTTTGTTACAGAGTACAAATTCTGATTCATGGTTTTGCTTCGAAGCGTTACGGTGGACTATGCAGTGTTACGTCATTTTGTAGATGACAAAAGATCATGAAGACGGCCAAAGATTTTTTGGAAAGTAAGCTGTAGATAGAGACTATGCAGCACTTGGAATTGGTAAGAGCAGTCTGCGATAGAACCAGCTTTAGATTTCTCCAGATATATCCCATGAATCAAAGCTAATCTGTATGTTCAGCGAAGTAAGTAAGTATGTTCGTCACTTCCGAACAACCCCCAACAGAAGTAATTTGTAACAAAAATATTGGTTTAGGAGAAACTTTCAGCTATCACACCTTAGAGAGTAATTTACCCAGCTTAATTCACTTAAGTGAGCACGAAATCATCAACAGAATTTTACGGATTTCATCACACAACTCGTCCGACTTTATACAAATTGAGAAGCTAATTAGAAAAGGATGGTCATGCTTCTGAGTATGGTTTTGAGAATATTTTCCGAAAATCCCTTTAATTGGTTTGTTTTCATATTGCATTACTGTTTCTATGACAATAAAATTGTTTATTTTCATCAAAATGATCTGAATGTTAAAGCCCATGGGTGATCCTTAAAATGTTTTAAAAATAATATGATATGTTTTTAAATAAGTATTGAATTTAATTTACAGAGTTAATGTATTGTTTATTAGGGTCTATAAGAGTTTACATTTTCAGGATCAAAATGTACTGAATCAGTTCAATTGCGACTAGACATAGAGCTAAGTGACAGGCATTTGACGAAAATAATCGAATTTGTCAACTGTAACAGAACATGTGTCCTTCGGGAATACGTTACAAGGTTGCTGAGTTGGATAAGGAATTGCTCCAGAATAAGAAGCATCTTATTCTAAAACTTCCACGTGTTTTTAGGACTTCACTTATTGTAAATGAACAAATAGTCCTACACGATAACATGAAAGCTTCTCGTTGCATATTCATTTGCTTAAACCCACAGATTAATTGTTTACAAATGATATTAATAAAGTTCATTCATTAAGTAAGCATTGAAAAATGTTTTTGAATCATAAGATTCTTAAGAAATTTTCAGATTTTTCTGCTAAATAGCATTAAGTGCTTCAATACATTTACTCAGAAGGTTGTGACTTATTTCAACTATTTTTCTACAGTTTTGATACATTGACATAAAGACATCCTACACAAAAATCACTACAACTCCCAGAAACTTGACATATAAGCAAGAAGTTACCATTCACAAAAATAGTAAATTACGCTTCAGTTCCTTCAGCAAACATTGGATTTAATATGGTCTGTATCAATCTATTTTTATATGACATAGAAGAAATAATTTTTCAGCTGCTTGCATGCATACTTTATTGAATCACCTACCTTTTACTTAAATGAAGGACTTAGTCATTGATGACGTCTGCATGCAATATAACACATGGACGTCAATTTCATGTAAATGACAATTTTGTAAAGGTTAAATTCCAAATCAGCATGACTAATGCTAAATCCATAGACGTGACTTATGAACTCCTTATTTTTAAATTCCAATTATTTATGATCTTCTGAGAACAGGTCACTCTTCAGCACGTGTAAATCTCAAATACTCACAGCTATTTTTTATTATCATATCCAAACGTAGACATAGCAGAAATAAATATCATGTGGATGTTCTTACATCAAAGTCTCAAATACCTAAATATCTAAATTTATATTAAGCATAAGAAATATTTAATATTCTTCTTCTTTCCTTACTTTATACGTAAGATTACCGTCTTATGTACAGACTTTTTCCCTAAAACCTAATTTAATTCCAGATTTACCGAAGCACAAATGAGAAAATTAAATAAGAATCATAAGATAATATTAAAGGAATTTACCGAGAATCTTCAAGGGAACGTACGGAAATTGCGTAATTTTAGCATTTTTTGACTTCCTATAGTAAAGTTTTGAGACAAAATCATGAGCCAAAATGTTCACTCCGTAGCAAAATGAGATGGAGGGTCCTCATCCTCACACGTAGGTAGTTACGTAATATCCGAACATTCCTAAAAGCAAAGAATTTTTTTTGAGAGATAATTTACAAATTCTTTGAATTCCTTCCTGCCGCTTTCAAATATTAATTTGTTTTATTTTTGTCAATATTACGACATTAAATTATATTTATAAAATAAACTCATTTGCTGGTTTGTAATAACTTCGGGCTGGATTATAAGAATGCTTTTATGAATCTGAAGACTTCCTTCTAATCTCTTCGTTGTCCTCATTTCTGTAATAAGTTTGTGCAAATTCTCAAAGCACAAAAATACATTATAACCGGTTAAAAGCAACCTAATGTCCAGCTGCAACCTAATATTTTACAAATTTAGAACTCTTAGGATTCCTTTTTGGGATTATATGTCACATAATGTATAATTCACAGCAAGTGACGTACTGAATATGACGTATATATTCTTTGCACATCTTAAACAGTTAAATTCGACATCAAAAAGCTTCTCAGAAGTATAAAAGTGACGTAAAATAAATTTTGACTTGATATTATACTTTTAGTCAAATATTTAAAGAACCTAGCTCTAAAAATGAATTTAAGCCTTCCCAGAATAGCAAAGATTGGTTAGTCCGGATGTATGCTTGCGTGGCTCTGACTTGGTGCTGGATTTGATTTAAATCTGACATCATGCTTAGGTCACGCCTGTCTCGAGCTAGAATAAATTGATCAACTTGTGCTATTCGGGTTCATCCTCAAAACTGCCTCTCAACTTCCTCCAGAAATATATTCGATTCCCTTCATCATTGATAAAAAAGATACTTACTCATAATTTAAATAAAACAAAGACAGCAAAAAATTCACAAGTAAAACTGATGACAGCGCATTTTCCCATTGAGTATTGAGGAAGTGATAATTCCAAGGATTTTGCAATGAAACGAGAAAGTTTTTACAATACAAATAAGTTCAATAGAGTAAGTTTATAGATTCTTTAGAAATTGCTATGTAAATATAAAGAAACGGGAACAGAATAATGGGAATCTTTCAACAGTTTTCTACTCAACATGAGTGCTAAAGTATTCTTTTAAAGTTTTTGAATTATTTGATAAGGAATATAAATTTTATGAATTTTTCATTTAATTATGATTAATGATTATTAATTTCATAGGAATTCTCTATTGAGGAGGAAAATCATATGTGAAATTAAGATGTCGGAGATCATTTAGACAGTAAACTAACTCACATCTCCAAACCATTATTCATATGCTTTATTTGATAAAATGATTGAAAAAGGTTCCTTAAATGTTTCATTGCTACATCTTTAATCATTTTTGAGCTGATTTACTAATTTTTTGTCCGATATATCTTAATTTCAGACTTCAAAAATCAAGACAACCATAAATTTTAATCTCTTCGAATGAAAATATTCGATGATCTAGAAATTCAAGAAATCCTTTGGGGTTTTAACCTTTAAACTTTTATTTTAAAAAATGCTGAAAAAATATCAACTGTCATTCAATATTCAAATTGTATTTGCAACTTAAATTAGTTGATTTTCCCCTTTTATAGTTTTAGGCCCTTTCATATAAACATTTTTGCTTTTGAACTCCAAAGAATAAACATCATTGTGAATCATTAAATCCATTTGTAAGTTATTTAATTAAAGAGTTAACTCCAATTAAATTGAATTTTTCATGGCTTTACCTTTGTTATTGTAAAATGCATTTCCATCCCATATTAATGTAGACAATCGTAGAATTTCTGAGAATTCAGAAAATGAATTTTTTCGAGAATTTTGTTTATTTTGTAAGGTTTTATATGTTCGAGAATCCTCGTAAGACGTTGAAACCAAAGATAAATTTCTATTCTTAAAAAATTCATGACTGATGCTTTAACAAAAGCTGTTTCTACTGTAAAATACCATCCGTTAATGTGTTTCTTAAAAAAATGAAATTTTATCTCTAATTTATTGCTAAAGGTTAAAAGCTTCAAAGAATAAGGCAGTACTTTATGAAAAATTAAGATAAATAAACATCATCAAATTTTGTTGCCAATATTTCATGAAAATTTACTCTACAAAAAGCACAAGGAACAGAACAAATGCGTAGAAATTAATCTAGGTAGCTACTTCATTATGTGTGCCTTACACAGTCGATAACCAAAAAAGCCTTCATTAAATATTTATGCGAATTTCTCTTTTTTATTGGTTTATTTTGCTCTCATGTCAGTCAATGTACAAGAATACAGCAAAAAGTGAGATTCTAAAATCAACAAATCTGAACATGCTTGTGTGTTCATAGGAATAAAAATATATATATTGGCTTATAAGGTTGGAAGAAAAAATTTCGCATATGAAATCATGTGGAGGATTTCGTTATCCTTACAAATTATTTATTTCGATAACATTACCTACATGATATGCAATAGAAACGAAGAAAAGGTTTCATTTTAGAATTTCTACAAGAAAAGGAATCATACATTTTTATAGAAATTGTACGCAAATTTTTTATAAGAAATAATGATGATGTTTGTTGTATCTGTTGGCATTATTTGAAGACTTTTTCGCATTATAAAAGGATTTCTGGGAAGTTTTGAATATATTTTAAAGTTGTGGGTTACTTTAAGAAGTTGATATTATGATCGACAGGCAGTCTCTAACCAACATAAGGGTGAAAATAAGGATTTGGAAATTTGAGTAATTTTCAATCTCTAATCTAGAGATTTATGGAATTAGGAAGTTTAGTACTTTATTGTCCGAGTGATACCAATGAAGAAGGGTTCACACCCAATGGAAGCAGTCGCCTCCAAATGGATGGTCAAATGGAAGCCTGAATGACAACTAAATTGTTGATCTGGCAGAAGAAGTATAACTCTAATTAACGCATTCCGAGTGGGACTAGTCCTACGATTTTGAGTTGCATGCTCCTATCACTGAACTATCTGGGGTTACTCGACTATATGGCAAAGTGCCATTACTACTGAGATGAGTTACTTATTAGAATATCCTCGTTACTCCTGCACTCTAAATGATTTACCGTTTGAAGCTCCTTAAAAGAACTTTAAAAGCTTCTATATTGTGTCTTAAAAGCTTCATGGCAGAGCCTTCTTCATCTGTGTTACTCGGATTGTCTGAGTAATGTGGTGCCTTCCTTGAAATTAACATTATTTGATAAATATCACATATAATGCTTGCTCTAAGAAATATTTCCATAACTATATCTAATTTTTAATCCAAATTCTGATAATATCCCTGATTTCTTCAATTGTTACATGAATATCCTTACCTGTCAACAGAGATTTTTATTGAAAAACTTTTATAGCTATTAAGTTAGGCATTGACCCGAAAAAATATTGAAATATTATTATAATTCCTTTTGTTAAACATTACCCTTATATAAAATTAATGTTCAACAAATGCTTTGATCCTTTAAGAGTCTGCAATTGTATGGGTTTGTAGCAAAGAAATAAGGGATAATGACGTTATTCAATAAATATCACTTATGCATATGAAAAATATTGTAAGCAACTAAAATAATCTTTTAACAAAAGAAACCAAAAAAATGTTAACAGAATTGTTGCCAACAGCTATTTTCGTTGTCATAGCTGAGATTAAAAACCATTGAAAAATAAAACAATTGAAAAATTTTTGAACTCAATATTAAGAAATCGTACTTGTGGATTTAATTTTATTTTTTTAAAATTCAATTTGACGACGCTAAGGATGTCTATAAATACGTCTATGTAGCAAGATTTAAATGTATGTAAAGACTCATTTCCGTTGAATTTTCTGAACACATGTTCAGGTTTTAAAAATATTTTTTTTTTTACATGAATGTCTAGATGAATGGCAAGACAAGCGGAAGGGGGAGGTTAAACCCTTGCCCTTCTGTTCAATCTGATTGATTTTGAAGTACAGGCTTGCTGCCTTGGATAAAATACAGTCGAATCCTATTTTTAAGAAATATATTCCAAAATTTATTTTTCTGTTAAAGGAAGTCTTTTATCTAATTCTTGGATAGCAGTAGCAAGTCGCCCATTACTCTTCTTCACCTGACTAAGATCTCAATAAGAAGTAATTCACAAATGATGTTTAACATTTAGAATGCCAATGCTGGGACAGAAACACTAGGTTGTTACATCGTTTTTGGTTAGAATCCTCAAGGGAAAATACGTCATGGAGCTCCAAAAGGTGCTCATGGCACTGAGCAATGATGAAAGAATGTCAGCTCAACGTACGGACGGAGAATTAGTTCAAACTAGTCTGCAACATAGTCAGATGGAAAGCATTTTGTTGTAACCTAAGTTCCACATATAAGCATGGTTACAGCTGTAGCAGGAGCTGCCTAACAAATGGTAAGAGCTCCTGCTTTCTGATAAACTTCATTTAAGAAAGACTCTCAAGTTCTTTTAACAATATGTAAAATTAAGCTGATAGTAAATCCACATTGAATGGTGAGAAGTAAGTATAAAATTTCATTTCATTCATAAAAGTAGAATTTGTTGTTATAGATATTTTTGGATATCCTTTAATCTCTTGCCAAAGTTTTCCATTTCACTGAATTCAGCTTTTGATGTATGCAGAAAAGGGACGTGTCTGTAAGCCTGTATTACTGACGTAAAATGGATTTTTCTAAGAAAATGGAAAGCTTGGAAGGTTAAGGATGCTAAATTTATATTTTTCAACTTAAGTGCTGTAATGACAAAATTCATAACTTTGTAATAAATGATCTAGAAGTAGAGCTGATGCTGATTTTTATAAGAATTTAATTGAAAAACTTAATTTGCAGTTCTTTTTCGTCGCAAATAAAATGACCTGAATGTTTTTGAATAAGCGTGTCAAGATGTCATACTTCGCAATTTATGAACAGAAAGGAAAGCATTAGAAACGTAATTAATGACAGAAAGGTTGAAGTAGGATCAAAATTAGTCAACATTATTATCCTTTAAAAGTGAATCTGAATATTTATGATGTATCAACTGCAGACTAAGCCAGTGTTGCAAGATTGATGCGTAAATTGTTAATCCACGAGACATTTCAGAGCTTTCAAGTCTTGTGGATCATCAAAGAAGTTCTTTTGAAATATCATTTGATAATTACTTGATTGTGTTAATGCCTGAAAGGTAGGAACGACGTCATTTAAAAAATGATTGCAATTTCTCTTAAAGCAGCACATTTAAAAAATAATCAGCATAATTACTTTACAGCAAGCACAATATTTTTCTAATTAAAAGTTCAAATATGGAAATTTTTCAAATCTGTGACAGATTCTTCCTCATTTGTGTCACTTGGGACAGGAATACATACATAATATTAATTAACATATTAAAGCACAGTATCCTTTACTGGATATTACTCTGGTTTAAATAAATGTCCAAAATTTGATGATTGAGGGAAGATTCGGGTTGTCAATCATGATTGGCTGTTCAATATCAAAAAACTGCGAATATAAGTTTTGAAGGAAATGAGAAAAGGGGTAGGAGAAATATTATTTTTATGACAGACGTCAATTGAGAATTCCATTTCCTTATCATTTTTGTAGTTATTTTTCTGGGGAAATAAATCATCTTGTTCGGTTATTTAGCGTTTAATAAACTATAATGTGGTGTTTTGGTTATGAAAATAAGAGGAACTCACAGATATCTAGCGATCCGAATGGAGAAACTGCCTTTATACCAAATGGATGTCACCATCATCGCGAAGATGGCTTTTTAAGCCATTTGGTATAAAAGCTTCACATCAATGACAGAACGTTCAAATGAACTGAAAATCTTGTGAATGTATGATTAAATCAATCTTATTTAAGCTCCTGTGTTTATATTAAATATTCTCTTCAAGTCAACAACTGTGCTTTAATCGTACATTAACCTACGAATCGAAAGCTTGAGATCAATATTTACCATTTTGGAAAAAGATGAATCTTCATAGACTCAATTCATGGAAACCATTTGTTGTTTCATTCTTTGTCAGAAATTCGTTAGAATTATCACAGAATCTAAACCTTTTCTAATCGAAAGTTTTTGAATCTCTCCGTAAAAAGTTCCAATTCCAATATAAATGATTCTAAATTCTTTAATGCGGTATAAAGCACCATGTTGTGAAATTTCAATTAAAACCTTTTAGTTCATTTTTAGGAAAATTCTGTCTAGAATTTCCCTACTTTTGAATGAAATTTATTTCCTTAACAATTTAGGTAAATATGTAATTAAAAAACATGACAAAACTTCACAACTATCGACAAAAAAACAAGAACAAAGCATGTACCTATATGCAATTAAATAAAATTGAAGCACTAAAGAGGTGTTTCTCCATTAATTACTCAGTACTCATAGTGCTGTCTTGTGTTAAATTCCATTTTATTTGCATAAATTATGAATAATTTAAGTGTTTTTAATTTTACTTTAATTAGTTTTATTTTAATTGCAATGTGAGTAAGTTTTCAAGGTTTTATTCACAAATTTATACGTAAATAAATTTAAATTTGCAGAGTAATTCCAGCAATATTCACTTATTTATTGGAACAACTGTTTGCTATTAATTTAAAAGTGTAATATGTGTCAGTGTTAAGTGCATCGCTACAAAATGTCAATGTGGAATTAGTGATTTAACATCCAAACAGTACTGATGCTTGTGACAGGGTTTCATTGAGCTTTTTCATTCATTCATTTCAGACAATTGAATAAATTTAGTTCAAATCTATTTTAATATACCCAATTATGAGAACATTCTTTAAATCACTTATGAGGACATGGACACAGACTTCAATGGGACAGTTTTAAGAGTTTCTAAATTTCTTGGAAAATCGGTTTCAAATGAAAATTTACAAAAGTTAAAGGAACATCTTTCTTTTGAGAATATGAAAAGTAAGTACACAATTTGTTGTCATCTTACATGTCTAGACTTTAAAGCAAATTAGGTTTAAGCCAAACATAAATTTATGTGTCGCAGACAGTCTTGCCTCAAATTAAATTTGAGTACAAATTTTAATATTAATGCTGAATAATTTTAAATATTTTACGAAGAAAATGAAGCTACAAACAACAAAAGTGTCTTGACGAATATTCAAGAATTCACAAATTTCATCAGAAAAGGTATCATCGGTGACCATAGGAACTACATGTCTCAAGAATATATCGATCGATTTGACAAATAGTAGGCGAAAAGGACATCTTTAAAGCAAGGTTTCAATTGGCACAAAAATCAATGAAATTTTGCACACACAGACATTTTTAGACACAAGTTTGTGAACCAAATATGCTGTAAATTTTTAATCCTCTAAGTAAGATAACACATCTCAATAAATTACATAATAAATTATGAACGTTAAAGATAATGAGTGAGCAACAAATGCGTAAAATTAAAGCATGCGACTAATACAATAATACACACATTATATACTGACAAAATGCAGACAATTGTCACTTTATGCCCAAAAAAACCCCGATCAGCAAATGATTTTCATGGCAGTCAAGTGGTGGCCACCTGTCATACAAATGGCAATTTTTATGGCAGTTACCATGAAAATTATCACTTGAAATCCATATGGCAGCCACTTGACTGACATGACAAATTGGTGCTAATCGGGTAAATATTCAAAATTTCCAATTATCAAAGCTTCCAGTCTTCAAAGAGAAAATATGATTGTTGTCGCAAATGCATGATGAAATGATAGCTAAATTGAATGTTTTCTTCTTCATATTCTGTGTATCAGGTTTAGTGGAGAGAAAATTAATCATTTTTTTGGTGAAAAAGAAAATACAATCAGTATTATGAAAGAGGTTTAAGTGATTTTTATTTATGGACCCAAATCATGTGTCTATTTATATCTACTGTGTTTGTAAATATTACTGCATAATATTGTGATTGTTGTGGAATTAATTGAAGATTAGAGTTATTTTGGCAGATGCCGAAGTCGATTAACTGGATTCGATTGAAAATTGACAAAATTTGACTGGAAAAGCCTTGAAAATTGAGGTTTGACCCCAAATTTCTCTTATCTTTACTTGCACATCTTAATGCAATACTTCCTAAGGTCAGTAAATTAAAAATTGCTAAACATAAGCATGCTGAGTAGACACTTGTGCACAATTTCATAAATAAATACATTGAGGATGACTATCTGCTTATCTTTTCATAATTTCGTTATTTAATGGTCCAAGTGACATACATAGTCATATACCAGTCATTTGGATTCCACATAGAGACGTCTTACATTTAGTGTTAATAGAAGAGGTTTGGCAGTGCCTCAAAGGCTCCACTTGGGTGCCTTCTTCATTTGAGTCACTCGTGTGGGCATATCATTCATTTATCATGGCTGCTTATTGATAATTTATCGTTTTACAATCGATGAAGTGTGATCAACACAGCTGCTTAATATTTTGCTAATAAATTATCTAGTCATCCAACTTACATGCTTTGAATCCAATTAATAAAACAACCAATAGTTCCCAACAAAAACATGCGTCCAAATTTTAAGGTAAATCATCAGCGAAGACAGTGAAAAGAAGAAAATGTAAAGAAAAGATTAATTTTAAGCGTTGATGATTGATAAACAAGTGTTTCATCACTTCTTTTATATTCGCATACGCGAAAATAGTGTTTTTAAAATAGAAATAAAATATATTATCACAAGTTTCACAATTTTGGATATCATGCGAAATCTCGCATTTACAGTCAATTTAGCTTTGAAGCTTATCAGTCAGTTTCATTATTATTGAATAAAGGTAACGGTTTATTTGTAATCTTAATATTATTTAAAATTGAAATTTTATAGTGGTACCTTACCTTGATGAATATGCATATTTATAGATAAGATGTAATTTAATTAAGATAAATCGGTGTTCATGTTTTGCAGTTTTCTTGACCTAAAAATGTGAAAACAACAAGGCTTACTAACTTAAGAAAGAAAATCGCTTCTAAAAATACAAACAGAATTGTATGGAATCATTATATGTCTTTTAACGTTCTTTTAGAATTCAAATTTTTAACAATTTGATCATTTTTAAATTGAAGTTCAAAATTTGAACTCGAAAATCACATGATTTTCACGAAAGGAAACATTAAACAAGATTATAAAAGTGTGCTAAAATACTCGAATATCAGCTATTAAGATGTTAATTTTCATCACGTGACTAACTTTGTTCCTCTTAATAAATGAAAATTAATAAATTGAAGCGAAAATCGCAAATTATTTCCTCACGAAGTAAGAATTGGAAGTGAAAATAAATCGTTGATTATGTTAATTTAGAGAAATCATCTTTCAATTAAAGCTTTATAAAGTTCAATTAGATCCTGAAATGCACACGACATTTCACTAAATCATGCATCAAACCAGAGTGTTGCCAAGCTGAGTGCAAACTTTATCAAATTGTCTGCAAATTGTAACTTTTTGGGATGAACGCGATAAGCTCTGACACTGATCCTCTAAGACATAATCATGGATACATTTATCAAGATCAAATGGTGATCATTGACATTTCTGTATCAATTTCGAGAATTTTCCAAGACGTCCATTACGAAAAATTAAAGAATCACTACAAAGCTCTTTCTGCTGGATCTTTAACAGACCAATGCAGACCAATCATACATTTATGCTATTTTTAAATCACATATAATATATAATTTCGCACAACTAAATCCTACTCGCGTTGACTTTCTTAATAATGTGTTAAAAGTTAAATTATTATGCAAAACATGTTAAAAAATAAAATTAGTGAATCCCCATTCTAGTAAACAAAACTTTTAATGAAAAAAATGTTAAAGACAATAATAATAAAAGCAATGTCTTATGTGCGAATTAAAAGAAGAAATTTGTGTATTATATCATAATCAAAATGAATAAAATGAAAAAACTTATGAGTATCTCTTTTCAGTCGTTTTTTGATCGTCTAAGTATTTGGTTGTTTATTGTTGTGCTTACTATGGATCGTCTCGGTGTTTCAGACATAATTTTAATTAGTTATTTCTTAATCATAAAGTATGTTATTCAAGTTACATCGGAAATTTAAGAAAATTGACAAATCGCGAATTTGAGAATAAGAAAATAAAATTTTAAATTTAAGAAAAAGTTTAAGAAATTTTATATTTTATCCATTGAAGTTGACTTGAGTTTTCCACGGAAAATTCTCGAATTTAGTCAATTTGAGTCGACATCGAAATCTGATTTATATTTAAAAGTGAAATTGAAGAAAGTTCTGAATCTAAATTTAAAATGTTTGAATTTGAAAAATACATATGAAAAATTTGGGAATATAATTTTAATTTTTAAAATTGCAAAATTTTTTAAAATTTCGTTTGTGATCAGAATAATCACAAGCCAAACAAGAACTTATTTAAATAATTTTGTGTCATATTATAAAGGATAATTTAATTAAAAAAGTGCAAAATTTTCAGAATAATTCCAGCAATTTTCAAATTCTTACTGGACAAAATATTTGGAATAAAGCTGAAAGTTGGATCAATATCATTATGGAACACCTACATTCAAGATATCAACATAAAATGGCAGAACTTTGAAATCGTAAGTAATGGGAAGCGCCAAAATGAATAATATTCTCATTTAACTATAGTTATTGATACATTGATGAAGTGATAGGCGGACCTTGTTGTGTCATGGCTCCATCAAAATAAATTTCAAACTAGTGGAAATTTAGCAGCTTCTGTGATTATAGTTTCAATATATTTTGAACAAGTTTATACCGACTTAAGATAGTTTTGAGTTTGAATATTTTAGAGAGTCGCGAAAAAAATTCTAGGCATGTAATGTGTCGCAGCACAAGAAAGGCTGCTCTCTTCTGCTCTAGAATAAATCCCTTCCAAGCATAGTTTATGGATACTTCTATTGGGATTCACTCAAAAATTGCAAGCATTAAAATATTACAGTTGTAAACTTTCACTGCTTATCAATTCAGTAGCTGATTATAGAAACACTTAATTACAACGCCATCAAGCCTAACTAACGGTTTCCACATTACATTAGCAATTCATTTATAGAGTCATAAATGCCAAAATTATGTATGTCGTATTCGCAAACGTCTTATGCTTTTCATCTCATAATACATTTGGCAAATGTTTCGAAACATCGCATATCATTAATAGCTGTATGTTTTGTCTAGGTCACTGGCGAAATTGCATTAGCAAGTAAAATTATAGGTGGTGATTACAACAAGCCACTGTGTATAAGCTGTAAAAATGTTAAGGTTTTTACTATGCAAAATAAAGTACCTGAAATAGAACTGACGAAGTTTGATTGTGAAAAATTGAAGAAAACTGATCAAGGAGAAGTCGTTCGGAATGAGATGCTGCATGATTTTGGATTCTACTTTAATCCATTCGCAATGAAGATTCTTGAGGTAAGCAGTGACATTAATGGTCTAGTAAGTCACAACAAATAACTCATTTCCTATATTCTTAGCGTTTCGAGATCCAAATTGAGGACTTTTCCTTCACATCCTTCAACCAAGACATGAGCATCAAATCAAATATTGCTTATCCAACTGTCAAATTGCTTATGAATGGATATGATAAAAGTCATAAGAGAATTTCCTCCAAAAAGGAGCTTTTACTTGTTGTAAGGAACAAGGATGAGAAATGGAAGCACTTTTCAGAGACTCATTTCTTGCCAGAATTCAACTTTTTTGTGGATAAATACAAGGACTTTGAGATACGCGAAGATGACATCATAATTTCTGGATTTCCACGATCTGGAACGACTCGTGCACAAGAGATGGTTTGGCTGGTTGCAAATGACTGTGACTTTGAAAGTGCTTTAAAGCATGAGTCTGATGTTCGATGTCCATACTTTGAGTAAGTTTGAAATTTTTATTGAATTTCCAATTTTAATAAATTTTTTCACTTCCAGTCATCCAGGTTGGAGTTTCCTGTTCCGTAAAAATACAATGGCTTGTTCCTTGGATGAAATGCCAAGTCCAAGAATCATGAAGACTCACTTGCCTGTCCAACTTCTTCCTGATCAAGTGTGGACTAAGAAACCAAAAATAATTTATGTCTCAAGAGATGTTAAGGATGTCGCTGTATCCAATTATCACTTTTGGTACTCACTTGCTGTTAAAAGAAAGATGGACATGAATGAATATTTTGATTCCTTTATGAATGACACAATTCCTTATGGACCATACCGAGAATCAGTTCAAAATTATTTCAACTTACCAAATTATGAGAATATAATGTACATCACATATGAAGGCATGTCTGCTGACTTGGACGGAACAATTCTCAATATTGCTAAGTTTTTAGGCAAAGAAATTTCATTCCAAAATAGATTAGCATTGAAGGAGCACTTACGATTTGAGAACATGAAGAGTAAGTTCAATATTTTGATACTTTTGTGATTTCCTATACCTTATAGCTGTTCTTATTAATCCACAGAAAATGAAGCTACAAACAACAAAAGTGTCTTGACAAATATACAAGAATTTACAGATGGTACAGAAGGTGATAGTGACAATTTCATCAGAAAAGGCATTATCGGAGACCATAAAAGCAGCATGTCCAAGGAATACATTGACAGGTTTACCAGCTGGTATGCTGAACGAGATTCCCTGAATGAAGGCTTCAATTACAGAAAAGTTGAAGAAAAATGTACAGATTAAGTCATTAATAAGAATTAAATTAACTTAAATTAGTAATCAAGAAAATTTTTGAGTCTGCATACAGACAATAGAAACTGTTTTATGGCTTTATAATTTTCAGAAAAAGGTCGATTTAAAAATACTTTTGGTACCTAAGTTTAAATTAAAGAAGATTAATTAATACTTTAAATATAGAATTGAATAAGCTTTAAATAAAGAATAAAGAATTTTACTTATATACTTTAATGGAATCAATCATGATTCATGGTCTCCTTCAGATGGCAATTTGTGAAAGTTAATTGAAACTTTAATAGCAAACATTGGCAAGCAGGTTTGCAAGTGAAAGGAATAAAAATATGAAAAGTGATTAAATTTTAAATAAAATTTTCTGAAATGTGCAATGACCAACTATTTAAAAAGTTGTTAGTCCGGATGTCCGAACCAGATTGAGAAACTTTAACGAAAGCTCATTATGGCTTCTATATTACAGAAGCCCAAAGGATGTTTCAATTTATAGGGTATCAGCCTTTCGGGATGATAAGATCTCGAGAATCTCTGAATTGGATGTTTAGAAAATGACACTTGAGTCCTGTTCCTTTAGTAACATGGCGTAGGGCGGTAATGAAAGAATGCCAGTTAGATATCAAAACTGAGAATTTGTACAAGCTTTGTGATACAGCCAGCAACAGAGTCAGATGGAAGGCCTTTTGTAGCAACCTAGGCTCCAAGTCGGAGCATGGTTCCAGTAAGTAAGTAGTAAATACTAGAGTCCTTAACATTCCAAATAGACAGATGCTCTCGATGTACTTTCGTGGCAATTGGTCCACATACACCACATCCAAGCAAGTGTGTATGATTCCTACGTAGGGGTTAAAATCTCGTTTTGGGGTTCAAATTTAATCAATCTTTGGATCAAATTCTTAAGCTGGGAACAATTCCTAAAATAGGAATCAATCCCTACACCCAAGATCAATTCCTCAACCTGGAATCAATCTACTTCTATATACAGTTTTATTTAAAGGTCAATCAATTTCCTCATTTCCTCATAGACATTTATGGGTCTACTCAAAAGAACATTCAAAGTAAAATAAACCTCGAATTCTGTTTAGTTGACTATGAGCAGTATTGAGTCTCAGCATCAAACAAAAAACTTCCAAGTTCTAAATATAAATTCACACAAAAAGAGAATAAGCACCAATAAATAATAAATTTTCCAGTAGTTATGAAAATATTGACATCAACTTCCCGCTGATTTATTTCAAATTGATATTTAAAATTCAAATACAGAAATGTGAAAATTTTAATAAAAAGGACATAAATATGGCGATAATGTTCAAATTGAATATTCAAATTAAAATCTAATGTGTTTGATCATTGCTGAATAAATACCATAAATAGCAGTCCATTTGATTTAATACGACATATTTTATTGATTTTATTCCTTTTTATGCTCAAATGCCTCACTTACAGAATTTTCCATCTCAGTTCCTTTCCACCTTTTTTTGTTGCAAAAGAAGCGAACAGGAAATAAATAAACCTCAGACAACTTCCTGTAATATCTCACTTCTTCTTCTTCTTTTTTGCACTATTTACTATTTCACATCTTATTGACTTATTCCTTTTTATGTAATTTAAAATCATTTTTTATCACACTTCCTTTTTGGTGGTTATTTTTCTACTTCCGTTATGCTCCATTTTCATGATTCTTACTTTTATCCCGTTAGAATGTTAACATGCGAGCACTTAGGTGGGATTTTGGGTTTTGTAATTCATCCTTCTTAGAAATCTTAGTCATCACTATTGCTGGTGATTATCCGAAACTCTAAGAGTTAAATAAGGAATCTAGTCATGTTGAAATTCACAAAATAATGGTAAGGTCTTTCAGATTACCACCCACTGCCCATAACCTTCAACCTTCATCAGATATTGTGTTACTCGGGATCTTTTGATAATCAGTTTCTATTGATCCACTGTGAATCGTATTGCGTTAATAAAGCGGTTGCACAAGCTAACGTCTATAGCTGCGAATTTTATATGAAGTAGAATCGACTTGAGTCAACATTATTCATACAAAATCCTAGTTAACGTCGAGCACGGCCTGCTATTTTCTTTTTTTGTTGCTCCGCCTCTTTCACCACGGATGTACGTCAAGTTCAGGACCTTTAATAAAATTCCTTACTCTTACTATTCAATTTTCAAAAATTGGCAAAAATAGACATTTCTTAGAATTTGTATGGTTTTGAGGTACATTAAATATGCATTACTAGAGTTTTGTAGGAAAATTGAACAAATTGAATATTTTATTTTTCTCAAAACCAAGCAATTATTTCAGAGTATAGCTTGTAACTATTGAGAATCCGGACTCTACAAGTCATAAATAGGCGCCTCCACAATGGAGTTCTGCCAACTCAGTCATATTAATATGTGTGAACTGAAGCAGCCTTGCTGCTAAATTTAAAAAAGACGAAATCACACGAGTTACGTTGTTGTTCCTGTACTTACGCATACATCACATAACAGCTCATGTGTTTTATGTTGTCTGACCCGAAAAAGGCTGAAAATTCTAGATGTAAAGGATTATTAACACTGTTTATGCTGCATAAATTTCAAATATTGAATCTAGAAAATTCGAATTAATTTTTTGTAGTAAAATTTACGATAATTTTTAATAAGGAAAATATTTTTCTAACTTTAATGGCTGTTTCTTCATTTTTGAGCCTATTTAATGCTTCGTTGAAGTTAATTTAAATAATTTTTTTTCCGCCAGGCGGTTTTTGATCCAGCAGATGTTTGCAGACGTATGTCAAAAGTAAAATATATAAGAGAATTTTCTCAAAATTAAATTGATTTCCATTTTGCATGTATATGTAAGTAAGAAGACATGAAAATTTGTCACATTCTCAAAATGATTTGTTATCGACTTGATAACAAAAGACTTCAAAATTCTCATGAATTTAAAATATTTTTCACTTGGCATATAGCAGAGCATCAACTTTATTTATGGAGTAATGACGTTTTCTAAGAAAATTTTCAATTTCCTCTGGAAAAATGCTGCAATATAGACAGTAAAAGAGTCGTGGAAAATTCAATTTTCAAAGAGAATTCTGCTTTATTTCCTTTCTTTAATAAATATTACAATGTCTTTAACCTTATTTATGTACGGGATTTTCTTATATGAATAGACAACAAACTTGCAATTAACAAAATTATTTTATTGGACGCGGAATTCAAATTAAAAACTTGTGCCAAAAAATTTATGATTCTTTTTTTTATTTAACAATTTTTTTTTCATTGTATTTCTAGTGATTATTCAGACTTTTTTAAAAAGCATTTACCTTCTCTATATAATCTCATTTCGATAATGGAAAATTCATGAATAGAAATGACAAAAAATCTGTGAACTTTTTGTTTTGTTTAATGAATTGGCAATTCAGAGTTCATGTCTAGGGAATTTTGGAGTATACAGCTCATCCTAAAGGATCCATAGGATCTACATGTACAGTTTTATATCCTTGAGGACGTCCGTCTTAGGAATCATTTTATTCCAGTGGTGAGCAACCTTTTATTTCTCGTGGTGGCGCTCCTTGGTGGTGAGACTCGACATAAACCGGACACTGTATACAGTTCATGGCATTTTCACAACAGGCTGCTCGCCACTGTTATTTCGTACCATATTTTCGCTAAAGAGCCTGACTAATTATGTCAAGAGCTCAAAGTCAAATCGAATTCTACAAAATTCAAGTCGACTTCGAACTCATATGTATCAACAGAGATACTATTATTCAAGTGAGCCGAATTTACCTATTATTGGGTTACTAAGGTTTCCTGAAGTCTAAGTTTTGACGTATTTTCAAGACAAGGATGAGACTGAGACCGATTCCGAGACTATAAAGTAGTTCTCGACTACGAATACCATGACCAGCTCATAGAATGATTAGTCCATGACTAATTCATAAACTGAGAAATCCATTACCAATTCAAAGACTGAGAAGCCCAGTTCTCGGTCTCGAGGACCTCTACGTGTGACTTAATTAGGTCAGCATGAAGTCACTAATCAAAGTGAACCTCACATTGATATTTAGTCAAAATACGTGGCTTAATTAGACAAAGTCAGCCTCTGAATCATACGAGCATCAAATCTATTACCTAATTTACCAATAAATTCAGACTCCAACTCCGAATAGCTATGAATAACTTGTAAAATGCAAATCAACTTCCACAGATTTTTTTCCCATCACTATTTTTTTATATGAATATTCATATGCGTATCAACAATAATTCTATTAAAATGATTTCCTATACACATGTTATGAATATAAATGAATTTATGAAATGTGTGTCTACTTTTTTGCATGACGAGTGCATGATTCAATTTTTTTACTAGACATGTTTCTCTGCTAGATATAAGCTATACGAAACTACAACAACGATTTAAATATTAAAATTGCTTTCTAGAGTGAAAATAGTTCCAATGGATACAGAATTATTTCCATTCGTGCGAATATTTTTTCTAGTGTCTTAATTCATGACAGTTAAGCTATGTACGTATCATTTGAAAATTTTATTATCAAGCTTCTATATAAAAAAGAGACTTTAATTTGGTGTGTGTGTGTGTTTGGGTGTAAATTTGAAGCTATAAATATTTGTCATTTTTTTATCAACTTTTTTAGTTTTTTTAATTGTTAGCAAAAACTTTTCATTTTTTACATTTTAATATCCAGAGGAAAATTTGTAAATGTTTCAATTTATTGCACCATTTTTTGTGTGATTTGACTTTGATCTTTTTGGGATTTTTTATATTTTTCTTATGGGATCGTTCGTAAATCATGTAAACTTTTTGATGAACATTAGGGTGATTTGGTGTTTAGATAGGAACTTTGTCGTAATGAAGACAGTGCTAAAAGATTAATCAGGAAAATTCTGAATATTCCCAAAAATCAAAGCTTGAAGTCGATTTGGATTTTGTATGAAAAATCAATTTAAGTTGACTTGAATCCAAATCGACTTCAAATTTAATAAAATAGAAAAATTTATGCCGAAGCCAGACTTAAATGGTCTTGTTTTATGCCGAAACTTAGAGGTCAGTAAATTTTCAAGCTTGAAATAGCATTTTTATCAAAATGCTGTAGCTCGTTAGAATATTTTTTGAGACCCGGTCTAGGTTTTTGTGACAAAAAATAATTTTGGGGTCAAAAAAAGCAACTGATTTTTCAGATCTCCTGATTACACTTCTTCAGCTCCAATAATTTTTGTTAGTAACAATTTAAAGCAATATAATGTTAACGTTACATAACTTCCGAACGATCCTTTACAATATTATATATTTTTCATGCATACGAAAACGTTTATCAATAAAAAGAAAAAACAGCTTTTAGAGCTGAAAGCTTTTGATGTTCACAATATATTTTTTGGCCAGCAAAAACAAGAATAAAGCTAAGCTTACAGATATATATTATTCACATGTAAAGTTAGTATGTACATTTTTTCATTCTTTTACATAATTTTTGATTCTTTTTTTTGTTCCTTCAAATTTGTAAAAATTTGTTTTATGAATTGAGAATGTGATGCATCAAAAGATTGCCTTCATTTGCTGCGTTTATCAATTTCATTTTTCATATAAATCATGTGAAATGAACCAAAAACTTTTGATTTGATGGAAAACCCACGAGGAAAAAATTTTAATTTTTTTGTGCTTTTTTTCAAAATTAAAACACATCAGATTGGTATTTCTAAGAAGAACATCAAAGTTAGGTACTTCATGATCGTACTTTTTACTTCTTTTTCGACTGTCTTTTATTTTAAATGTGAATGTAAAGTTTTGAAGAACTTTACAAAGAATTTTGACTTTTCAAAACTTGATTAGCAGTCATCTCATTGCATTTTGCAAACTTTCGAGTCTTTTGAGTTTCGAAACGAACTTCTGCGATGAATTTTGATGGTTTTAAGAAGAAAAAATCAAGCAAAAAGTCCATTTTGAGGGTAAATACATTTTGACGTTTCAAATGATTTCTTTTTCATCGCCTTAGTCGTCTTTCCGTCACTCAGTCTTTAATGTTTTCTTAAATGCAAAGACCAAAATGAAATTCCATCTCAAAAGTAGCCAGTGGTATGCCAGTCGTGAGCAACCTTTTAAGGTTCTCGACACACCGAAACTAGTATGGCGCGGCACACTGGTTGCCCAGCATTGCTGTATGCACTTCTAAATTTAATCAATAACTAAAGATTCTGTCCTCAATTGCTGTGGCTTTGTTTTTGAAATTTTTAATTACTTTAGTTGAAAACTTCCCATATTAAAGCAATATAAACGAAATGTTGCAGATTTTTGTAATTAATGGAGAAATTAGAAGTGTCTAACTCAGAGGCGTAGCTAGAAGACAGATTGTCTTGGTATGGATCGCATTAAAATCTATCTGAATACGCCCCTGGTCAAATCTAATTCCTGAAAACATTTGGGACTTAATTAATCTAGAAATAAAGCGAATGATGCAGATTTAAGATCGAATGCTTCAATCTAATAAAAGCTTTAAGAATCAAACGACCCAAATTTCAATTCCTTACCCATCATAATATTTCGAGAATTTTAAAGGCTTTAATTTTAAGCATCCAATCTCAAGGTCAATTATAAGAAAATTCAACAAATTAGGATTAACTCCCTTCTGCTTGTCTATAAAAGTCATAATTGCAGTTCGACTATTTAAAGACAAAGCTAAAAATAATATTAAAACAGTCTCAATATCAAAGCTTTGTTGAGTTTGAATCAACAGAACGAGTCAGAATTCCAAATCTGATTTGATTGCAAAATTAAAAGAACAACTTACTGAATTTTTAATCAATTTAACCTCCAAAAATTCAAATCTAATTTGCATCAAATGTCAAAACAAATTTTACCTCCTGGTAATCAAACATTTCACAATAAAAAATTGAAGGAGAAAGAAAAAAATCTCAAAAATAATTAAAAATTCATTAACCAACCATAAAGAAGAAAGAAAATTCAACTTTATTTGATTTGATTTATTAACATTTAAGCACAGTAAAATTATACTTTAATTTTTATTTAGCAAACAATTACAAAAGAGAATTGAAATGATTAAAGGAGGAAAAAGAGTGGCCCGAGCGACACAAATGAGGTTTTTAGAGACTGTTGAAGGTCGTTTATTGGCACTAAAGTTTCAAGTTGACTCGAATTTTGTGTAAAATTGAGTCGACTTGAGTCTACTTTTTCATACAAAATTTGAATCGACTTCGAGTTCTGATTGGCACCAAATGGAAACCACTTCCATGCGCAAGACAGCCATTTAAAGCTTTAAGACGTCCGTTTGATTTCCATTTGGCATTCACTAATTTGTTGTCAATAAAAGAGCTTTATCAGAGCTTTTAAAAGCTCCATGACGGAACCTTACTCACTTGTGTCACTCGGGACGGTGGAAAACGAATGAAAAAGAAGGAAATTCTTTTCATATTTTTTCACATAAAGATAGGAAAATTGTGCAAGGAAATATTCTTCATTGTGCTTGAACGTGAAAAAATTTATTTTATTTTTTTTCTCTAAATTTTTTATGTAAATTTGTGAAGAACAAAAAAATGTACATCCATTAAAAAAAATGTCTTGTTAAAGCATTCACGGTTAAAAATAAAGGAACCAACAAAAAAAAAATTATATTTTTATTCGATCTCGTTCAACATCAAGAAGAAGACTTAAGTTCTGTGTTTGTGTTTCGATGACTTTTTAATGCTACTCTCCATAGATCCGGTCGACTGTAGAAATGCACAGGGAACCCATCCCTCCGTTTCATCATCTGAATAGAACAATCACATCACATTGAGATATAGGGGGAGAATAAAAGGCAGGAATAAAAGTTTTCCAGTGTGATTTGTGTTTTTGTACGAAATTTTTAGATATTTTTTCGTTGGATATACGTATAGGAATAGAAAAAAGAGATAATAAAAATAATAATGATAAGAAAAAAGTTTAGTAAAATTATTTTCTAGCAGAAGAAGTGAGGAAAAGAAGTGAGGAAAACTTTCTCGATGTCTTCTGTCGAGCATCTTGCCATTAAGCTAGCAAACTATCAATTAAGACGCATTTTTCGGCACTTAAGTGACATCTGCTTTTATTCAATTAAGAATAATTTGAAATAATCTCATACTAAGCTACATGCTGATGTCAAATGCAATCATATTCAAGCATGAAATGTCTGTGACATTTTAAAAGTATTAGAATTCTTTATTTTTAAAAAGGGAATGTCATCATTATTGGAATTTGTCCTACAATTCCAAAGAGCTTCGTCATAACTAAGTTAACCTTTCTTCCATTGAAATTTGGTCAAATGTTAGGGACTGACAGCTGAGAATCTTTCCCGGAATTTTTGATTTAAGGAGGCATTAAGGAATTTTTATGTCATTTTTTTTTCAGCCATTTTCAATTGTAAATGGGAGCTTTTACTGAGAATTTTGGATATATTTAAATTGCTCCTCAGAATCACTGCCTTTGATTGAGGTTCACTTATTGCGTTACAAAATAACAAACTTCTCTCAAAGCTCTGATCAGGAATTCCAATTGTATATACCTCCTCCCACCTGGTAGTAATAAGAGACCGACCCCTAACTTGGCCAACGGCATACTCTAGTGATAGAACAAGAAAAGTCAGTCTAAGTGTCCTCTACTGTCAGATTTAAAAAATAAGTGAATTTGATTTTAAGAACACTCTTTCTGGATTAATTTCAACTTGTGCTTTTTATTATTTTGATGATTTGGCAACATCATAGCCATAGTAGAGCCTCTTTGTTCTTGTTTTATCAACATTGTATTCTAAAGATGTTATTGAAAGTAAGTATCAATCTCAGATTTGGCTATTTCTATTTTGTAGGCTCTTTAAAGCTCTTTCATTAGCACCAATTGGAAACAGGCTGAATTTGGCATTTATAAGAATGCCATATGAATCCAGCTTTGTAATATCCATTTGATAGAGCTTTAGCGGAGCATTAAAAGCTCTATGGTTTCATTTGTGTCGTTCGGGAACGGATTCTAAAGCTTTCAATGGCATACAAGTGTTCCTAATTCAACTATGAAACAAAGTTTCAAAGATTATTCTTGAAATCCATTAAACAAAAACTATTCAAAATAACTACAGCAATTACCACTCAGAAACAAAGTTTTATAGGCTCTTACAGAAGCTCAGTCTCTATTATCACCCAAAAAATCTTTAAAGTCTAAAAGCATTTATTTCAGTCTGAAACTCCAGCAGAGTTCAAATAAATTCCAATAAAATGACATTCTAAATTACACGTGGACAAAAAGGGTTTATTGCTATTTTCATCTCCGAAAAATACGCAATAAATGTTTGAATTCTTGCAGCTAACTGACTGGAACTCGATAAATTTAAAAGTGAATAAGTTTTTTTATACTTATTTCGGTAAAGACAGGAATGAAATGTTTTCCACATTTTTTTTCTCTTCTTCTTCACTTCCTTTAAAAACTCAAAGAGTAAAGTTTTATTTTTGGAAATAGGAAGAGGAAGTGTACTTGATGTTTGGAAGTAAAAAAAAAGGTTAGGAAGTACAAATTTTCCACCAATAAATCATGTCAAAATGTACAATTTACAAGAGCGTAAAGTTGTTGATTCGACGCTTCTCTTGTTTCAAAGGGCTTCTTTGTGTTCATTATTGGTGAAAAATTGCAGCACTTACTGTTCTTATCTTAATAGCACACACAATTTAATCAACAATTTAAGTGAGGAAAAGTAACTTAATGGAGTATAAAACTATAAAGTAACAGATCAAATTGATTTAGTGTGAAAAATTTAAGTCAAATTATAACAAAAATTGGAAGGTTGTAGGAAATTTTACATATTTATAAAAGTAAGGAGCTATTGTCAGCCAACAAAATTGATATTGTATTAAAAATTTTAAGCTTCGTAAGTTTTCACTAAGTTCCTACACTATTAAAATGTGGTAATAAATACAAACCACTTCAGCAGTGCTAGGACACTTAGTCCTTAGTCTTTTTCCAGATTCTTGTAGGATCAAATCACTGATTGAGACGACAGTTTACCCTAAGTAAGGTGAGTAAGGTAAAACTATCGTCTCAACTCAGAGTTCGAGTTGACTAAAATCCATATAAAATTTGAGTAGACACGAATATGTAGTAAAAACTCGATTAATCGATCATAAATCCAGCCTTATGTCGGGTGACTCTGGTCCCGGATTCGATTTAAATCTGGCACTATGACAGAGTCCCGCCTAGCATGATAAATCGATTGATCAACTTTTAACAATTCAGGAGACTTCAAGCTAGAAGTCGACTTTTCAATACAAAATCCAAGTCGACTTCGAACTCTGGTTTAGACTGAGAAAGTAACAGAAAATTTAGATTTCATAGACCCATGACCAGCAAGTCTTAAAGTCTCCTAAATCATAATTTTGTTACTTATAAGTTATTCAATAATTGTTGGCTGACAATAAGCAATATAGATGTGTATCAATCCATAAATTACCTAATTTCTTTACAAAGACCCAACCAGCACAGCCCAGTTTCCTCAATTCAACTGTAGCTCCTTCTTTCAACGATACTTCAGAATTTCCCATTGCGTTATAATCAGCTAGTGCGATAAACTTTGTACCCTTTATAATTTCATATAAATTATATTTAATTTTTTTTCAAACGTGATTTATTATTTCACAATGAGCATGATGACATTACACAGGATAACAGGCGTGTACCATATTACCATAGTCGGTAGGAAAGAATTTATTTTAATTTATTTGTTGAGCAACGAAGGAATTTGGTGGTGAAATTAAAAATGTATTGTGCGTGTAACATTGTTCATACAGATAGGATAACACGAAGAATAGAGAAGAAAAAAAGAAAAAAAAGAAAGAAAAATAAATAATATTAATATGAACACAGATTAAACACATTAAGCATTCCTAAAAGTTTTTTTTTTGGTCAATAAAGTTTTTCTTCATCTATTTTTAATGAATTTTTTTGTTTCTTTTTTAAGATAGATTTTCATTAATATTTTATTATTCTAAAATAATGATATTGAGATAATAAAAAGAGAGCTATGAGAAAACTTAGTAAACATTAATGACTTAGATTGAATACTAAACGTACCGAGATTTTGTAAAAAAAAAAATAGGAAGATTATTTGAAAAATGTTAAATGAGTTATTATAATGATTTATTTCGACTATCATGGCTTTTTTCACTTTAAAACCTTTCAATCGTAATTGATTATTCGGAAAATTTTCCAATAAAAGATTAATATCCAGGGGTGATGAGCAGTCCTTGATTTTCAATTATAATTTAAAGCTTATTTTACTATAGGAACTGCTACATAGGAATAACATTTTCGATTTACTGATGAATCGCAATGATTATTTTGCGTATAAAATACTTGAATGAGAAACAATTGAAAATCTTTAAGATAAACATTGAAAATTTTGTAAAAACAATTTCAAATTCATTCTTGAATCTAAGTAGACTCTTGAAAATTCTAATTGAAATGATTTGAAATGTTTTAAAATCAAATTTGAATTAAGTTTGGATTAAAATTTTAAAATTTTAAATGTTTTCAAATTGAGATTTTGAACTGTTAAGTCAATGTTTTCAAATCTTTAGAAGTTTGTTTTAAAATTTTGATAAATAAACTTTTAACTTTTAAACCTCAAATTGTCAAAATTTTGAATTGCAGTTTTTAAAATTTTGAAGTTTAAATAAAATTTTAAAATTGCCGAATTTTAAAAACTAAAATTTGTTTAAAATAAATTTTAAAAAATCAAACTTTAAAAATTTTCTTAATTTAAAAATCAAACTAAATTTAATTCATAGTTGAAAATCCTCTGAATATTAATCCACAACCCCTGTTCTAAATTGATTAAGTCGTTCTATTTCTGATATTACAATAACTCATTTAACAACAAAAATGTTGAGCTTATTTATAAAATAAATCTATTTCCATTAAAATTACATGATTTTTTTCTATAAATGAATTAATTATAATTTCCATAACCGAAAATATAGTTGATTATACATCCTTTGGTAAATTAACATACATAACTAATGAATATTCAAAAAAACCAACGAAATTACAATGTTTTTGCGAGATTTAAATCAAATATATAGCATAAGAAAATAATTTAAATACATGTGTTTAACATAATAATATATGCATGCCTTAACACTTCTATCTTATCATCTAATATGGCAACCTATTCCAAAATGTTCTTATATCCATTAACACAAATTAAATTCATTGATACAACATTTATCTTTCTTTTGTGGTTTACTTTGATTGATTGTTTTTTCATTGTTACAAGGTTTAATCCCAAATCACATAAAAGACTGAAGATCCATGTTCGTTATTTGCACCATCACAATTATTATTATCACTCCGTGAGCTATCAATTGATGAGTTCGAGACAATGCTTAGTCGCTTACTACTATTATCAGTTGTGTCTTTTGCTTTATCCTTAACATTTTCAACATTTTTATTAGCCTCATCACAATCACTGACAACAATTGAACATGGTATGAGTGAATTTGTCTTTGATGGTGAATCTAAATCCTCAACCATAGTTTGATACTTTGTTATTTTCTCTTTGACATTTAAATTACAAGCTTCTGCAAGCATTTGTGCTGAATTTCTATGTTCTGTGTCAATAACAACATCCAAATTATCACCATTTTTATCAGCTTTCTTCTTTTCTCTCCGAACCTTATCCTTCTAATATGATAAGTAAGTATTGCCATTCATTAATTGTAATCCCAATGGGAAAGATGAGGTGATCAGCACGTGTAGCAATAATTTTTTTGTATTTATATAGTCACATCATTGGGATTTCATAATGGAATTATGATTATTTTTTCATGATATTTACAGCATAATAAATTAATGTGCAGAACCATATCCAAATTAAATATTTTTTATACAAATTGTGATAAGTAGGAATTGATAAATATTTTTAATGCAAAAAGAAAAAAAGAAAGAAAAAAATAACAATAAAAATCAAAGTTAATTTAATAAATAAGAGAGAAAGAGATTGGAGGAAAAAAAGTAAGCAGCATGCAGAATTTATTTCAGGTTTAATTGCGGAAACGAATAATAGTAATGAATGAATCGAATAAAGTTAGTTAAATAATGAAGGAGGATTCTAGTAATTAGTGCGTATTTGCTGTGTGGTCGTTTACTTATGATGTCTATTAAGATAAATTGTCATCCATAAAGTAGGAATATAAATGCAGGAATTTTTTCAAGGCTTCTGGTAAACGACGACAAGCCCGAATAACACAAGTCGGTTAATGGATTCAAAATCTGACATCAGGCCGACGTAACTCTGACATGGTATGGATTTATGTCCGAATACAACACCATGCCAAAGAACTCTTGGAAGGAAACTATCGATAGAGATTGGTATTCGAAATTGGCAAGTGGAAGCCAGCGATCGAGCCAGCTTCACTCCTGTGGGAGGTGATGGATCACAACTGATCTGTATGAACAGCGAAGTAAGTAAGCAAGTACAGCAACATGCCAGAGTCATGCCAGCCTAGAGTCGATCGATTACCCTATTTTTACCATTCAGGAAACTAAAATGATCCACTTTTTGCATAAGATCTCCAAAATTACAAAATTTATAACTTTGTATTGCTTCTTTAGGATTTAATAGACCTTAAAATGTAGATTCTCAAAACCTTGTTTACTATTTACGCTACACGATAGTTTAATCGTTGTTTCCATTACAATAATTGCTATCTCACAGTTCTCGAATTGTGCTCTTCTAAACCTAAATTTCATGTAAAGTCTCGACTTTAGAAAATTGGAAGTTCGCCAAGGAATCGAGATTAGAATCAATATCAGAATATCCTAAAGAGTGTTAGTGACATTAAGAATGGAAGCTTGCTGTTCTTGATTGCTTCCAATCTGATTTATACAATTGTTGATACTTTATCCCTTCATATTTTAGACATCATAAGTAAACAACCACCTGTTCGATCGGCATTCATTAATGTCAACTAAAGGTACCAAAAATTCCAATCCAATGATATAAGCTTTAATTTTGAATTTTGAAAATGTATGTTCCGGATATATTTTTACAGTTCATTAAATTTTATTGTACAATTTTTTTTATATCATATGCCAATCACCTAACCAGAAATGAATACAAAAGTGCACTTTTTCGTTCATAAAATGCGCGATTTCTCTTTCATTTATTTTTTTATTGTAGATTTTTTCAACTCACCGGCACGGCATTTTCTTCTAAAAATGTATTATCATCTTCACTATTTGAACAATCGGAGCTCCATGCATTGGTCTCATGATTATCATGCTCTGATGATGATGCGCTGATTCCAGTTGAATTCCAAGTATTATTTGCATCATCGGCCGCCATCATTGGTGGCGTAATATTTCTCTTTGTGGCATTCTCATTCGTACTCTCGACACTCATTGCACGTTGATTGATGTTTGTTGATGAAGCATCGAATGATATTGAATTTGGTTGCTTCAATGGCCTACATTGTTGTAGATGAAAATAGGATGAAAAATAAATTTATTTATGGAAGAAAGGAGAAAAAAAGGAAAATAGAGGAAATGATTAATAAACTAAGTTATTGCTCAATCAATTTACCTGTGATTGACATGATTTCCGTACTGTTTGATCTTTTCATCTTTCAGTTCCTCTAATTGATTCATCAGAACCCTTTTGATTTCTGAAACCCACTTTCCTTTAATTTCAATCGTTGCAGCTTGGAATGTGTGCACTTCACTACGACCCTGCAGCCATACCTCAAATTTTTTCACATCACCGCGCACAGATTCCGTTAAACCAATTTGAGACATCTACATTAAAGTCGAAAAGGTAGTAAAATGTTTTCTATTTTAAGAATCAAGTTCGCCTACCTTCAACCAATGCTTAAACTGATAAGTAGATTTATTATGTCCAGTTTTTGTATCTTGTTTACAAAATAAAATTGCTTTCTGATATAGGAATACGTGTCGTTGCTGTGGCTTTATTCTTAATTTAATGTCCTTCTTATTTTCCGAACAGATTTGGAACGAATCTTGAAGTAACAAATCTCCTTGCTGTGACAAATCAGCCTAAAGTATTTCCCAGAAGACGATGTGAATGACACATGTGGGAAATGAAAAGGGTGAAGGTTGAGGTATAAATTATTAATTTGGTTCAGCTTTTCAACTTCCATTTCCAATTCTATCAAAGTAAATATAAAACAAACTTACAGGAAATCCAGTTATAGCTATCTGATGCATTGAGTCATTTACACACTTTAAGACGACCAACATACAGTCTAGAGCTTTCTGTAACTCCTTCGTGCATGTTCCCGAGTCACTGAATTTAAGTAAGTCCTTGAGCAATAATTGATATTTTGTGATTCTTTGTACTGGCTTTAACAAATATGCAGCTAATGGCAACTTATGACCGAGTTTCTTCTGACATTCAGATAAAAATCTTAAAAAACGGAAATTCAATTATAAATTATGGTGTGTGAAAAAAACAGGAGGCGGAATTGTGTAATTTAAAACTTACAGATGAGTGTCAACGAGTGTCTCTCGTAATCTCTCCGAACGCGGAATATTTTGGCAATAATAAGAGTATAAGCGGAAAAATACATCACGCTGTTTTAAAAAAAAGGGCGTAAAAAGAAGGAATGAAAATTTGTTAATAACAAAGTTTGGCTAACATCAGATGTAATTGAATTCATACCCTCTGAACAAAACAAAGTGCTACGAGCTCAGTCAAACAAATGGAATTTTCTAAGTCCTTTAGAAACACATCTGAGTGAAATGTATAAATTTCTTGAAGATTGCCAAAGAGAATGTCAGCATTGCCCTGCAAACCAGCTGGAACCATCGATTGCATTTCTTCCGAAAGTAATTTATCTTTATAACCCTACGGACAAAAAGTGAATTAATTTTAGAAAAAGTTTTAAATATAAAATCGTAGAATCCAAAATTTGTATGCAATAGGATATTCGTTGAGTGCTTATGCCTGTGGCAATTTACGGTAAATTCACGCAAATTCATTAAATGTAAAATTTTAAGGAACAGAATTCAGAAATATGTAAATGTTTCTCAATTGGAAGTAGCTTCGTTACGTATTTCGATATTCACATTCATATCCCAGAATTGTTAATTAATTAGCATAAGCGGATGGTAACTGATTTCCTACTTTTAATGTTAAAAATGTAAAAAATTATTGAAAAAAAAATTTATCCGTGCCTTTTCATTTGCTGCATTGGTCTCGTTTTCATGGCTACGATTGTGTATAATACTATTGTTCTTACTGCTATTACGTTGTTGGTGCTGATAATTAATATTATTGCCTTTACATCGTCGTTGTGCATTTTCGATACTTTCATAAATATTATCATTGCACATGCTCGCTTCACTTATTTTCATGTGATTGATTTGAGTGTTACTGTTACTGTTGCTGGTTGTTTTAACCATTTCTAAAGCTTTAAAACAATAATTGTTGGATGATTGTTTGGAAATGTCTTGATTACTGTGCATATCGCAATGTAATGGGTAATTTTCACTTTCTAAAAAATTTTCGTAGGTCTTCTCTTCCTCATCATCATCGTCATCATATTGTGAATTATCAACTAATATTTCATCAAATTTAATGCCGACATCATGCATGTCCTCAACAAATCTAAATAAAAATTGCGAATGAAGTTCATTGCCATTGACATTTGATGATGGTTGATGACTTTTGTTGCCATAATTCGATTCTATGTAATCGTAGTGCTTAAAGCAGTCGTCTAGAGCTTTTGTCGATGCTTTTTTGTTTGAATCAATCATAACTGATGCTGGTTTAAATTTTTTATCCGATGTGCTTTGGTGCTTTTTATAAAAATAATTGTTATCACTATCAATTGATGTGTATGGTGGAGGCAGTGAATCTAGTCGATTGTTGGCTATAATAGACGACTGCGTAGTTGTTCTTAAAATGGGCCTTGAAATCACTAACTGTTCGTTCCGCTTACTTAATGCTTCTCTCAATTTCGATTTTAGTTTACTATCAAACGATTTATCCAAAATACGTCCATAATGGTACTGCATATAAGACTCAACATTTTCAAAACCTCTTAATCGGACGAACGCTTTAATGATCTTGTTATAGGCTTTCTCAGAAAATTCTTTAGATTTACCGGACGACTTACACCATTTGTCTATTTTCATATCAGCAACGGTTGAGTAATTTGCCAACGACTTTTCACAATAACGAAGTAATTGCTTATAATTTCTTTTGGTTTTACGCTTTAATGGATACGTTTGGTACTTTTTTTTCGATTCTGAATTGTCATCTTCATTATTATCATCATTTTCATTCCCATGCTCATCTCCATCGTAAAATGTATCGTCATCATCAATAATATTTCCCACATCAATGTCAAATGAAATTCTACTTCTGTCCATTTTGGATGGATCCATTGAAATTTTTCGTTTCTCTGGCATTGTATTGTAACTTTGTTGTGACTGATTCTTATACTCATATAGCCTATCAATCAATAACTCATCTTCACTTGAATTATGATGATAGAATAGTTGATCATATGTCCGGTAAGCATCTTCTTCAATACTATTACAATCCTTATTTAGAAAATCATCATCAATAGTCTTTGTTGCTTCGTAAAAAATGGCAATATTTCGTTTATAATAGTCATCAAATTCTTTATTTGATTTACAAAAGAACTCGGAATTTTCTTTATTGTAATATTTTCGTCTGTCAATTGATAAAGATCTACGGCAATTTATTTTCTCATTCTTAACAGAATCACAGTCATTTTGATTGCTATGATCTTTTACAATATCCAGATCTAAATCATAATAACGTTTTAAGACATCCGTAACTGAGCCATACATTGATTCCTCTCTTAATGATGATCCGAGTAGGCTATGTCCACTGTAAATGTAATCAATTGCATCTTGATAATTCTTCTTTTTCAAATAATTCTTAAAATCATCATCATTACAAATATCCGAATAAGTCATTGATTCAAAGTAATTTTTAAGCACTTCCAATTCAGTCTTTTCATCACATTTTTGAATTTTTAAGAGTGACGTTAAGCTGTTCTTTAATTTCTTATCAGCACTCAGATTCTCAATTGTCTTGGGTGGTGAAAATTTGTATGATTTTTTCAGTGAATTCTTCCTTACAACATCATCGTATTCCATCGAGTCATATAACAATGAGATGTTTTGACATTGATTACTTTTGATTGTAAAAAATACATTTTTAAGCATTTTATGGCTTCTCTTTCCAGTTATTGCATTATTGATTTTTGTAAATTTAACTTTATCAAACACACAGTGATTGCTGGGGGATTGTCGGTCGAATAATGATGAGGTTGGTCTATGGAAATCATCTGGAACATATTTCTCACATGTCTCGTAGATATGTTCAGCAGATGTTCGATATTTTTCCAATTTCTCTCTCAACTCTCGACATTTTTCCGATTGTGATAATAAATGATGATGATATTGATTTTGGCGCCTATTGTCAAACAATGATGCACGATATGAGAGTGGTGAATCCGTGTAATGTCTATAACGATTCAAACTTGCCTTTCTCCTGTTTATTTTACGAATCGTATTGATCTGATTATTGAATTTGCCAACAATATAATTCGAAGTATTTTTCACTTTCTTTAAACGAGCAAAGAATAGGCGATTGTGCTTTTCGGTAGCATTTGCTAAGTTATAATTTCCAAATTTCATTTTTTTACCACTGATTATTTTCTTTTTTCTGCTTTTTATTTCACACTCGTTAATTGCTTTTTGGAAGCTTTTCAATCTATTTTTAACAATTTTTTTCTTTCTTTTTTTTGACTACAAAATTTATTATTTCAAGCAAATTTAAATTAAAGCACTTTGTTAACGATTGATTATTATGACTTTTTGTTTTATGACTTCATATATGTAATGATTTCATCTATTAACTCGTATGATTTGATTCCCAATTATATTTCATGAATTTCCTATTTTTCTTTTTAATTATGGTACCATATGATCAATTTGGTCTGCTGTATGTGCACTTAAGTACTATACCAATGATCTGACCATCCAAACATATCTTTATCTTTTTTTATTTCACTTTTATGAACACATAAATTGCCTTTGATTATTTAAAAAAAATTGAGAGATTTCTGCCTTTTTGATGTTTGTTCGATTGTATCACAAGCTTTTTTTGCTGATGGAGTCATTAAATTTAAATCTAGTGGAAGTCGTAAATTTTCAGTACATCCGCAGATTGTTCTTGAACAAATCCAATCTTCATTCTACCGTATTTAAAGGAATATAAATTTTATACGATTGAATTTGCATGCTTAAATGCCAATTTTGCAAATTTTCTGAATATAAATCTTTTTCATTTTCGAAATTTTTCTCTTTTTTTTTAAAGCACACGATGGATTTTTTTCACTTTTTTCCGATGTTAATCCATGCACTTTACAATCAAAACTGAAATTTCATTGTTGTTTCTTTTTTGACTAAAGCATAAAAAAATGTTTTTTTCTTTATTTCTACTCAACGTCTGATATTAATTACTATCTATATATTTAGCAAAAAAATTATTTTTAATGCACACAAGTATAAACAACAGCAAATATGTAAGTATGAAAACCCATCGAAGCTTTATTCGAAATGCACTGTTAATTCTCTGTTTCCTAAATTTTCTACCTCAATAAGTTCAATATTATTTATTTATAAATCGCAGACGAAATTTATTGCACATCAGCATTGCTATCAGGGGAGATGATTAGTCAGCGGGAGAGTTTCAATAAATCATTCGAGTCTTAACTATTCATGCTTTTATCTGAATAGAAAAAAACACTTATTCATTCAAATCATAATGAATATATTTCTTTGTAGCTTAAATCCCTGACATCTCGTTGCATACAACAATGAAAGATAATAAAAAATTCGGTGGCAACATTCGCTTTACACTTCTTTCACTTGCAGGCATTCAAAAAATCACGAGTATAATAAGCATAACTGATCTAAATGCACACATATGAATATTGAAGAAGAGATGCACATACATAAGCATACAACATCAGTAGTGGACAGAAAGCGCACTCATGTGAATACAAAAACAGCAGAGGAACAAAAAAATCTTTCGATTGAACAAAAAAATTTAAGAGCTTTAATGAAAGACGTAAAATAACCGATGAGATAACTGATTCAGTACATGCAATGTGTTTAGCACGGTTTTTTGAAAAGGTGGGAGACGCTGTCCATAGTTTAGTGCTCTGTCTGCATGATTTCATGGCTGTGAAATTCTGGATTATTCTAAGCAAATTATTCATTAATATCTATGCAATGTTCCTGATTCTTTAATATTTAAAGAATGTGTCGTAAAATTTGTCTAAGACATGTCTACGACAGAGAATAACAAGATTAAACATTTATGTAAAAATGATTAAATTTCAAGAATGACAAAAATTTCATTAACTTTTCAAGAAATTGGATTTGTTATAAAGAAAAGAATCCAGAACATGATGGAATTTATCACCCTAAAGCTTGTAGATGGACATTCAACTTTTAGTATCATAAAGGAAATGTTCGGAAATTAAAAACGCTTTAAGGAGGAGAAGTTTTGTTATTTCGTTACAAAGGATCCCGGTAGGGAGAGAAAAATTGCCATATTTAGACGTTTCCAATGTCCAAACATTCCCAAATCGAAGCTACATCACTTGAAATTAGGAGAAATGCGCTTTCGTCGGCCACGAAGACCAAAACAATTCAACAATTTTTCAGTTGTTCGATTAACACATATATTCATGTACTTATGCTCAATGGGTGTCTGGCGAGACAACAACAACTAAAAACATGAAACAATTAAAATATTAACGTAAATCATCGAGCAAAAAAAGCTTCATTACCCATTGGATAAAAATTAATAATAGCGGTATCAACCTTAATCGCGTTCAGAAATATTCGCATACGTAAACGAGTTGCATAATGGCGAGATTACCTTAAATAATTGTAATTATTAAGTAAGTAAAGATTCGAGCGTTCCGTCTACACATATTATTTAAATCAGATTATAAATTATTTAATGAATTTTTACTAGTTAAACAATACTTAAGTGCTATTTTCATTTCTTTCAAATATTTCTCAATTAAATAATTGCCAAATTTCTTCTATAATGTATATTGCTGTGTAATCATCTCTTAATTTAGTGTTTTTTTTCTTTGTTCGCTTTTTCTATTGCATACACATTTGGGTTTTTAGTTCTATTAGCTACATTCCAACAATTCATTTTCTACTTCTTGTTGCTGCTTATTGTATCATTTATCGCAACTTTAAATTGAGTTCTTTCACTTTACAGCAAAAACTCATATTAAATTATGAATTGTGAAAATTGCCAATTACGGTGACGGGGCCAACATAACCGAAAATATATATACACAAAAAAAAAGTTATTTAATTTTCACATCTACTCACTGTCAATATTGATCTCATTTCATTGACATAAATTCTTTCCGTCTCAAGTAATTCAGTCAGCACGTGCTTCTGCTTCACTTTACGAGATTCATAGTCCTAAGAAGAAGAGGAAATGAATTTTTTAAGTCATTATTTTGGAATTAGACATAACAAACTAAACAAAACATAAAGATTAATAAAGCACTAAAAATAATTATAATTGAATTAATTTATCAGTAAGATCAGTAGTTCTCAAACTGTGTACTTCATTAGTGTTAAGTATGTGCTTACCGGAACGTTCATTTATTACGTAACGGGAAGAGTCAACCTGCCTCTCTGTAATGTTTGAATTGTATCAAAATCTATCCTCTGCCACCTAAAAGCAGTACGTAATAAGTGAACGACCCCTATGCAGACAGGAACATATCAGGGACAAGAACAGTCAAAAACATGTTTTAGTCTAATCTATCACCCAATTAAAAATGCCGTTTAGTCTCTTAAGTATTGACGGCCAAAAAACAGTTTGAGAACCACTGACTTAATTAAAATCTATTTCACGGAACACGACGATACAAATTATTCAGCATCTAAATCCACTAATTAATTAAATCATTACAAAAAAATAAATCTAAATATTTCTGTATTTACCGTTTGAGATTGTGCCGTAAGCGATGTATTATCTCCATCGGGACTAAAGATGTTCTCGCTGCTCACCGATACACCTGAGTCTGAGGGTCCTTCACATGACAACGGTCTTGTTATGTAATTGTCAACCTAAAGACAAGGTAGGAGGGTTGGTTACAAACATGTTAACAATAGTGATTATTCATATTAATCCACGCCACAGTTTTTAATTGTGACTCGTTTTATTAATGTTAAAGTCGGAAGCAAATTGTGTCAGAATAATATCTTTGCAATTATAATCCTATGAATTTGTAATTACGACATAGCAGGAATTTAATTTATTTCAATTAATTTCCGACCAACCGAAAAAAGTACCACAAAAAAAATTTATAATGCACTTTTTGATTCTGCTATAATTGTGTGTGAGAAAGGCACCCCCCACCAGGCAGACCATTGGTGTAAAAATAATTGCCATTGATTGAAGTGTGTTTTATTAACATTATTATAATTTTTCATCAATTTTACGAAAAATAGCCCGTAAAATAATTTAAATATATTTTCATACACAACAACAGCGATTTTTTATTTCCCTTTTATTGCGTAATGACAATGAGGTATGTAAAGAAGAAATTACTGAAGTCGGAAAGAAATGTTTATGACTTATTTTTTGCATGAATGGACGAAAAAATCCAAATGCTCAATATACGTACAAGCTATGGGTCTTTCCCATCATAATTAAATGCTATATTTATAAAACTTTTAAGTATAAAATTGCGTGCGCCAAGCTTTAAGTAACAATAAATACAAGAAATGAAATTTCTCACATTTCAATGTGCATAATTTTTATTTAATATTTTTATATTTTTAAGCATGGCTTGATTGTCGCTAATTTGGTCATTTTGTCTATAGTACTGACTGATTTCGAAGCTTTTATCTAAATATTTGTCTAATTGCCGAACTTATCATGTCAAACTGACAGAAGTTCTAGAAGGTTAGAGCCGGTTTTATACGTTCTAGTAGGAAGTAAAAGTATGTCAAATTGCATCACTATTTAGAACATAGGAAGCTTCTAGATTCAGCATCAGCACAACAAACAAGTTTTTAAATTATCTAGTATAGTTTCAATTTGAAGCAGATGAATAGTAATTACTGATTTTAAATACCAAGTATTGCATACTTTACGGAAATAGTAAAGAATTTGACAATAAGTAGATTATGTCTAGATTTGCGGGATTTTATAAAATAACTGACGAAACAAAAAAAGGAGCGAAGAAAAAATGCGCCTTAAAATTGCATCACAGATGCATTCTTTACTTGCCACAATTTTAAAGCCATTAACGGAGATGAAAATTGAGTATGAAGATGAGATTAAAATCACAAAAAAAGATTGTTTCTCTTTACCTTATTACGACAAATGCAGATATAATTACTCAATAAATCTTCAGTGGTCGTGTGACATTTTGTGCATGCATATGTCGACGAGCTTGAAGACATTTTCTCATTCTTCCTACTTATGCTGCCTTTGTTATTATTATTCATAGCTGTCATCATGAAATCTGTTTCATCTTCATCAAAATATGAATTATTCCAAAAGAGAGTTCCATCATATCCAAATTTCATGTGTGGCTGATGCTTCTTAACTTGTTTAGTATTTGCATTGCACAAATCACGAAGTTTCTTAAACATTTCTGAAAATTCCGGAGACGAGGAACGACCTTGTGAACTTGCATCATAATATCCATCGTCTTTATCAGAGTCTGATGATGATGAAGTATCGGGCGATGTTGATGAAATTGTCGAGAATGATGCACTGGGAGTTGGAGACGATGCATTGTCATTTCCAATGACATAAATTTTTACACTATTTTCTTCGTTCTTTATCTTATTGTTTACATCAATCTTGTTATTGAACTTCGGTTGTGGATTATTTTTAACTTTTATATTCTTATCCCAATTCGTCGGTGTCATGACTTTCTCACTATTCAGCTCTATAATGTTCTTGTTTTTCTCATTGTTATTAAATTTTCCATCATTACAGTCATTGTTATTGACCACAAAGCAGGAATCATTGATTTTTATTGTTGTTTTATTGTTATTATTGTTATTGTTGTTATTTGCCTTCGAGTGCTGCACTTCTTTTTCATGATTTGTAGAAGAACAATCACTATTAATGATTAATACGTCATGGCATGATGATGGTGAGAAATTGTTTTTTGTATCATTTACAATAATATTGCTCTTTCCATTAACACTTATATTAGTTTTATTCACAGTTATTTCATTATTCCTTAATATGCAATTATTATTACTATTAGTGCTGCTCGAGTTCTTCATCATGTCTTCAAATTTCTTAATAAAGTTCTCATCGAACTTACTTCTTCGCTCATTGACCATTGGAACAGATGGTGATGGTGGTGAATTATGGTTTGTATGATGTGAAATTGGGCAATTGGATAGCTTACAATTCTTAAATCCACATGACGATGGTTTTGATATTGGCGACTTAATGCTTAAATCCGTTGATGATCTGTGGTATTTTTTCATATTTTCACGACATAAATTCCCTCTGTCGCCAACGACTATACTGTCGTCTCTTACAACTTTATGAATTTTATATTTGTCATTGTTATCAATATTAGATTTCAAGGCTGATCCTATTGTCACCTGACTTTGCTTTGCATTCTCAAATAATTGATTAATTCGCTTCACATCGTGATTTGTCTTGCTGCTTTTGTTGATGGCTGTAAGGTCGCCTATTGATTTTGATGTTGTTAGCTTTTGTTGCGGCTTTAATCGACAATTTTGCCGTTTCAATAAAACTTCGCTACAACTACTTGCTCCACTTATATTGCCACTACCTTCACTCTTACTCGATCTAAACTGAGATGATGATTTTTTACTTGATTCTTGCTTCTTCTGCTTTGATTCAAATAGTTTCAATTTTGATTCCGTTTTTGCATTATCACGATATTCCCAACTTCGTGAATTCTCAAATCCCCTCATGTCGATATCACTGTTCAAATCAATATCATCTATATCATCATCATCATCGTCATCATCATCATCAATATTTCGATTAACATTACTATTGCTGTTATTATTCTTCAATATAGGTTGAGGATTTGATATGTGATTTAATCTCCCATATAGCTTTGTATCTACATATTTCTCATAGCTTTTGTTATCAAAATAATATTGTATAGTCTCAAATTTGCTGCTGTTGTTCTTCTTACTGTCAAAAATCAAATATTTCTTTTTACCCTCTTTTGATTTTTGTGCATCCTGAATGGCAGCATCTACAGAGCTTTTATTATTGTCACTTACATATTTAAGTTTTCCATTTAAAATATCTTTTGATGTGCCAAATATTGAATGCTTCTGTTTATAAACCAAATATTTATCTGTCAATTTTGACGATGCTTTTTCACTCGCTGACTCAGGTGCATTTATTGTGACTTTTAATGCAGATTTAGCTGTTGGCTTTCCATCATTCGATGATGCTGGACATTTGCATTTTGCATTTTTTATTGGAGGTGGGGGTGGTGGACATTTTGGCTTTGGTTTCGATTTAACTTTTCCTACATATTCCATCGGTAATAATTTCATTTCCGGAATATCAGTTTTCGTGTAGTCATTGAAATCATCTTCAATAAAATCACTCTGATGTTCAGTGGTTTGATTTTTACTCCCATTATTGGATATGATGGAAGTAGTAGCAGTTGCAGCACTTTTCGAATTATTATTATTATTGCTATTATTGCTGCCATTGCCAATGATACAGTTAGGTCCGAATAGACGAGCATTTCTAAACACTGGTTTATTACAATTACCATTCGATTGATTTCCCAGCATTTTGTTCCTTTTATTAATCTTAATTGAATTGAATTGAATTGTATAGAATTTTTTCTTCTAACACTTCTTGCTTTCTTTAGATTGGCGTAATTGTTTAACGCTTCATTGGTAATGTAATTCCAAGTTTTATGTATATTACTATTATTATTCTTATTCTTATTTTGGATTTTTTATTGCACACACAGTTTCTATCTTTTCATCATTTATTACTTTTTTCCTTTTACTTATCTTCTTTTTTTATGTATTTTTTCTGAGTTCTAAAAATTAATATTTTTGGGAAAGTTTCTAATCATATCTTTTAGCCTCTACGATATATTGCACTTTGCCGTTATAGAATTTTCACAATTTTTTTCTACTTTTTAAGTATCTTTTACTGATTCATTATCACAACCTTGGATCTTTAATCGTTCATTAATCCGAATTAATTACGACATGATATCTGAATATATGAATTTAATATGTTGAAAGCATCTTAATGAGCTTTAAGTTATTCAATTTTTACTTCCCAGCTTCTTTAAGATAAGTGCTCTCTCTTCTTCTTATTTTACATTTTTACACTTTATGCTCATGCCAAGCCATATCATCTCGCCAAAAAACACACTGTTCATATAAAATCTCACTAGCATATCTTGCATTACAAACTGCTTTTTTACATTTAATTTCACTTTTTATTTGTTCACAATGAAGATGACTTTGTGGCTAGAGAAAAATTTTCCATTATATTAATAATTTTTTTTTTACATGAAATTTTCCCGCAAAATATTTATTTTTTGCTTTGTTATGCTGCGAACAAATATCCAAAGCATTGGATGGTGTGATATTCTTCTTTTATTCTCTACAACTTTTGGGCTTTTGCCTTTATTCGGGGCGATAAAAATGAAAAAGTTCGCGTGTGAAAAACTTCTCCTTCAATTCCATTTATTTTCATTATTTTGCATTTTTGGTTGATTTTTTGTGCACCCATAAAGGTAGCACAAAACATTATTTATATCCATTCTAAATTGTGTCCTTTGCTCAAGTCATTGTTCATTATATTTTGTTATTTATATCTTTTTGCACAAAAATTAACTTCTTTTTTATTGTTCAATTGGCCGTCAATTGGTGTTAACATTAGAATAGATTCAAACTGTTGTATACTTTTTAACGTTTCTTTAATTGCTTTTCGTTCACGAAATGTTCCAAAAAATTATGTACAGTAAAAAAATAGTTTTTTTTTTTGAGAAAAAAATATACGCGAACAGCAAACGCGCGCGTCTTACAATAACGAGAATTCAATCCGAAATGATGCAGAAAGAAAAGAAAAGAGGCTCAGCCAGCAACTTTAACATTGACTCGCGCGAGAAAAAAAAATAACTTGTAAGAAAAGAGCATAGCTTGTACGCTTTGGCCTCTATCATAGATTCGCTTCATACTGTGCTGTATCTTTAATTGAAATTTTGCGAGCAATTTAATGTATTTGTGGTCTGAAGATTTGTTCATTCTTCTCTATTTCTCTTCCTCTCTCTCACTGTTCATTACAAACTTGATAGCTAATTTTCTTTTAATTAACTTAATCTCAGCTCTTGCTCACACCGCAATCACTTTACACCGGCCACAAAGTCAGATCTTCTTCAAATAAATGTGCAAGAAGAAGAAGTAGAAAAAAAATAATATTTTTGCTTTTAGCAGCAAAATATGGAGAAGAAAATACAGTTTATTTCATTATAATCTTTTTTTATATTATTTTTATGCTCTTTGCTTCAATATTGGATGTTTATATCAGACTACCGACAACTCATTTCTTGTTATAATACCTTTCCAAAAATTCGACATTTACTGACTGACCCTTTACAAAGAAATTTTCAAAAATTCGACAATTTTTTCGAAAATTTGAATTTCATTTGACAGTTTTTGGATAGGTAACACTTAGGTACTTTTTTTGATTGAAAATTCTCGAAAAACTTTTTTAATTTTTGAAAAACCTTTCCTTCCACTGTATTAGGACAGTACTGAAGTGTTTAAACCAAAATTTAGCAAATTTATACTTTATTAATTAGGTTTATGCACTCTTGTTCACTGTTTTTAAGTATAAACTTTTTTGGCCACTTGACTATAACTTTTTTTAGAAACAATATTTTTGCATTCTGTTTTCTGTTATTACTAGTTACTACTATTACCTTTATTATTATGTATAATATATGTATAGAACTTAATCATAGTGGCTACTGGAGTGCCTTAAATGTGGCCTACCTAAGCCTGTTTTTTAGTCAAAAATCATTTCCAAACTTTTTAAAATTGATATATTTTGCACAAAATAAATGTAAATATTTAATATCAATCAAAAAAAGTCAATAAAAAAGTTTCATATCTGAGAATTGATAGACTACCTAAGTGTTACCTATGAAGGCCCCTAAAGTTGCAGAAAGTTTACAAAATGGGATTTTTTGAGTTTTGAGATTCAAAACTATCATATTTTGACCTAAAAAACATAAAAACATTATATTATTTAAATTCTGAGTGGTAGTATTAGAAATGACTTTTTTGAAAATTTCTTTGTAAAGGGTCAGTCACAAACAGGGTCCGTTTTCACGACCAAGACTACTTCCAACTATTAAGTATTACATATTGTTGGAAAGGTATTATAACAAGCTATACTAAACAAGAAACAGAACTGAAAAATATTTAGTCATGTAAAAGTTATAGCAGTTTGAGTGATGAGAAAAAGGGTCAAGTCGTCAAATAGCATATGTACCTCTATCTCGGTGAATTTTGAACTTTTTGTAAAAATTTCTTTACTAATCGTTCTTAAATGGCTAAATGCATACAAAAATATAAAAAAACTATTTTCAACCGATATTTTCCAAATTTATCTCAGAAATATTAGTTTTGAGAAAAAAATTCGTCCAAAACTTAAAATGCAATAACTTTTGCTCCCCAGTACTTATTGTAAAGGTTTTAACGGTTTTGAAAACTAGAAAGTAAGTACTTTAAGCTAGTATAGCTCCGTATGGGGGAAATCGACCTAAAAATGTTAGTTCCGGACGCCTGAAACTTTTTTTTCCTGGTATTTTCATACATTTTCTAAAGCCCTGCCACTAAAACCCAGTATATATAAACTTTCCAAAGTATGAAATTAAAGCTCTTATATAGTACAATTAGGAACCGAAAACCGTTTTTCAATATCTTTTAATTAAATATGGAATTTCCCGAGTCAAACAGGATGTGAAAAAATCTGTTTTTTCACTACTTTTCAACTTTAAACAGCTCCAGAATCGACCAAACAGCACCAAATGACCTGAAATTTGGCATGCAAGTCTATTGCTATATGTACTACAAGAAAATAATACCCACTAGGTGTAATTCAAAAAAGTCCAAAAAACAAAGTGAATGTCCCTTTTTTTTTCATTTTGCCCCATAGTGGCTCTTGCACACACCGCAATCACTTTACACCGGCCACAAAGTCAGATCTTCTTCAAATAAATGTGCAAGAAGAAGAAGTAGAAAAAATAATATTTTTGCTTTTAACAGCAAAATATGGAGAAGAAAATACAGTTTATTTCATTATAATCTTTTTTTATATTATTTTTATGCTCTTTGCTTCAATATTGGATGTTTATATGTACATATACAATCTACTAAATTTGCAACCTCTTACAAACTGTTATAATTTGCTTGAGCATTCATCAGAAAATTTAATTTTCAAGAAGCACTCATCTTGTTGGGGTGATTTACTTTGTGATGTCCATTACATGGCGGTAATGCAGTTAGGAAGGCTTTTGACACTTTGTAAGAAGTATTACGTATGACCATAAAAACATAAGCATCAAAATATTATATTATTTGGAATTTGACAGCTGCAGAATTCATCTAGTTCCCTTTCTTTAGCTGCTAATGACTTTTTGGACTTAATACAGCAAAACAACAAAAGTAGGAAGCTTCACATTATTTACAAACGATCCCATTTGTGAAAATTGAACGAGAAAGAAAAATCGTATTTAAATTCATGAATTCTCATGATTTGAAAGTTCATGTGAGGTTAGCTGAGGTATCACATCCAGTAGTAGATACAATAATAGTAATCATAACTATACCAGAGGCCTATTAACGGTGAATTAATGAATATGAATAGAAATAATCATTTCTTTTTTTGTGTCTATGCGCTAATTAGTCCATAATTTGTTATCATTTCCATTCTTCTTTCGGCATATGTGAATGCTGTACCCTTTCTTCTCTTGTCTTGACTTGATTAATATTTTCGACCATAAAAGAAGGAAATAACAAAGATCAGATTATGTAATTTACATTGATTTCGGCTATGTGTATCTATCCATAAGATCATTTGCTAATTGTGAACTTACAATAGTTTAAGTCGCTTTCCTATCGGCAAATCCAAAAAATTTTTGCACGCTTTTGATAAATTGAATTTTTTTTTGTGCCTGTTAATAAACAAGGGACGTTTACGTAATGCGTACATTAAATTATTATTATATTGTGATTGTTGCCAAAATAAGAAACTCTCACTTTAATTGCCTGGCTGACAACAGTGTCTGATTCGAGACGGAGGGAAAAAAGGCGAAAGAGGAAAGTCCATAAAAGGTGATTAAATTAATTCAGGTGGCATCCTATCATTGCCGATTATACAATTTTAAATTATAAAAGATTGTATGTGCACCTTCTTAGCTCGTTAACGTCGTGACAAATGTGACACAGAATAAGCATCAGTATGAGAGCATTTTATTTAGGAAGAGATGAGCATGAGAATGGTAAATTCATAGTACATACACGTGCAAGAAATTTATGATAGTTGAACCTATTCATAGAATAATAATAAGCAATTTATAATTGCCGGTCTACAAAATTCCAACGTGTTTAAATGTATCGTATGTATTTACATGTAGTCATGGATATACACAGAGAGAATATGATTCTGACATTTGGCCGTAATCTCTTTAAATTTCATTTCATCAAATGCCAAACGTACAATGGTCAGTGCCGTTGAAAACAGTAAAGTTATACATATTACATCCAAATCATGTGAATGAGCAAATAAATGGCTTGAGTTTGAGCATCTAGAGCAGGAAAATTCACTAATGCTGGAAGAATTGTAATGAAAAGCAATTTTGACGAGCTGGAAAATGTGTGAAACGAATTTTAAACACCAACTTAGAAAGAGCGGTCCACAGAGAGATTAGAAGCTTTATTTGTATAATCGTATCGTACGTTACGCTTCAAATAATTTTGTCCAATGACCGAAATATTTAGGTTGTTTTATTTTTCTCTTTCTTCTTCTTTCTTTTGATTTTTATTTTACTCGAAAAATAAAGCACAAAATTAAAATTGAAAAGGCAGAGCCATTAATAAATGATGTTTATTTTTTTGGATATGAAGTTGGGTTAGCTGTGAGTTTAAAATATGTTTTTTAAGCTTCTAAACATTTTTTATGTTTAAATTGTTTAATATGCTACTGCTGTAAACTCATTTGACCCATACGGTTGCCGGAATGTATTCTGTGATATACTGACTACTGTATAGTGATTGATGATTGGTATATAAACGTATGATACTGACAAAATGCTCAACAAAATGCTCAGACACTAAAACACAGCGCAAACAGCAATCAGCTTCAGTTTTTGATAGCCATATCTTGACCATAACTTAAAATACTCCCATAATGTTAATCTTCTTTCACTACCATTAAAGATTTTCTTCAAATTTAATGCAAATTTCTATAATTTTTCACAACACCATGTCTATGGTATGCTTTCAATTGAAAGTAAAGGATTTTCGAGGAATTTTGATACAGAAAAGTAATAATAAAAGAAAGAATTCGTCATGCTTGTTTATGTGGTCTTTTTAGATTGCATTGGATTATCTCACGTAAAATTTGTCATTAAATTTATAATCAGCTGTCATAATTGAAAGTGAAAAGGTATCTCTTCCCATACAATTCATTTCGCAAACAGTGTAAAAAATAAGGTATTGTTGAAATACAGAAAAAGAAATAAAATATGAATTGTGATGAATAATGCAATAAAGCAGGCTTAGCATCATATCTTTAATAATATTCCCATGACATGAGAGAGCAATTGTGTACATATTATACATCATAGAATTCATAAATAAAAAACAAATTTTCATACAGTCAAGTCTGTGTGTGGTTGACTGTAGATATGCACCTGTTAAAAAATAACTTTTACTTCAACATAGGCAGAAGCAGCAACGAAAATTAAGACAGAAAAGAGAAATATATTGCATTTCTTAGATAATTGCGGCAATCGTTCACATAATTATGTTCCTTATATTATCTCTAAAGTTATGAGCTCATCATCAGAATTAAATTCATTGTTGTTCTCCAAAAAAGTTCTCACAACGCATTTATCTTCCATATTAAAAGCGAAAGTACTTAAATATCCATCATTTATGATGTTTATGTTCATAATTTAATGAAGCATGATTCTGTTACTTTTGAGAATTTGCTACCTAAATATATATTTATGGAAATAACTTGAACTTTAAAATGAAAAGTGATAAAAATGCAAAAATCTTTAAAGCTTTTAATTTATTTCCGAAGATTAATTACTTCCAAAAAATAAAAATTTCTAAACTTTCATCTTAAACATAGTTTTTTTGTACTCGATACATCCGTGGCCGCAAGAAGAAGCTCAATTAATGTTAATAGTCATTAAAAATGAAGTAAAGTAAATTGAAAATAATGCACAAGAAGAAGACTGTACAAAAAAAAAATATTTTCCAATCGACATTGAAAATTCATTAAGTAAAGTTTCGCGTGCTCATAAATATCCAACGTTTCTCATGACTTTTAAAATCGTAAGTGCTCGCACATATGTAATCCAATTGTATTATCAGAAAATCGAAATCGAAATTGAAATTTTTTAAGCATCAGTGTTGTTATCAAGTTGGTTGAGACTAGTCTTTAAGAAATTTGATTCATTCTTTTATGTGACATAGCTTGTCATGTCTGATTTGGACAATAAATTATGATTTAGATTCTGGCATCTAGGATGATACATAGATACACTGTCAAGGGTTAGGCATACAGATACTTAAATGTTCTTGAGCTAAGGTTATCACAGGCTAGTATGGGTGTATCTGGTATGGGACCATATTATAATAATAATAATATTGTATGAGACTAAACTCTCTGAATCCTTTAGATCAATCTATATCTATATCTATGTAGGATCAAGAATACTATTTTCGAATAAAGGTTTCGAATAAATTTAGGCTCTCATTTCGATCTTATATTGACGTGATAGTATCAGGTCTGTTCTATCATATTCTTTTCAACATTAAGAAGCCAGTTAATGACTTAATGTTGCCTAATTGTAACATGGTCTTCTCAGGTACCCCTAACAAGCACTCAAGTGTTCATCTTAATATATACCAACTCTGTTAAGCTCTAAAGAGACTAAAGTCAATTGAAATAGAAAGAAGTGATAACTTAATTGTTTTATTGTAATATTGTAATTGAGTTAATTGCAAGACAATAATTGGTCACCACAAAAAAAAAGTATTTAAGTTTATAAGAATGAAGATCAGCTAATTAATAAACTAGAGAGTTCGAGAGTTGAGATTCACTATAATTAATGAAGATTTTTTCGATATTTCATTCATGAATTTTTCGAGTGAGATCGCTCTACTAATAGAAATGAAATAAATTTTATTCAGCCTCATCAGTGAAAGCAGATGAGAGATGAATCGTTTTGTTTCATTTATTAAATGTACTCTAAATATCTTTAAAGTCATGTAAGAAGAAGAAGATTTATGTAGTACTTGATGAAATCAATCTAAAAATAATAATACATAAATACTTAACAGCATCAATGAAAAATTGATTTTGACCTGCATTGGATCTGTTGGAATATTAATATTGTTTATGGCTCATTCGTTTCATGATATTACTATGGATATTATGCTCATTTATTTCTGTTAAATTGTATTTTTATGAAAGCACAGCAGTTGGATCATCATCACGTATTAATCGATAATTTTTTATACACGGTTAAATTAAGATCATTGATAAGAGCTGAAAATTTTGATAAAAATCTGCACAATAATCATTATATTAATTATTATTTAGAGAAGCATTAACAGTTCCAACAATCGATGAGTAAACTAACTTTTACTTTACATTCAAGGTGAGTTTAAATATCATTAAATACTGGATTCAAAGATGCATAGGCTGCAAAAAATTGCTTAGCTTTTTCAACCGCACTAAGTGCGCAAAAGAAGAAGGAATAAAAAATTATTGATAATTTGACCGACTTTTGGATCAACGACATCGCGCAGAAAAATTAACGTTATACGATAAAGTTGTTAACATGAAACAAAAACTGTTAAGAGAAAAGAAAGAAAAACAAGAGAGAGAATCTGCTTTTGGATGCTGTTGTGGCTGCTGCCGTTTGACCATGAATAGATAAATTTTAATTCAAAAATATATATGTAAATTACACCCGCTGTGACAGATTTCGAATATCGACAGAATTAATATGAAATAAATTCCGGAAATTGTTTGTGGATCGGAAGTGTAGGCCAATTTTTATTCGCATGGTTGGAGTTATCATTCCTGTCAATATCACTAGAAACTGTTTGACATTAATTTTGATATATCTAATAGCCTATTCCTAAAATTGAAAATGTGTTCCTGTCTCTCTATTTAACAAACTTAATGGGAATATATTAAGTTACATTTATCGTTATAATCAACCTTATACATGTTCATGTTGAGATGAATCATGAGCAATTTGCCTTCTCATTTTTCACACAGCAACATTCCTTGAATATCCTGGTGATGAATTAATTTAATAAATTTTACTTGTGATAAAATGCATGATGAATTAAATTTTTTGGGTGTATTGTACGTTGTAATTAATGCTGGATTGATATCTTTTTCAATGTCAGTCATCAGAAGGTTGCTCATTAGCATTGCAATTCATCAGAGGAGAATAGCAGGGTGTCTTAAATACCATCATACTTTAATTTAAGATTTGCTTACTTTAAGATGTGAGGTCCTGCATTTTCTGCCAAATTATGTCCTTTGGCACACTACTGAGTACAATGACGTCACAAGGATCGTTTACAATTGCAATCGTTTAAAATCTAAATTGGTGTCCAATTTGATTTTGGTTTGTGGCGTCACAATTTTCATATTATTGTACAAAATATATTTCAAATTAATCATATAATATTTAAAAAACAGTGGTGGATAACCTGTGTGCCTCGGCACTTTGCTGTATCATGAAAATGCAATAGTAATAACCGTAGAGCAAATGTAGTTTCGGTTGAAGTTTTCACCAAGCTGTGCCGAGTAAAATAAAAGGTTGTCCACCACTGTTCTAAACTTCCATAAATTCACACTAAAATGCGCTTATAATAATTCATATTCATTGGATATTTTTCATTATTTTGAGTCATTGACTCGTGGAACAATTAGGATTTACATAACGCATCAATTAAATATAAACTATTTTATTGCAAATTCATCAATAAAAGTGTTAACAAACAAAAAATTATAAATTGAAAATGAGGAAGGTATTAAACTAAATTGCTCGATGCATTTGATGATTAAGCTCAATTTAGCATCTAAAAATTTTTGAGGCCAATTGTTCCTCATATGTGGTAGAGTATATTGTAATATAATAATAAATTCATTGTGCCTAAACGATCTAGTAATAAATTGAATTCTATTCGCCAAAAAATTATGTCTGTACCATTAATAAATTACGGAACGAGACTTTATTGTGATATCAACTAAATTATGCTGCTATTGATGCTTCTCATTATGAGTTTCATAAAAGAAAAATGATTGAAAAACTTCAATTGTCTCTAAATTTATCATTTTATGTGAAGAGTTTGTTTTTTGTTATGTCTGAAGATGATGTTTTATTCAGTTTTTTTTTTGGAATCAAGTAAGATGAAAAGAAATAAAGCAGTTGGTAATCTTTTTAAGTATACAAAATCGTTTATAGAGTTATTTTTCTTCAACAATCCATTCTTTGAATGGGAAATAATCAGTTCAATAAAGTAATTTTGGGGTATAATTTGTGTTCAACCGATTGACCCCATTCTATAAACCTCAAAAAACAACGATTCATAACAATCATCATAAATCGGTCAGTTTAAATTATTTTCAAATTTAGGAATTGGAAATGAATTCATAAAAAAAAATTCTTATCACGATTCAATATGAAAAACACAAATTCAGCAGAAATATTGAGGCAGGAATGATCCGTTAGAGTATAAACATATTTAAACTGTTTCCTTTCTACGGTAATCGTTATGACCTAATGCATTCTTAACCCACATTTACTTTCTTGTTCTTACACAACAACAAAATGAGATAGAAAAAAATTCTAGACATGAATACTTTTTTTTGTAGACATTAAACAGGTTCTATGTATGTTATGGCATCGACCCATATTTGTAAGATATCTTTAAGCTTATTAAGCATGATAGAAGAAAAAAAAAGTATGGCATATGAAAAAATTATTGCAATGTTAAGAACGGCAATCAATAAAGCAAGCTACTTTAAGATTGCATCACTTTAACCACTTGCATCAGAAGTAAATGTAGGAATTGAGTAAGAGGCAGAGAATCCAACTGTGTATTCTCGCTCATTGCATAATTGTATTTTATTTCATTTTTTCATATAAATGTTCTCTTAATGGTAGAAAGTTACTAACAGGTCTGCATCTTTCCGTTCATTTTCGTACTTCTTGCCATATATATTCTGCTCTTAAATTTTAATAAGAAATATATTATATTGTTGCTCCCATGTACATCGTTGGATGTGATTAATGTGTTATTATTAGGTTAAAATTTTTATGCAACATTATTAATTTCCATATTTTTAAGATTGTTATGCTTCCGTCTTCATCAAAAAAGCTCATATAAATAATGCACATAACGAAATAGTGAAGACAACGTCATATTATTGTACATGACATGAAAATGCATCGCGAGAAGTTAAAAGCAACATTTTCACATATCAGTTGTGAGAGATCATCAAAATATCATCATCATTATTAAATTATGGCATCATTACTACATATGTGTAATAATAAATATTTTTACAGTCGTGTACAATTGTAAGGAAATAGAGAAATGGTTTTATTTTGAGACTTAATTCACGTGATAATATCTTGATTCCCAACTTTCGCTCTTCTTTTTAGTTAATTGTATCGGAAATGACACATTATTTATTACTTTGTGGATCTCTCAAAGGGAGTATGGCACGCAACACAACAGTACTGTCATGACCGAGCTACAAATGTCATAAATAATCGGAAAAATTGTCTCGACTGCTCTTTAAGATCTGAAGTTTTACATTCCATTGCTGGATAACTGAAATACCATTTTATGAGCCAAATTAGATACAAGTTTAAGCAACTAAAGCAGTTCAAGAAACTCAAGCATTGTTCAACATGACGACAATAAGACAATAAGCTGACAAAATCTATAAAGCAACAATGCACGCATCACTCGGGTCACAAAAATGAAGCTCGTGTCCAATAATTACTATTTTTTATGTTCATTAAGATCGACATCGTTACTGCCAATGAAATACCGTTTAATATCATAAACACGACAGTAAATTCAATAGCATCGTTACGTAACTGTGTCCTCAATAAAAAATAATAATTATGCTTAAGAATTTATTCTAAATAGGAAATGCGAATGTAAAATTGGCTCAACACCACTATTCATGTTGTGTATCCCAATGCTGCTCTTGTTATTGACTCGAACAATTTCTATTGCAACTGTTAATCTTAGACACAGCGGTGTTCTGTTTAATTCTTGTTATTATTGATTGTGTAATCACCTACTTTTATGGAATATAAAATTGTTATCAAGACCTTAAAGATTATATAATTGTCGATCGGGTTTCTGAGAGAATGTCTTGAATTTATTTCCGAGTTGTCTAAAACTTCCGTGAGTTGGATAGAATTTCTCATGAGTTTTCTGTAAATAAGTTTGAAAAGTTGTTGAAAAACTTTGAGAACATCCAAAAATTTACATGCGAACAAGAATGTGTCGATTCTTTCAACAAGTTTCTGATGACGTTGAGTGCTATTGTGTTTGTAATGTTCTAGAAGTCTATCACATTGCTGATTGATTGAAACCTTTAAGTGCATTAAAGACAAGTATGTAGGAGCTTGAATGTAATTTAATATTTTTGGTGAGAATCTAGCATTTTGTTGTTCTGTAACAATTTATCAGGTTACTTCTGAGGATACAGTCACATCGCTTTCAGCATAACATAATGTGAATTATTAAAGGAAACTTTTGATGACTTAAATTATGACCATTCATGACTTGTGTTTACATCAATATACAAGTCAATACTTCAAACTTAGAAGAGCATTAAAAGTAGAGGAAGTCCATATCCTTTATTGATAAAGAACTTTTACCTTTTTTCTGGGATGATGTCATATTTTTTCTGTGGTGGGTTGATGGTTTTGGGGAGGTGTTCACAGATGACATTCATAAGGGATATCCGAAATTATACCTCAAGTCATTTCCTTCAGAAAACATACTTTATAGTCATCATGAACAATTTTTGAGAATTTATTGGTTAAAATATATAAATAATTTGGCTGTATGTGACATCATTGAATGCTGTGCATCTGCTACAGCAACTACAACTTATGGTCATCCAACCCATCCACAACAAGAGCATAATAAATTGAAAAGTTAATTGACATGTTGTAAATCAAATGATTTCTCACTACATTAATTATTAATGTTGTTGTATTACTGTATTTTATTTGTGAATGACGATGGACTTGCTATATATATTGCGAGCATTTATATCAAAAATAAATATAACGAAGAAAGTGAATTTTCCTCACTTTTCCTAGATAAAAATAAATGTTATGTACTTATGAAGCTATTTTATCGTAATTTTTTTTGGAATAAAAAGATTAATTGCTTTGGGTCAGATCAAGAGAACTAGTAGAAAACGAAAATAAATATAGATCCATCAATCACAAATAGAGAGCACATCTGCAGTAGAGTGAATAAGGTAATAATAACGCTTAATTAAGCATAAATTCGAATTTTTACTCTTGTTTTCCAAATTACATTACTTTTTGGTGTAATGACATTGCACGAACTATATAATTACATGCTGTACATTATTGGAAGTAAAATTTTCACCATTTGTCACTCTAATCATAATTTGTACGATCCAAATAAACAACTTTCTCAAAAAAATTATTCACAAATTGGTGACAGACAAGAATATTTTATTTCAATTTGCTACACATTCAGCATGAATTCTCATCACACCGTAGACAGGCACAGAAACATAAATAATGATAGTGACAGAGTGAAATTGAATAAAGTTGACCATTATGATAATCATGAAACCGAGAAATTTAATTCACTTTTTTTTTAAAAAACAAAACTAACAATCTGTTTCTGAAAATCTTTATTATATCCACATGACTTGATAGATGCTATGGATATTCATCAGTAGACAAGTAGAACAGTGAAAAGACCGACTCAATTTAAACAACCACGACGGCTGTGAGTGCGAACTTACAAAATTACTATTATTCCTACAAAGATTTTTGTGTCAATTATTTAATTTATGTGAACCTCTCTTTCGCCATGTACCAGCCAGTGACAACATCTTACATAAATCTTTCATAGTCTAATAAAATGACTAATTTTGAATTAAAGAAGCAATTAAAGTTACACAAGGTTCAAAGACAGAATTGTTTGTAAATAAAAAGCCATAAGGAAGTTAAGGGTTAATCCATTAGACAATTTTTCATTATTATCTTATGCAATTTTTATGGACATAACACAACTTTTTTATCAGAAATGAATAAATTAAAAAGTTTTTTTATTTTGTGCTGCTCTCTTCCTTCTTATTATTTTGTTTTTTTTTTCTATGACTTCTGCATAGTAAAGAAGCACTTTAGTGTGTTTTAATTAAGTTCTATTGTCTTTAACTTCTTCTGGTATTTTTTTTGTAATTTAAAATCCATGTCCAGATAATATCTAATGGCGTGAACCACAGACATGAAGCTATGAAAGCAATGTCATTTCCCTATTTTAGTTTCATTCTCTAAAGTCGACGCTCATGACTTATGATTTCCACTATACATTATAGCTGCGAATCATAAAGTCATAAACTTTTGTGATAGATTGCAGATTTTACCAGATGTTTGGTTATGTGAACTATGCTGAGAGCATATCTAAGAAGCAATCTTTATGATGTTTGTTTTACAACTCATGATATGGAAGTTAATAGTATCAAATTATCAAAGGGATGAGCATTTTGTGGATATACTACGATAAACTTTCTACATATAACTTTAGTCGTGTTCAATTAGGAAGGAACCAAAGCTACCAATTCTTAGAAATTTAGAACATAATTGAAAATTGCATATCCAGTTCAATTTTGAGATTCAAAATTAGATTCACCCGAGATTCATTAACCTTGTCTGTTACATCAAAATTTAGAAGCATCAAATCAAATTATTGGCCATAAAATGAAATTATTGTATAAACATATTTATTGATTGCATCCGAAAAGTTACACAAAGTAAGGGTTTGTGTATCAACTCAAATTGGATGGTTTCTAATTACTTTATCAATATTTTTAAGTGAAATATTTTGATGATATCTGGTTTCAAGAGTGTCCAAATTTAATTAACTATTCTTTGATATCGGAACGGATTATTTGCATGATGCTCTATCCTTATCCTTTGTGTAATTACTAACTTAATATGTAGATTTGTTTGTCGTATAGATCAATTGTGATCCTTTGTGTAATTAATGCTTTTAAATTGATACAGTTTGCGTTGTATTTTGTCAAAATTTTAGGAAATACAGACAATGAGCATCAAAATCTGAGTTTTAAGTTGACTTTCCCATACAAAATCCGAGTCTACTTTGAGCTCTGAAGTCAAAATGTATAAAAACTACAAAAATATTCCCGAAAATCCCAATAAACTGCTGAATGCTTTCATGACATATTAATGCCTTTCCTGTATACAGTAGGCCATTCCAACACCAAACCTCACCCAGAATCTTCCAAAAAATGGATACAAAAGAGCCATATCTCCAAAAAATATCAACCAATTGTTAACGCCTTGACAATGTTTTCATTACATCCTGCTCATTCTATTCTTCACCACAGCACGGATGAAATTTAGATGTAGCATATACTCTCAACACAAAACCCTCAAAACGGTTCTGATTAAAGTTAGTTGAGATGATTGATTGACATCCAATATCATCAAAACTTTGAAAACCGTAATAAAGTTTGGTATAATGTCAAAAAGGATAGAGCCTTTAGACGTTCTCTTCGCGCGATGAGCCCACGTGCGCCACAATCAAGGAAGTAGTAAGAAGTAGTATAATGTCGAAAATAAAATTTGAAGACTGTCTGTTTCTCAAGTGATACCCAAGGAAAAAAAGTGAAATTATACCAGCGGAGAAATGTGAATCTCAAGAAATTAAAGCAAAAAGGCACGACACAATGCAATTTCTTTTCATTGTTCTTCACCTCATTTTTGATGATAGATTACACAATATTACGTTGTAGATCTGTTTATAAACAACATTACGGCATCAAAATATAATTTCAAAAGGAAACCAAAACTACAAAGAATTGTTACGCAATTCCAGACACAATTATTGCTATTCCGACTTCAATCGCACCAATTAAATGAAATTAATTTAATGAGTAAGTCACTCACCCTCTGTCCTGAATGTTTACGACTTCTCAATAAGTTTGGAGCACCAGAATTAGGTTGAAGTGGAACGGCCGGCTCTGGTTGAACACTTTGTACTGGACGTGCTGGTTTGCTTGCTAACTTTTTTAGAGTAGCTATTCGCTTATCGCACATAAGAGTAACGTCATCTATCCGCTGTAGAACCTGATTGGATGAAATAAATAAGAAATTGTTATAAAAAGTTATTAAAAATGCAATTTTAAAGCTGTACAAACTTCATAAATCATAAAGTTAAGATAGTCAATAAAGAAGTTGTGGGGGAGTTGAGTTATGATGTGCTTCATATTTTAAGACTTCTCGAAGTGATATGGACATAGAGACGAAGTCAGGACAACTTTTTCTATTTTAAAAAATCTTGAGAAAACTTTTAATGATTTCTAAAGCTAAACAAAAAAGCGTTCAAGTGATACTGTTGACTTTAAATGAGATTAAAAATTTTTGTTATTTTTCTAGAAAGTAAAGTTTAATCCTTTACATTTTATAAGCTTCAGCACTGACTAAAGAAGATTTAAAAATAATAATAATATTTTAATATTAAAATCATAAAATGTAAAACAAATTGACTTAATATTCAGCGTTGTTAAGAAGAAAGGGTTTTGATGTGATTTGAATTGATTTTATAGATTATATTAGTGGTGGGCGACCGGTGTGACGCGACACATCTTGGTGATAAGCCTCGACCGAAACTTCCCATGGCATACGGTTTATTACAATTGTTAGCATTTTTGGAGAAACACTATTGTGCCGCGACACACAGGTTGTCCACCACTGTATTAGATGAAACAGATCTGGACTAATTTGGCAGTCAACGCACGATAATTGAAGGTATAAAGGTAAATCCATCAAAATTTTGTCAATTTACCAAAGATAACTTCTAGATTCTTAAGCATACTGAATGATGAATGAATGAATTTTCAAGATCACAATAAATTTAATTTAAAGTAACTTAAGCAATATATCATTGATAAAGATACAAAGCAGAACACTGGTATGTTCAGAATACAAATCTGAGGTATGTGAAATTGCCTGGTTAATACAAATTTATTGTTATTGATTTCGAAAAGAAGTCAGAAGATAATAGTTCTTATTCAGAAGCTGGTTATATGGAAAATTTAAGCAATGATATTAGGAAGAACATGTTTTTCAATTATCAATTCCATTTTTGAGGTCGTTCATCCAAAATTGGAATTTTATCTTTATGTATCTTTGAATGCATCCTGATAGTAGAATTGCTTAGGTAAATGCGATTAGACTAATTGTGCCGAGTAGCACAAAGACTCTGCTTGGGCCCAACTACATCGTCGTTTTAAAGGTAAGACATTAAGTGTTCCTAACAGCATCATGACGTTTGGACCAGACTTTATGACGCAAAATTCAGTTTGTCTCATTATGCCTTTCGTGTGTCATTTTATCTACTCTGAACCATGTTTAATACATAAGATCAAACCTTTTAGGAAACTTCCAATGAAATTATTAATCTAAGAGATGATTCAAATCCAAAATTATTTCCAAATGAGCAATGGATTAGGAAATGAATGAAAGACAACATCATTTCATCAATGGTCAACATTACTACAATGTGTTATTATTAATTAATGAATAGCTACAAAATCTCCAAATATTAATGAAATTCGGTCAATAATTTAATTTTATTTTGTGGAAAACTTTTCAAGGCAATTGTCACTGTCCATTGATCTGAATTCTTCAGATGAAGTCAAATAGAAAATGTGAAATTCAATTTATCCATTATCAATGAATAAGAATCAATTTAGGCATGATTGTTTGCAACAACGCTTTCATTAAATTACTTTAATCTGAATTGTGATACTTTGTATCTCTCAATTATGCCTGAGTGATTCATGGAAATTTGAAATACTGGGAATCATCCTTAGTCTATGCTGCACGTACTAGAGTGGGTGATGGACTTGACAGAGAGCTGCATTAGGAATATTTTGAAGAAAAAAAGTCAAAAAATAACGAATGGTAAGTTTTTGAAAATCAACTGTCAAAAAATGTTCAAATTTTTTTAAAAATAACGGAAAATTTCAAAAATTTAACGGTAATTAAAGCAATCAGAACTTGACAATTCTATAATAAATCATAAAAATTCTATCTTTACACAGCTCCACCAACAAAATGCCATAAATCGAGCGTAGGTAAGCTCCAATGAATTTCTCTTTGAACATTCATTAGGGTCTTATTGGAGATTATGAAGTTATGCTTTACATTTTCAATTTTTCTCATTAACATTATTCGGTATCGCGGGAACTTTTACTTACTTGAGACAATATAATCGTTTCAAGAGATGTTGTATTTTCTTCTTGACAGCTCTTAAGATCTTTAAGACTAGAAAGCTCAAAATCTTTTGCTGATTCAACAAAAGCTAATATGTCTTGCAATTTCTGTTCAGCAATATCAGATGATAACGACATATTCTCTATCCTTTGCGACGCAAGTAAATCAATTCCTTTGGCACACCATTCATTAGCCTTCTCGACTCGCTCCATTAGTCGATGAGCATTCGTTAATGTCTCTACACGCTTTGATACTTTCTCATTAAACATTTCCAGCATGCGATTCAATTCATTACATTTTGGCTCAACGGTATCCTTTGAGGAGCTTTTATCATTATTTTCGATAATGGACCTGCCATTCTCTATCACACTCGTTGCTCTCACAACATCCTCATCACATGATTGCCGAAATGACTGTGTCTCTTGTATTAATTGATCGATTCTTACGACGGTATCACCAATTTCTGTCATTTCATTCATTATCTTTAAATAGCTATCGAATTTGGTCTGAAACATAAAATTAATGATTATTTATAGGCATAAATTGATATATTCATGAGGATACATACTTGAAGTTCCCTAAAGTCCTGCTCAAAACGTCGCAATTCTAAGCAATTCCTTAGTTCTTTCGTGTGCTCTTCATAGAAATGATCAAACCTCATTTCCGTCTCTTGCAATTGTACAATTAATCTGGAGGTATCGCGACTAGTTAAAATCAATTAAATATTTATAAAGAAAAATTTAAAATGCTGCGGTTCTCTGCACTGTGATAATTTTTTTTCAATAGATTCTTTTTTTTTAATGATTTTATCGAAAAAGTTCTTAGCTGTGAATGATTTAATATGATACATCATTTATGCACTACTATGGAAAATGATATGTAGTTGTGTACATTGTGTAAATGCAATTGCGAGAGAATTGAAAATTATAATAAAGTCATGACTAATCGATTCTTTGTTTCTAGAACTTCTACTTACGGCAGTGTTTTGTGTCTATAAGGTTTAACCACCATTGGTCTTAACAGAAACATTTTTAAGGTGTCAATATTATGTTGTTGTGATTTTTATGGTGTATCAAGAAGTTATTGTGGAAATGTTAAGTTATAGTTAAGGATATAGAACTGAAAATGATCTCTGATATCGATAAACTGAGAAAATAAATCATAGACTAATGAGAATAAATAAGCTTATCAAGCAGAACAAAAAACTGATGACGCTCACATTAATCTGACATTTTACTCTCTATAATGAGTATTGGAACTGAAAAGTTATTTACTCAAAAAATTATAAAGTTAATTGTAGACAACAGAACAAAAATATAAACTTTAAGTTGTGAGAAAATGTGATGTAGGAACGAAAGAGTCAACTCAAAATACGGCATGATTCCAAACAGTGCAGAGCTACATAGCAAAACAAAACGAGTTAGTAAATGTGGTCATTTTTGTGACCTGCAGAAGCGCATCTTCCCGTTTCAAATGTTCAAAATTTACTGGTCAAAAAATATTTAAAAAATAACGGTCGAAAAATATTTGAAAAATGTATCGGTTATTTAAAATTTGAAAATAACCGGTCCAAAAATTTGAAAATAACGGTCATTATCTTTAATGCCTCAAAATAAACAAGTTTAATCATCGATGACAGACTACACATGCAGCCTGCTGACAATATACTTTAATTTCCTTCGGGGAAGATGCGCTGTCAAACACATAAAAATAAACATCTAATGCGCACTAAAAGGGTAATACACGATAGATTTGATTGATTAAGACAAGTGTTAGTGTACAGTAAGCAGTAAGCAATTGAAAAACTTTTAACGAACCGTTCTATTGAACTTATATTCCCCACACGATCCACACATAATTCAGCCTTCCTTCTTATTTCGGCTAATAATTCTTCTCCTTTTTGTCCGACTTGCTGTATCTCATCCTGGAATGAATTTTAATGCTGATTATTGTGAATTTTATAATCAAATTTGTTGGACTTACTTTTAATTTTGTGTACTCTACGCCTTGCTCAACCAGTAATGCTTCCGTTGACTCTACAGAATTGGGAAACTCTGTATCGTGAATTGTTCGCATAAAGATCTCTAAATGGTGAGCAACAAGTGTCGTTTGAGCAGAAAAATTCTCCAGTGACTGTAAAATAAAATGGAACAGAAATTTAATATTATTAAATGGATGGGAGATTTGTTAGAAAATGAGTCAATGTAATGTTTTATCACAGAGATTATTCACATGTTTACACATACATGTACGCAATAAATATACTCACAATTCTCTGTTGAATCCATTCATGATGCGAATAGAATAAATCACCAGCCAAGTCCATTGTTAATTGTGATTTATGTATAAAGTGATGCAACTCATCAATTTGAGCGCATATAATCATTTTGAAGCGAAATTCATCTTTAAAGAACTTTGAACTAACTTCTGAAATGGCTTTTTGTAGGAAACCTGATGGACGTATCACATAAACACATTGTACAATTCCTGGAAAATATGTTGAGATCCTTGCTAATACTGACTTTACTGACGCCCACGACTGCTTTCGTCGGTCGATTATCAAATGAAATCCGAGATCGGCGTCTGTATTTTTGGACGAGATTATTTACATTAATCAGAGGATGTGATTGTATAATTTCGTGCATTTACCTTGTAAACTTGTTACTCCAACTAAATACTGTATTAATCTCTGATAATCTCTATCATTTAATAAATGAAAACTATTATGGTCCGGAAAAGTTATTATTGGCGATCCTTCCATAGATCTTCCACCTTAAAAGTAAAACAATTTTTAGATTTTAACGGTTTTTTTAAAATTCAAATTTTCCGAGATGACAAATTTTTCCAAAATTATACGTTAAAATTACCTGTGATGATGGCATATTGCTGATGCAACAAATCAGCAACATCTGATATATGCAATGGCTCCTCAGCCGAACTAACGCTTAGTGTCTTTTGCTTATGACTACTTCCATTACTAGATCTAGTTAATATTGATGACAAACTCTCTGATGCATTCATTTGAGCCATTAAATCATTTCCCGTCAGCGATGAGTTATTGAAAATGACAGTTTGCACCGATGTTGCACTGTTGACGGACATCTGTTGTTGATAAGAATGTCTATTCTCTGACTGCGATGTGTCTGAGAAATCAACATACTTTTCTATGTATTCCGATGATATTGAATTGTCAAAAAAAGAAAAATAATACATTGTTAGTCACTTCTTTATCACAACACAAAACATAATGAGATAAGGAATTATATTTTATTTCTGTTGGCGCAATCAAAAATATCTCATTGGCCAATCAAATATAGCGTATTGGGGTCTGAAAAAATATTAATCAGAAATAACCGGTCACAATGAAACGTACACGGAAAGTAACAATATAATTTCACTTTTATTTCATAGAATTTTCTTGCTATGCCAATTTCAAATCAAAACAAATCATTAATTTGTTACATAAATAACAAAATAAAATACTAATAATAACAGACTGTAGCGTAAGAGATGAAATAAAAACTCGACTGAGAGATATAATAAGTTTGAATTATCGTAATACAAACGGATTCATTCTCATTTCGTTGATGAGTATTCTTCTTTGTACAGGGCTTAGAGCATTTATCCGAATCTATACGTCTAGCATTATATTAATAAAGTCCACTTCATTCAATAAAATTGATCCATTTGATCGTCATAATACACTTAAATGCCATCGATACTAATACTTCTGAAAGTCATTGAAATTGAATCCCTGACATTGAGTACTTAAAGAAGATGAAGCCTAAAATTGATTTTTGAGTTCTATAAAATAAAACGCATTTTTTTAGCAAGCCTAAATAATTTCATCATTATTAGAATTCAAAATACAAAATTTAACGGATTTCAGAATTTTGAAAATTTAACAGACTTCAAAAGTTTGAATAAATTTAACGAAAGTACAGAGTTCAAAATTTTGAAAATTTAACGAAAGTAAAAGTTCAAATTTTTTTCGAATTTTTGATAACCGTTAAAATTTGAATTTAAAAAATTCGTTGAACAGAAAGATCAGATTTTTCATGAAATTTCAATGAAATTCACTGCATGTCCCAAACTGTCTACAATAATTCATTCATATCTTCAATAAATACCGCTCAAAAAGTGAATGAGTCGAGAGAATATTGGCGAGAGTGCAAGAAATACGTCAATTCACAATTTCTTCGTGCGATAGCTCAGAATGATCGTAGTAAATTAAGTCATCAGTAGTATTTGCGAACACAATTTGTTGCTCTTTTTCTTCTTCATCGTCATCCTCTTCAATAAGATGCTCTTCTTCGCCTTCTATAAGCTCAATTTCTTGGAAAATATCTTTGGACGTTGTTAATGCTGTTCTTGTGTCACTCAATGAACTTTGTGGCTTCGATATTTGATTAGAAAGTTTGACATGAGGAAATTGTTTCCGAAAGAAAGATCTAAATGTCGTATATCCCATTATTTTAGTGTCTTTTTCCCCATTTTTGTAGTCTTGATAGACTTTAGAAAGCGGCTCATTTAAAATGATTGACTTGTTTGAATGATGTTTATTTGTCTTAAGATAATTCCGTAAGAATGTCTCAACACGCTTGTATAAGTCCAATGAAAAAGCATTATGTGGCACTTTATGGCAATTTCCGTGCTGAATTTGGGTTACACCATTCTGGATTATATGACTACGAATTTTTTTCAGTTGATATATTGTGATATTTTCTAAATATAAGAATGCATAAAGGCAGACTTTCTTGCCCATATATGAATAGCTTGATCTCTTCCTTTGTCTCTTTGTTGTTCCTCTCTCACTACAATCCATCAATGATGCTCGGCATATTCCCATCAAATAAAAATCACATTCATTCTTTGTCAATTCCGCAATATTCAGTCTATGACGATATACACTATTTGCATCCAATCCATCAAAGCATGAGACACTACATTCACATCCATTTGCTAATTTCAGTCTGACCTCCTCAGCTGTAGACTCTAATGACGTTTGTGAATAATCTTTGGAATATTTATCTTTAATTGCCACCTAAAATAGTTTTTTAATACAATAATTTTATTGACTGTATTCTAATTAATTATAGCGGTACATAACAATGTAAATTATCCGCTTATAAATCAATAATGAAAATTTTAATATTTTCTACCTTAATCTGTCTAGATTTTAATGGTTCATCGTCGGAATCATCTATACTCCTCTTCATCGGACTGTTTTGATTCATTTAAATTAATTTTATAATTAATTTGAGCTACTTTTACACTTTATTATTAATGATTTTTCATTTAAAGAAGAAAAAAGTTTTGTTTTTAGCTGAGATTTCGAGTTGAATTGTGAATATCCACAGTTTGTCTATGTGTTCATTAACCGATTTTAGGATTTTGAATGTGCTTCAAAACCATACAAATTCCAAAACATTTGTATGGTTTTTATGCGGTCAATTGTTGAATAATGTAAGAAACCATACAATTCCTAATGCATTTTTACGGTTCTGAAAAATTTATATGGTTCTGAGAAATTGATGTTCAAAATTTTTGAATTTCAAAAGGCCGTTAAATTTGTATCTCAATAGAATTTAAATTCACCACAAATGCGCCTTAATACAATTAAGTAAATTCACTTATCAAGTATGAAAATTCCACCACATATGCTCTCTTTTCCAAAATTCACCACCTCAATGATAATTTTCCTCTCTCAAACACGAACAGCACACAGCATATATCAGATATATATAGCACATATCAAGCATTTCGAACATATTTTTGCACTTTTTTGTTAAATAAAAAATTGACACACAAGGTTCTCGCTTAGAACAATTGTTCACTGACTGACAAATTTTATTACTTTACGATTTCCTTAATTAGTTATTCATGATGTCACAATAGAATCCAATTAATATTCGTATCACATGCATTGTTATGATGGATTTAGTTCAATAAACTTTCGCTTCGAATTGATTACACTGAAATTTTCGCATATTTATTGAATTGTTTAAATTATTGCGCACATATTAATTTTCCCACTATGCTAGTTCCGATTTATATCCATTGTACTTATCATTTTGTATGACAAAGAAGAAAAAGTTCTCACACTGTGTATGAGAATCGCTTGTGTCATTGAATGTTCACATAAATTAAATATACCTGTCATTTCCAATGCATCATAATCATCCATATTGTTACTGCGGGCTCTAATTAATCCAGTATTATACAAAAAGTCATCTTCCACAGAATGATTTGAAAATTTTTCAAGAAATTCATTGATTTGCTTTTCCAATCCACTTTCCATGAAATTTTCACAATTTTATCACTTAAACTAAACTTAATTAACTATTTTAATCGACGTACAGTTTAACAAATTGATCAAAACATTAATTTCATTGAATATTTCTAAATTTTTTTCTTGATCGATTTTTTTATGTGGCTCTCTTTTTGAGCACTAAACTGCTATGGCACAATGCCTGAATAATGTTACATCTCGCGTAATGTTTTTGTTGCTGTGCGACATGATACAGTAAAGATTTTATGTACTTAAGTAATGTGATAAAATCTGTTATCAACTGAGAATTAATTGTGCAAATATTTGTCACATAATCTTGAAATGTAAAGTAAATACAGGAACTACCAATCAGGCAACACTAAACTTGTATTCACCACAATGAACATGAATATTTATTATGTTGTTACAATGTATTACAAAAATTAGTCTTATAACTATAATTAATTTCTTATCTTCTTAAATAAATACAGAAGGTGTTGATATTCACTGTTTTAGATTTTTCGTGGGTATTAAAGTACATTTTCTTGATAAGGTCATTTGCAAGTGTCAATTAATCTTGCTTAAAATCATAATAAAATTCATATTTGATTCAACGGTTTTTCAAAATTCAAATTTAAAAACCTCACAAATTAAAAATGTATTTGTATGGTTTTGAACCAATTAGGAAACATTTGAATCATTGACCGTTATTTTTCCAAAAAAATACTCTTACTTAACTTAATTATCTTAATTCAATACCAACGACGTCATTTTCGTCTGCGTTTCTTCTGAGCAGCCACTTTTTCAGTATTCTTATCGCTCTTTTCATCTTCTTCGGCTTCAGTTTTATTGTTCTCAGAGTTGGATTCTTCTTTTACAGGCGTTTCTACCTTCTTTACAAGCCTGATTGTTTGTTTTAATGGAAATTCATCGTTTGCAATGCTGTTATCAATACTATATTCTTGTTCTGCTGGCTTTATCTCAGTAACTTCAGTCTTCACATCTTCTTTTGCTGATAGTCGACTGTTACTGGATGAGTCTTCGTCTATTAGATCTTTTAAAAATGGACGTATTGGTTTGTGACCTTTTAATTCGTCGATTAGTTGAGCTAATTCATCTCGATTATTAGCAACAACACTCCAAGTTTCTTCGTCTGTATTTTCCTGATAAACCTTAACATTAGCCTTTTCATCAATATGACAATAATACACATTTCCATCTTTATCTCGTCCAAAAGGTTCCAGTCGAAGTTTCTGACTCGGTAGGGAATTAACGATATTCTTAAACTTGACATTTACATCAAATTGCATTTCCAGTAAGTTTTTTAGGATCCTTAATTTAACTTTAAAGTCTGAATGTAAATATCCATATCTCTCAATCTGAAAGGCATCATCCATATTTCCATAAAAGTAACAAAACTTGATTATTGCCTTTTCCCACTTCTCTGGAACGACACTTCGCTTTAATTTCCTTAATAATTTTACATGAATATCATGTAATTCTGTTGTAACTTCATCTGTGTTTGCTAGCCAATCCATTAAGTCACTCATGATGGGAACATTATCAGGAAATATATCATTGCCGAAATTCTCCAAAAATGATACGATAACAGCCGCTAAAATAGAGTTAATTAAATTTTTAATTTTTTGAAACAAATAAAAATATTGAAGGAATAAAATTCAGAATTTATGACATAAACCTACCATTCGGCTCTGAATAAACTGATTCTTCTGGCTCATTTTCCTCTTCTAAAGATGCATTTGGTGCTTCTTCAGCCTTTACTTCAGTCATTTTATCAAAATAATAAATATTATTATTTTCTGATGTTTTGTTTACGAATAAGTTGCAGTATGCAGTTTTCACCCCTTTTCACCACAAAATTCAAAAAAAAATTTGACCGTTAGATACTGATCGAAATTTTAAAATAATTCACAATTTCTAATGACTGCATCATTAATTATTCAATAAATGGTAATAAAAACAATAAAAATACATAATAATTACCTAAATTAGGTAAAACTGTGGCTAAAAACACAATTTTTCACGAATCTCATTTAACGAACTTTTAAAAATCAAAACACTGCGAATCGTATATATAAACCGAAAACATTTCCCCTCATTCATAACGTATTTTCAAATCTGATCCACAATAGACAAAAAAAAGTTTAATTTAAGTTTATAACTAAAATGGGCAATTTAGTGACTAAAATTACAACAAATAATCAACAGCTTAACGAGAGCAACGTAAGCGATATCGTGGTTTTTGAAGTAAGTGCTAAATTTTTGATATTTTTGATAAAACATGTTTTTATGCTAATATTTTCTTTCCCTTAATTACACAAACAGCAAAAGCAGGTAAAAAAGGATGTTAAGGACCATAAATCGCCAACTGCTACAAAGACAGGACTCTTTAAAAATGCATTTTTCGGAAATTTAGATCCAAGAAGTCCGTCTACATTCATTGCTCGTACACCAATACAAATATTCCGAACGGGCAGTTCCAGTAAATTTAATCATCGAGAACTATTAAATGAATCTCTTAACGATACAGTGGATATAGATATTTTGACAACAGAAGAGCAGGAATCATTAAACAGTAATAAAGATTTAGTCGACGCAGTTAATAAGGAAGAGGCTACTGACAAAGCTGACGATAGTAATAATCTGCCAGATCCAAGAAGCCCAACAAATGAGATTGCCAGGACTCCAATAATAATAGCTGATGAGAAGAAATCAGAAGATAATTTAATCAGAAAAATCACTGACAAACTTATTGCAGCCAAAATAGCAACAGATAATGAGGAAAATGGACAAAAGAAGGAAGTTGATAGTGTAACAACAAAGAAGAAGTCGAAGCCAACAGAGAAGAACTTGATATTTGAGGATGATACCGAGAACTTTGATAGATTCTCAACGCCACCTAAGAAGATGAATGCACAGACTGGAAATGACAGGACACCATTAAGTTGCTTAGCAAATAAAGCTAGAAATACACAGCCACGCACATTGATGACATCGACACCCAAAGGATCAAAAATTCCTGTCTTTCGTGAACGAACATCATCATCAAGAATCCCTCGACGCCTAGAATGAGCCTAATAATGAAGCATATCCATTTTACATTTCTCCATTGTTGCATTTTTAAATCATTTAAATTAATTAAAATTAGATAATTTAAGATTATACCTGATTATACATTTAACTACTTTTATACGTTTTTTATACAGCATGAATTGAGAATAAATAAAAATTGAGTGCATCAAAATTTTTCATAAGAAAACAACGGAAATTTTAAATTTAAATTGCAGTGAAAAATCAAAGTTTGGATTCAAATTCAAATTTTGAACTAAATTTTTAATGGCAATTTCCTCAGTTTTGCAAACATCGATCTCTGATGTCCCATTCCACAACCAAAAGAAGAAGCATTAGTCTATGTTTATGAATTATTCAGATCTTAATGATAATTCGCAACAGATTGAGGAACCAATAAAGAACTGATAATGTAGAAAATTGACTTTCCAATTATATTAACAACTTAATTAAGATCGACCTTCGCACATTGGCAGCCAATATTACGTAGAAGAGAAATGTCGAATCACTACAACTGCAAAGCATGTGCGTAAAAAAAATCGACACATTGCCAAAAAAATAGTTTAAAAAGTATGTAATGGAATTGGAAGTAAGCAGCATCTGCGCATTTTTCCCGCCTTAGACAGCAGTTGCATATGTTAGAGGGAGGCTCAAATGTTGTGTTGTGAATTTTTTTAAGGAACGAGGATCCTCGGCGCGTCAATTCTGTTTGTCTAATTTGCAAGATGTTTATAAGCAATTGGGAAATTGAAGCTGATCTTGACTTCTGTAAGCTTAATATCAGGCACTTACATGCTTTATTAGTATTTCATGACATCGCTAAACTAAAATGCAGCTGAAGAGCTATGTCCTGACATGTGTAAATCAATTAATAGATCGATAGCATATCTAGCACATTCCGACCCCAGATTAGCAGCTCTTCAAACAGATTAGCAACGATAAGCTTCAAACCGATTATCTACTTCATTTCCATCCTATACACAGACATCCAGCAAGTCAAAATGACGCCAAAAAAAACCTCAATATTCTCAAGGAAAATTCATCGGAAAAATTTATCTAATCGATAGTCCTCATGTTTGTACAATATTTTTTCAGCAGGTAGAGGAATGGATGTGTGTATGTATACACACTCTTGTGTAAATAATCAAACATGATGAGCCAAATGGCGCCTTTTTAAATGAAAATAGATTCTCCCTCTGACTAATCATTGGCGGTTGATTTTGAATTTATGAGATGGATTTGATGTCATAAAGTGATAAATTCATTATTACTCAACAGGCTGCTGCCATGCGTCTTCATAATAAAATAATAATATACCCCACATGTATAAATGATGTGATGTGAAGCTCAAAAATAGATTTTTACATTTCATTGCAATAATATTTTGCACATTGTGACTCATGGTCAATGTTTATAGCCTTTTTCCTCTTGTTTCGTAGAATCACATTTCATCCATTACATCATCATTATCCACTCGTTGCACGCTTTGAATATTTAATTTTTATCGTCATTGCTAAGTTTTCTCTAGTTCCATTTTCTGATCTGTTCCTGAATTTCTCTGAATGTTGCATGATGTGGGGAATTAATCTCTTATCTTCTAATTGCTTACATCTTGCACATTTTGTTGCATTTTAAATGACTTCGTGTATGACAACTCGGAAAAGCTCATGGGAGTCGTTGGCTTATGATGATCATCAGTTACGTCCATCAAACTGGCTATTCCGAACTTTTATGGCACTAAACATTGTTTTGTCAGAAGCTTCATATATGAATCGACTCATCTGGATATTTGACGTCACTGATGAACATCCCCACAGCGAATAAGGAATTAAATTATTCAATGTAAAAAAATCACATGAATGCAGTGGAATTAACCAAAGTATAGTAATTATAAATTTTTAGCAAGCAGCATTTGTATGACCTATATTCTATCCTTTTTACTCGTCGTTCTGTTTGCACTAGTAGAATTTATTCATGGAAAGTAAACAGGTAAGCAAAGCGGTTTTATCCACAAAATTAAGTTTTTCTTTTTATTAAAATATGAGAGAGAATAAAAAAATATTTTCATGCTTTTAGCTATGCTGAGATTATGCTCGGGAAATATTTTTGCATTGCGAATCTGAGCTAGTTTTAATGTATTTTTATAGGTGGAACAGATTGAGACAAGATTGTGAATTTCAACAGATTTTAGATGGGAAAAGTTTGATTTGAATATTTTTAACGGAAAACTGCAATTTGAATTTCTAACGAGGTGACTAAATTTGAATTTCTTCAACCGAGATAACGGATAAATGGGATTTGAATTTAAAACAGCCAAATAGAATTTAAATTTTTACCGAGATGACAGAATATTGAATTTCAATGATTTTATTACTTAAAACCTTACAAATTCTCCAAAAAGCATTTGTAAAGTTCTCAAAAGATTTAAAAATAATCCGTTAAAAACATTCCATGCATGCTTTTTAATTCTCTTATTTTTTATGCTTCAAACTCTTCTTTCATCCAACATAGTCAACAACAAATTTCTTAGGATAAAGCAATAACGACGACGCTTTGTTATTTTAGGGATATTTCGTGCTAGCAAAATAAAGAAATAATCTCAGCCTTTATGGAGCATAAATAAATTCCATTACACACAGTTTGAGTGAAAACACGCATGAAAATCCAGTTTTCATCATCATATGTTATGATTTTGCGAAAAAAAAAATTCTCGTTATGTTCATCGTGTATCTCATAAATCTCTTGCAGTCTCGTAAAAAATGGCAAAAAATGAATGAAATATTTTTCTAAAAAATACTTTTTCTTTTCATTTTCCTTTCATTCTGGTATTTCTAGCATGCAAATCTTATCACCGTCTTTATTATTCTATACGAAAAAAATAACAGTGGAACTAGTCAACGTTACCGAACATGAGAGTGAATGCATGGTGTGCGGAGTGTGGATTTATTTGTGGCAATAGAAAGAAGTTATGTGATTTAGTCAAGAGAATGGAAGTAAAAAAAATTGAGCAAACATCGTAAAGCATAATTCTTAAATCAAAGCAAGCATGACTCCCATTGTGAAATGTGTGTATACCCAGTCTATTTATATGTATCTTACGCTTCTGCTTATCATGAATGTATCGCGCTAAAGGACTTTACTGCTGAATAAATTTAATTGAATGAGATCACTGGTAAATATAAAGCAGTTAAATTTATGAAGTCACACAATGACTTATTTTGCCAGCAATTTTTTGAGGAAGTGATGCAATTTTGCTTATTTTGAGTGACTGACCGTTGGATTTTGTCTGAGAAAAATTTGAAATTTCGTTAAAAAATTGTGTCTTTGCTAAATGACAGTATTCAAATGTCAAATATACGTTAGAAATTGAAATAAATTGTTCATCAGTAAAAAGCAACAGGAAGCGCATAAAAATTATATTGTCATTCCTAACTCTTAAGTAGCTTCATCGTCATAAACATAAAAATAATAAAAGCATGATATACGCTGTACATAATACTTTAATGTATTCATATGAAGAGACAAACCTGTTCATGAATAATTTTTTCAAGTCAATGCAGTTAGTTGCAGTACACTGGCGACGATTAGTCTTGACTTGTCTTTTACATTCGAACGTGAAGTTCGGAATTCTGTCATGTAGTGTCTTGTTTTATTCGCTTACAAGCTTAAATGAGCTGACATTATTATATTCAATAATATTTCATGTTTCATTCTGCACATTTACTCGATCTCTGTGCTCAAACTTTCATTAAATTTCCAACATTACTTCTATCACTTCTATTTTTTATTGCGATTCAAGCTTAGATGGGTTTGAAAAATTAAATCCATTTAATGTAAATACAAGAAATAGAAGGGAAATTGTGAAAGCGTGCAAATTATGTGATGAATTTCCTTGCAAATAAATTTACAATTGCCTACTATATAGAAAGAAATTAATTAACTAAACACTGACATGATTTTTCATTTTGTAATATACATTATTATTTTATATTCAGTCCGCTCATTCATGATGAAGTCTCGAAGCGATCAATGAATTTTTTTATTCCATCAATGAATAGTAAACGTTATAGGATGTTGATATGCAGTGATTGTTAATGTCTATGCTGTTAGATAAGAATATAAATTCAATGCCTGCACGATTTATTACTAGCAATTCATTCAGGAAATTACATTGTATTCCAAATTGAAGCTTTCCATCTACATTCATTTTACTTTAATTACAATGTTTAGCTCATATTCTGCAATGAAATCTAATTATAATTGTTACATATGTGTCGAGCCAAGTTAAAATGAGACTCGGAAGTGTTTTTAGTTTTTGCTGAATTACGCAAAGAATTTATTTTGAACCTATATAGTGTTATATATTTTTGCAAAGGTATTTTGTAGCGCTATCAAATAGTGTAAAGAAAATTTAATTATGGTACCAAGGGTTGGAATACCAGGGGTTTGAAGAGGAAAAAAATGACCCCTTTTTAAACACAAATTTCGTCATGTTCTAGTTCAGCTAAAAATTTTCTAATTAGTGATTTTTATTAAGCAAATAACATTCTAACTTTCTATGGAGAGACATTTTGAATTTCATTTGTAGTTTACTTTTATGAGTGGTCAAACCTTGGCAATTTCCAAAAATTTTGAAAGTCCCATAAGTCATCAAATAATTGGGTTTATTTGATGATTTAAACACTGCTGACCTGTTTTTTTGATTGACTATAAAACTACCAGCAGAAAAAAATCCAAGGGTTGGACACCCATTTTTTAGAAAAACCAACCCTTGGATTTTTGATTTTAATTAAAATTTAAATAGTTAAAATAGTACTTTACAAACATTATTCTTTATGCCAAATAACATTTTTGTTTCAAAACTTTTAAAATTGGGTGTAATCAACCCTTGAAATAATAATGAATGATATTTTTTTATTTGGTCATTATTTAAGCTTATTTTAGTGGAAATATTATCATTTTTTAATGAACTTTTAAAGACTTATGGTTAATAAGATAGTTTTAAATCTAAACATATCTTTAACGTAAAGAACAAATCCGTTAATTATAGAAAAACAAAAAAATTTTTAAATAGACACTTGAAAAATTATTTTTGACTTTATTTTATAAGTATTTTAAAATTCTAAAATAAAAATGTTATTTGGCATAAAGAATAATGTTTGTAAAGTACTATTTTAACTATTTAAATTTTAATTAAAATCAAAAATCCAAGGGTTGGTTTTTCTAAAAAATGGGTGTCCAACCCTTGGATTTTTTTCTGTTGGTAGTTTTATAGTCAATCAAAAAAGCAGATCAGCAGTGTTTAAATCATCAAATAAACTTAATTATTTGATGAGTTATGGGACTTTTAATAAAACTGATTTTTCAAAATTTTTGGAAATTGCCAAGGTTTGACAACTCATAAAAACTAAACTACAAATGAAATTCAAAATGTCTCTCCATAGAAAGTTAGAATGTTATTTGCTTAATAAAAATCACTAATTAGAAAATTTTTAGCTGAACTAGAACATGACGAAATTTGTGTTTAAAAAGGGGTCATTTTTTTCCTCTTCAAACCCCTGGTATTCCAACCCTTGGTACTATAATTAAATTTTCTTTACACTATTTGATAGCGCTACAAAATACCTTTCCAAAAATATATAACACTATATAGGTTCAAAATAAATTCTTTGCGTAATTCAGCAAAAACTAAAAACACTTCCGAGTCTCATTTTAACTTGGCTCGACACATATTGAAATCTGTTAAGAATATGCTTACTTAGACGTCTTATTTGATCAAAAATTGGAAAATATGAAATTGAATGCGATTATAAATTTACTTTCAAGGGGTCAAAAACTACAATTTTATAAAAAGGGCGTTGAAATATGAATTTTATAAATGCTTCAAATTGAATAAAACCGTTAGAATGTCTTACGGTTTGAATATACTTAAAAATCACGATTTAAAGCAGTTCCTTAAACAATATCTTAAATCACTCAAAGTAAAAGAGCGGATACATTTTCAATGCCTCGCCTCAGTTCAAAAACAAGTCTTTAAATTAATAAGAAATTCAATTCTAAACAATTATTATTTCTAAGGAAAGAGATGAAAAAAAAAATATCTTTGGCACCATAAACATTGTAATGTGGCAAAATAAGTGAAATGTGCTCATGTTAATTGCTACCAGACACTTTATCCGATGTCATGGTGCGATTACTGTGAATTTTTTTTCAAGGATCAGAGACTGTGCATGTAGATCAATTGAGATTGTGGGTGTTTAAGTCGAATCAGACGTCATATTTCTTACAGTGAAAAAAAAAAAGAAATTATTCAATCAGATAGAGATAAAAAAGAGTGAAAACTAACATGTGGCGCTGAATAATAAATTTATTCTTGGCAAGTTGAACTTAAGGGAAAGGTCACGTGTAGTGATTTTTGTGAAGGATGCGAATATTTAGATAAATCGTCAAGCAAATTGTGAGTAAAAAAAAGCGAATTAAATTGAAGGACGATACAATCAGTTTTTATGACTCAGATTCTTTTGTGTGTGTGTGAGTACGCAAATATATTTTATTTTTACACGCGAAACAATAACAAATAGGAAAAATGTTTCTCTTTTAGCACGAAGTAATATTTCATGTCTAGTATGTGTAGACATGCATCACCCAATATCAACAATGAGAAAATTTCTTGTTTCCATTTTTCAAAGTTTTTTATGAAAACATTCTTGTCTGCTTGTAAATTGCTTGTGACTACTCAGAGCGCATAGCTAGTCTACAGCAAAATTCAGCAGTGTAGTGAGCCAGTATGGAAGGCTTATCTGGATATTATATTGCGTCTAACAGATCTAACATCGATATGACTAACAAGGAGGTACATTCACTTAATACGTAATGCATCAAGATGGGATGGATGAGATTTTGCTACGAAGAGGGCCATAAAGTCCATTTTCCACGTTACCTAATAACTGAACAGCCTAAGTAGCCACAAACATTTTTCAAAATATTTATGACCCGAGTCAACATTTTATATGCAACAAAGTTATTGCTGTTGTCATTAAAAATATTTATTCACCAAACATCTACTCAGTTAGTCAAAATGACTATATCTCTTTATATTTCAATAAATCTGCATTAAAAAGTGAGAAATAAAATATGAATTATCATCATCCATCTATTTGAAGAGCAATTATTACTTTTTACTACTCAACCCATGGCAAACATAAAACTGCTGAACTGTCTGAATGAATTATACGAGATTTATTTTTGAAGGCAAAGTGTGGTTGGTGTTAGTAAGGTTTATAGTTTATATCCGGTGATCTACATATAGTTGGCAGGACTTTGTGAGTTCGAACTCTACATCTGCCTCTCTCCAGCCTCTTTCTGCCTTATCTGGCTGAATTTTAGCAAATCTAACTTATCTAGTCCAATAATTCAATGATTTGGATCTTTATACATCCGATGATCCAGATTATCATTCAGTATCGAAGATGCAGGAAGATGACGACTTAGTAAACTTATTGGTTCACCGCTACAACTCACGTTTCAAGCGTCAATAATCCTAACTAATCTCCTTTACCCTTAAAATCATCTATGCTTATGCCTCTACAATCTACTATATCGATTTCCATCCATAACCTCAACACCAATTTTCCAAATGGACTTGCAGTTTGCATTATTCAATTCAAATTAAAATGCATCGTATGCTTTAAACTTCAATTTTATAAATAGTAAGAACTAGCCAAACAGCATGTCCAAACACAATCCAATCCCACTCAAACTTGGCAGAAATCGAGAGACTCAACAAAAACATCCAAAAAATAATTTTATATTCACATCAAAAATAGTTGAGGAACGTCATTAGCTAATCTACAATCACTAGATATATCCCCGGCAGAAATTGAAATTTATGAGGCAAAAAATGTTCGCGAATACACTTAATCGAAATGTTTTAATTATCAACATTTATTGTTGGGCACATTAAAATTTAGACAGTAGCAAATTTTAGTCAGCACTAGGCAGTGCTCATATGTATGTACAATAGACATACATATATAAACAATGTGTGAAGTTTATGGCCGTTTAAATAGAATTTCTGTGTTGTTCTCTCATTTGCAGCCCACATGCATGTTTGTTTTAATATTTATAAAGCGCTAATCGGGTACAATATAGTGCTGCACAGACCCATTTGCAAAAACGGGTAAACAGAAAGTATAAAGTTTTGTGAAGCATATGTGTTAAATATGAAAATTATTATCATTATGTGGTTGTGTGTGGTAGACTTTGGGGTTTTATAGTCAATTTATTACGGAGATTATATTCAATCGGAAAATTAAGTCTTCAGCATATAGTCTTAACATTATGCTGTACAATCTGTCGACACAATCTTGTTTGTATGTATTTGTGTGGTGGTGATTGAATGAATTAATGTGGTCTCTCATTTTGATCCAAAATACAAGAGATATATTGATATAATAGAGACTTGATGCTGTATACATATTTTAGAAGGAGATAAATGATTTCAATAAATTTTATATACATACATGAGTATATGCTGTCATTCATTTATCATTTACAAATTGATTACTTAAGAAAAAACAAAATTGAAAGTTCTGACCTTGACATTGGTTTATGACGATGTGGGCATATATATACTCTCTCTTTTATATCATAGCTCACTTGACTCTACTCTTTCACACTAGTTTTTTAAAATATGAAGAAAAAAAATCAGAAAAAAGCACTTCAAGCGGAAATTTATGGCTCTTCTTCAAAAAGACGAAAGAGTGATTCTTTGAGATTTGCTTCTTATTATTCAGTTGCGAATTTTTAAAAGATATAAGATATTTATTTTTTTTTCATTGCAAAATTTTTTAGCTTGACTATTCAAAGCATGAATTTGTTAAGGTACTCACTTTGACTGTATTTATGTCTTATTCAGGGTTGTCCAAACTGATATTGCTCTATCCGACCGACTCTATCTCTGGCCAACTTCTATCAGTTTCAAACGTCCAGCAAATATACATGATGTCTCACACAGTTGCTCCATCTCCGGTCAACTCTGATCAACATGCACACAGTCAATTCTTATCAAATTCAATATTTACGCTTCTTTCAAGTTTCTTCTGAACGTTTGCTTGAATGACCTGTCCATATCACATGATTCATATTGATACATACGGAGCATCCAAGGGGTCATTCACTTATTACGTAACTATATAAATAAACTTCATGCAATAGCTGATAAAGCTCGTTATTGTGCTGATTCTTAAATTAATTTCCATATTTGATGAGATTCAATAATCATTGCTTGAAGACACCACGATGCATATCATACATATACTTACTTACTTCACTGACCGTAGTAATCAATTGTGATCCATGACCTCCCATAGAGGTAGCCTGAAGCTGGTGTTATCACTAGCTTCCAATTATCAATTCCAATTCCAAGTGCAGTACTATAACTATCGACAGCCTACTTCTAAGAGGTACGATAAGTATGCATACAATTGGTTAATCTGGTAGCTTAATCATGCTTTGATTTGATAACTCAGGTTGTGTATAATTGTCATGTGAACTCTGAGTAGCATGTGTCTTTCAAGAAGTACAGTGTAGTATTTGGTTAAGGTAATTGGAAAAAGTTAGTCAGCGATAGATCCAGCTTCATACGCCACCTAAGAGTGGCCATGAATCACAGATCTGTGCGACAAGCGAAGTAAGTAAGTATCTTGCGAGAGAACATCCACGTCCTCTATCGTCTTAATGATTGTATCCAGGATTGCGTCTTAATCCACTTTAACCCTGCCATACTCATCCTTACTAAAATTTTCTTCATCTTCATATTGTTCGTCAATCGTTCCTCTATTTTCTTTGCTTTGATTTCTAAATTTATTCAAATGTTTATAGGCATGAGGATGGAACTTCTTCTTCCTTTTCATCTAATTATTAATAAATTTTTCAAACAATATTGCTCGATCCCATGGCTTCTGTTGCCATTCTCGGACACACAATTAATTATTGAAAAAAAAAATGCTCAAAAATTCCATTGACTTCACATGAAAATTATTAATTGCTGGAAGTATGGAATTTTGCGTGTTCCTATTTAATTGGAAAAGGTCATTTTAAATATTTTACTATTTATGCTGTAGAGATGAATGAGTAAGTCAAGTGTCTCACAAGCACAATAACCCCGAAAAATTAATGGCTATTGAACTTCAAAATTTTTTATATTTTCAGGCATGATTCAATACGTTTTACGAGATATCATGAGATTATTTCGTAATACGTTGCATCGACTGAGATTGTAAACATATTTTTGGCAAATGCTGATGATATGCTATTTTTATAATTCGTCGATAAACTCGTCAACCGACGTAATCTTTAGGATCTAACAGATTTATGTCGAAAATGTGGAACAGATTTGTTTGTGAATTCTTTTGAGATTTAATTTTGTGAATTTATCTTACCTGTACATGCTAAAAGCCAATGAATTAATTCAATTGGAAGCTGCTCTAGTTTTGTCTAATCCTTAGCCACTTAGATGACATATCCAATATGTTCTCGATGAAAGCTTTAGTTCTCGAATTTCACAGCTTAATATTGTAGATTCCAGTCGATTAGAAACAGCACTGACCTCGACTCTTTGCTCGAATTTTGCTACTAAATTTCATTTTGTTTAATCGTCAAGAGGAAAAACTTCATTGAAATCTCAAAGACTGGAATTTCTCGAGCTACAAAAATAAACTAATTGTTTGATTATTTTATTTTATTTTTGGGTATTTCCAATTTTTTCTATGAAAATATTCAGCTTTAGATTTTGTATGAAATTCAAGCCTTAAAAGTTGAGAAAATTTTTCCTTTTAGTAATTCAATTATTTTTGAGTTTCTTTTGTCAAAGAATCTTTTGATGCTTTGCTTACCATGGTGATATGCAGCCAGTGTTTTTTTAGTAAGGTATCCAAGTGAATCCAAACAAGTTGTCTATAAAATTTAATTAATTCTGACAAAAAATCTGTTTCAAAGATTACTTTGTTAAATTGTTATTTTTACCACCTGTGAAGTCGCGTAAAGTTTTATTGCCTGTACATCCAAAATCGTGTCAAAAAGGCCATAAAAATACCCAAATATCATTTAAATCTCTTTAAATTTTCATCGCAAATGTTCTATTGCTGTTCTCATTTTCTTGCCATTTTCATACCAAGGTCATTAAAATGTTTATTCGCATTAGCTTATTCATAGTTTTTTAAGATGCCATCATTCACAGATGAATAAAAAAATGACCAAAATCTAAACATACACAAGATTATAATAAAAAAAATTTATTATTCATCGTCCACAATTTGAGCTAATTTTTAACAGTTTATTTTATCGTATTTTAGGGAAATCGTATTAAATCATTGCTCGACAGATCTGACGAAGTCGATTTAGGTCTTAGACCAATGAATAATATGAAACATAAGGAAGTATCGTGTATCTGATATCCATTTAAACGCATTTTATGATACAACACGATTTAATGGAACAATTGCGTGTGTATCTTTGCAATATTGAGGATGATACGGTAATACATCATTGGATGAGTGGCTACATATTCCAAGACTACAATCTTGTAAGAAATAAATCATTTGGATTTTAAACGGAAGGGTATAAGAACGTGTTAAATAATGAATATGAAGGTTTGCAACGACACGTGACATTTGGTATTCTTTGAGGGGTTTGTTCATAAGTTGCGGAGTTGAATGCTTTCTTCTGAGCAACTTCCGAATAAAACATGCAACTAGTCACAACAAGGAATCCTTAGAGCACATGGGTTCGTTTGCCACTGGGGACAAATCACTAATAACTCAAAATAGCCCAAACAGCGAGGTTGTTGTGTGGCTGGATTTCACTGAGGTCGGTCCATCGCTAGAGTCACCATGTGCCTTTCAGATAATCATACCCACCTCCCCTCAATTGAATACTAGACATCATGTCACAATGCCCCTCAAACTTAATAAATAAGGATGCATGTATCTAAAGAAGGTAGAGCTTATCAATATAAATATAAACTAGAGCGGAAGTAGAGGCAAATGTAATTTTCTGTATCTGAATAAATTTACTCTCCTGGAACCGACAAACAGACAAAAGAAAAATTCAAAAATCCCTACAGCAAATATCAACAAATTTATGATTTAAAGCATATTTGTGTGCGAAAAATATACGGTTCATTAAAAATTCGTAAGCGAATGCAGAACCAGAACATGGGAAATCATAAATTCCATTCAAAAAAATAACAAAAAGACTATATTTAAATAACCCGAAATAATATATATTGAGCAACCCGCAACAGAACTGTTAATGGTATTTTGCACCACATATGTTTTTATCGTTAATAGCGCATTATACATAAATATTGTACATTTTTAATTTCTATTTATAAACCACGCGCACAGTGTGATTTCATGAAGTAGAAGTCATCAAAACATTTACTTCATTCACGCTAGCTTCTCGTTTTCTTTTCTTTTACTTATTTTGGTTTTATTTTTTTTTTTTCAGCATATTCAAAGAGGATTACCGCTTGCACTTATTCTGTATATATTCAATTTGCACATTTGCAAGATATTCTGGGTAAGCTGTTTATGAAAGCTGTTGCCGGTGATTCAGTTTGTTTAATAATAAACAAGTTGCTTGTATTCCATTGAGTTCTCATGACGGAATCTTCAGAATAGGGAAGAAGAAAGATGATGTGATTGTAAGGAACTGGAAAAGCTGTTTCTTTGGATTTGTAATGTGGTCCAATATATCGATAAGAGCTGTGTAGATAGCACTGGATAGAGTAAGAGTACTTAAGTGTACTTTGTGCCATGGCAATTAACAATTCCTGGTAGCTCAGTGGTAGGAGCAAATGATAGGATGTAGGTTCGAGTCCCACTAGGGGTTTGTCTCTAAAACCTAAGAACTAGTAAGATTCCGAACAATATCCAGTTTCAGCTCGAATAATTCAAAATATTAGAGTATGAATCAGTTCTCAAGCAACAAAGTACTATGCATTGACGAGGTGCTGATTTAGAGTTTCTATCTGTCAGCATTGGCAATAACAAATCATATTTCAACATACAATCGCCATTTCCACATCACACACCACAAATGGCTAATTCCTTACTTGATTATTTTTAGCACAACGCGCATCATTAAAGGAAAAGAATCCAGTACAGTATGTTGCAATTGAATAGAATTAAGATCAAAGAAGATGGTGCATGAAAAATGAAAATATTATTATTCCCAACATTAACAATCGCGATTGTCATCTTGCGTCTTAAACAAAAACAGAAATCATTTGCCGTTCCTGGGCTTCGTTTGTAGTTCCTTAAATGGGTAGACAATCAATTTATTACATTTACTCTACATGTGATGTCTGAATCTTATGTATGTGGAATTAATGACTTACATCGCATAAATTCCTATTTTTTGTGCTCTTTCACTCTCTATTCATTGCCACGTGTCATACCCATAACAACAGCAATCAACATTTCACATATTAAAGACTTCTTTCCTCTTTTTTCTTTTCATACCTTTGTGCTTGTTACAATGTGAATGAAAAATAAGAAAAGAAAGAAAATAAACTGCATGCTGACTAAGAACTTCGCTAAAAAGATGAATTGAAATACAATAAATGAGAAAAGAAAGGAACGAAGGCAATTGAGGTGAGTGAATGAGATGGATACAGAAAAACCAGTTTACAATCAATGACTCTGAAATCACTTAATTTTCTCTTGCTCATTCCACTCATTCATTTAAGTTTGTATCAGCAACAGCAGCAGCAGCAGTCAGCTTTAAAGTTCTTGTGTGACCGGAAAAAATTATTTTGTTGTTATCCACTCTGTATGTATGATAGCGAGGTGAACGTGCCTCGGTACAAGACTGAAATTGTCATGCTTTCGAAATTAAAGGAAAATATAATCATTTATGATAATTGAAACATGTCGCTTTATAATTATTAATTAGGGCTCTTTATTGGACAGGAACGAATTTAATTCTTTCATTTCTTTTGCTTGCTTTCGCATTTTTTCAAAACTTTTTCAAAATACAGAGCTTATTATAAAATTTTAAATGAGGGACAATAATATACAATTATAAAATTAAAGATTCTTCTTACATTTTGTTATATATGCACGGATATAATTTATTATGGCTTTCTTTTAAGCCCTAAAATTTGTTTGTTTTCTACTCAGAGTTGGTGTTGGCAGTGAATTTATTGGTGTTGGCTTGGTCTTATGTGTCTTTTGAAAGTCACGACGTACTTAATATGTGAAAATGTAGTTCCAGACCGACTGGACTCTGGACTGGAGTCAGATTTCATCGAATCTGGCCTTAGTTTCAGAGTCACGTTAGCCTAAGTCCGGATTTTAGGGTTTTCTACGCCATCAACCTTCTGAGAGTCACTTATCAATCTATTCTTTGTGACACACTAATGAATGCACTCTCACCCGTTAAGCCACAAAACGGCCTAGTACAGCTCGAGATCTGATCATCCTGACACTCCACATTATGTCAAACATTATAGAGTTTTTACAACTACAACTCCAGCTCTGAAGAGATTCCCTTTTAAAATACCGTCACATACCGATAAAATCTGTTCCCAAAATTCCAGTAGTCACGTATATCCTAAGACTGAGTAATCAGATAAATTATCATAAATTGCTTTGGACATCCAATTGTGAAAAACAGAGCTTTTTATCATTTATCAAATGTCTCCAACTGTCAACTCTGAGTCATGTGGCGTGAAATCGAAAAAACTTTGATTTTCCAAAATAGTGATCTAAAAGCCCTAGATCTGATCATCCTGACACCCCACATTATGTCAAATATCATTGAATTTTTACAACTCCTACAGCCCTAAAGAGAATCCCTTTAAAAATACCGTCACATACCGATAAAATCTGTTCCCAAAATTCCAGTAGTCACGTATATCCTAAGACTGAAAATCAGATAAATTATCATAAATTGTTTTGGACATAAAATTGTGAAAAACAGAGCTTTTTATCATTTATCAAATGTCTCCAACTGTCAACTCTGAGTCATGTACAAATGACACAAAACTGTTTGAGTTGTCAGTCTTAGTTGGACCCAGCAGACAACTTATGAAGCTTTGTATCGTTTAAAAGACTGTTGTTTGTAATCAAATAAATTAAAACCTTTCTGAACAAATGCATCAGACAATGACTGTATAAGCCATTTCCATTATTTATGTAATTGAACATGTTTCTCAAATTCTCAAAGTGAAAAATCTTCAAGGAATTGATGCTCAATGGTAAAAACTTCAAACAATGTTTTCATCAAAATTACATCAATTCTAAATTAATATTCTACCAATTGTCGATGCTGTACATGTTCTATACACAATTGTTTTGTTTTCATTGATCATCAAACTACTCGTTCAGCTAGACGTGCACATTAAAATTTAGTTTTTCTCAAAAATAACTCAGAATTACTAATTTTAGTTCATTAGTATGGATATAAAATAATAAAATCATTAGTGGAGTAGTAAAGCTATGAAAAAATAACAGTAGCTGTTTATGATTCGCGCATTTTATTCAACTTGTGGAATTTATTTTTTGTTGATGATCATACATTGTTGTAATTTGCATTTTTATTAATGAATGTGTTGTTTTTAGTGTCTTAATTACTAATTTATGGCTTGGATGTCCCGATCGACATTCATTGAAATGTTGGCACTATGCCGACGAGGCGGCAGTATACTTCGAATCCAATGATAACCAAGACAACCAAGGATTTAAAATTTTAGACATCAATCTGATTTTTCTAATTGTTAACTCGAATGTCTGGAAACTTTGGAGGGTCTTACTCGATCAGAGTGGATTAGAGAAGCTTTCACTAGCTGCAAAACACTTTAAAACATCTCAGAATTGAGGATTTGCTCAGATTTGACTTCTTAAAGGTTATTTTTGCATATCCCAAGCTAAACAAATGAATAATGCTCTTTGACAGAACCAAAAGGAATCCAAAGCACGGATGCTATCACATGTCACGGCTAATTCGGGTATGCAAACCCAACAATAAAGCGGGCA